>NC_092021.1:18058354-18365854 GCF_042242105.1 Pempheris klunzingeri
CTTTATCAATAAATCAATGTATAATTTATCCTGTAAAACATTAGAAAATAGTGAAGACAACACGAGCAATCTGAGCTCAGAAACATGGGCGGCTCTGCTTTCTGTAAAAACAAGTTCAGTCGTGAAGTCGTGTTCAAGAGAGTGGCGCACGAGTTGCTTTTACTGAAATGTCACATGCATCCCTGATCTTAAATATAATTACCATCACAGTGAAAGGCCAACACTAAATGTACTGGATGGGTTTCTAACTCAGCCATTCATTCCTCTGATGATGCAAAGAAGCAGACTTTACGACAATTTCCGCTATAAGGCCTAAATTATAACTTTTGTTTAAATAGCATTTTCATATTCATAGTGAAACACAAAATGTAATGTTAGGATGCTTCTAGACAGGAAGAGAGGCAGGAGGTACAAATCATTATAATTAAATAAGAATTATTGTTTATGAAGGAAGGACATTTCTAAGACTGGTCCACACATTTTTTTTTTCCTTCACACACTGATCATCCCTCTGGTCACACAGATCAGCGATTCCCAACCAAGCTACTTGTAACTCATGTGCATCAGCCAGGGTGTGTGTGGAGATATTGTGGAGCAGCTCTATTGACTTGAAGAAATTACATTTTAAAGAGAAAAATATACCTACATACTGAGTCAGCTGAACACCTTGTGTTGCAACTGAGAGGAAGTTCAAACAGTTCAACTTTGTACTTCTACTCCACTAGATTAGGAGGAAAATATTGAATTTTTTACCCTTCTACATTAATCTGATTGTTTTAGCCACAAGCTCCTTCTCGGATTACTTTTTTCATTCCCTTCCTGTCCGGTGAAAACTGTGAAGTGCTCCTTTAAAGGGTTGAAAATAAAATCTCCTATTAAAAAAAACTCCTTGGATTAGCTGAGAAATACACCGTCACAGCGCTGTACCAAGGTCGATTAATGCCACTTAATCAAGTGCTTACAGCATATTCTAATTTAAATTATGACTTTTTATAAGAAAAACAATGAGAACAAAAAAACGAGACAAAAAGGAGCCTAGTTCAGTGTGAGCAGCTATCATCAATTATAGCTAATCCTTTAGCTTTAGCGATCATTTCCCTTTTCCTTACATTAGTAAAAGCATGAACACACTAGTACATTTTATTAATTTAACTGAATAAATAGACATTTTGGGAAATCCCTTACTTGCTATATTTTGCTGAGTAATAATGATAATAGACTGTCCACTCATGAAGCTAACCTTACAGCCAGCAGCTGGTGGGCTAAGTGTTAGCTTAGCATAAAGACTGGAAATGGAGAAAGCAGCTCACCTGGCTCTGCCCACAGTGAATAAGCACCTGTAATAAAAAATTATGTTGTATCTTGTTTAATCACTGTAAAAACAGAGGTGTAAAAACAATAATCTCTGGTTTTACCGGGGGTTGTGGTGGTCAGGTGCCGTGATTTTCTCAAGTCTGGTCACCGAGCTAAGCTAAATTAAGCTAAGTTAAGCTAAGAGATGCTAAGCTAAGCATCTCATGGCTTGAACTTCATATCTAATGGACAAATATGAAATTGTCATCAATCTTCTCATCTAACTCTTGGCAAGAAGGAACACTTTCCACTATTTCAGTGAAGCGTCTGTCCAGGGCCCAAAACACTGGAATGAGCTTGTAAAATTTCATGTGCTGGTGTTGACCGCTTCATAACATGTCATATTTTATCATATTGCAGTGATACTGCAGGAGATAAAATGGGTTCTGTGACCATGCGGAAGAGGAACAACACAGAAACGTTCAGATAAAATTTGTCAGTATTTTATTCATCGGTCCAACTGTACATGATGCAGTGAGAGAGGGACACCAGACGATGAGTAACATGGAGGATTACAACGATGCCAGTGCTATGGCAGCACCTGGAACACACCAACTATCAGCTGGACTGGAAATAATAGCCCTGCACAAGGAAACTGTTCAGGCCTCAATATGCACAGGCACCATACAGCGTGTACGTGTGTGTACGTGTTTGTGTGTGTGTGTGTGTGTGTGTGTGTGTGTGTGTGATTAAAAATATCAGATCAGATGAAAAACACACAAAAATGATTTTCAGTTCCACAAATGTAAAAGGGTGCTCTCTCGCTGTTCATTGGAAATATTAGGTCAGTTCTTTTTCATTTGTCCATTCATAGTTTGAGTACGTTGAAGCGAAGTGAGACGAGACGAGGGAGTGGCCAAATACAAAAGATTAGGCTAGCTGATCAGCAGAGGTTTTTGTAATTCCATGTCTACATTGATATCATTATTACCCATACTTTTGTGCAATATCTCTCTTTGCATAGTAAATAAAAGTTAAATGTTTTTGTTGTTGACATGCACCTATCTTTTGTAGCGTATTTTTCTTGCAGATTTTGGGGGCCTCCCATATAGAATTATAAGCCCACTATAGTGATTGCATGCAGCGTTTCCCGTAGAGCTGAACTTGATTTCTACTAAGAGTTTATGAGAGCAAAAGGTTAAGCCGGTATAGTGGGTGTTGATGAGGACTGTTACGTGAGACCTGGCTGGACAGGTGAGCGCCTGCATGGACAGACTTTGCGCCCTCAGCAGTAGGAGAGGCACCACTGGCTGCAGACAGAGGGGAAAGTGCTCTGTGTGCAACAACATCCATATGTTCAGGTGATTGGTTCTTTGGCTTTTGAGTCACTGTTGAAGATACTTCAAGGGGGAGTCTCGCGACGTGATATCAGTCTGAGTCCCTCTAGAACTGACATGCTTCTCCTTGACACCACAGAGCTGCTTTGTCCGCTGTCGTGGATCTAACCTTTGACCTCCGTTCGGACAATTGCAGGAAGCTGTGCAGCGTGCGGTTACAATGTTGGCCCCAATCACAATTGCAGTTTTTTCAATAACATTGCCAAAAACACCCGCTATACAACATGCTAAGATAAAAAAGGAAAGCAATTGATGTCCTTGTAAAATATGCTGTTAATTCCAAACCTGAACTCTTATTTATGTACAGTTTGTGTGTGTGTGCATTCACTATGTGAGATGCACTGCCCTTATGGGTCCTCACATGCGGCCTCCTGAATCATCTACAGCACCTAAACGTGAACTATAGGAGCTTTATCAGGCTTTCCACTGGGTTTGGTTTTTAACGAGGCTATCTCCTGCATTAGATAATTTGTTTTTTGTTCTCTCTTTGTATGTTTTTTTGCGGTATATTCGTAGCTTTCGTAGCCATGCAGAGCCCTGCACAGAGGGTTCTTCATGCCAGGGGGCCAGCAAGCAGCACGCTTTGTGCGGATAATCATGCCAGGTGAGAGAGTGGTGTGAATTCCGCCTGAACGCCTGTGCACTGGCACTAAAGGATGGAAGAGGAGCTCTGTCACTCTACAGATCAGGGTTGGGGTGTGGGCTTGTTACATGGGTGAGTTGGAGTGGAAAAGGCTGCATTTCTAATGTAACTACGATGGAATTTATTAAAATGTCCACTATGACTTTTTCAAGTAAATCTAATGCCAAAGATCAGCAGCAATAAGTGCAGTCCAGCTGTCAGGTAGCCAACTAAGGAAGCCTTGGAGAAGTCCGTCTGTGATTGCCATCTCTCCTCGGGTTAAATGGCTGTGGCATTGGGGTCGTATCGCCGTTTCTTCACATTTCTTGTGAGGAGACAAGAAACAGGAGTCAGTGTGTGCAATAATCACGTTTGTATCACAGCTAGTGCAACCTGGACAAGCAACCACACTCATCTCTTCAGTTTAAAATCGCCAACTTAGAGTCAAAGTAAAACACCATAAATATTTTTTTTTACTGTTGTTATATTACTATATTATATTTACTATTGTTACTATTGAATGGAAAATAAAAATGTTATACGTGCAATTTTTGAGGACTTCACGATCAAAACGCTGAAGACATTAAAGTGAGGAAAGGCTGGTCCATGTTGGCCAGTTCGGCATTGACTGCAAAGAACCAGTCCGGGGTATTTATATTCATAAACCTTTACATCCCAATTTATGATGACTGATGGTTAAAATACTGAAGATCCAGAGATTTTTTGTGACACTGAGCTTTAACTTAAACCTAGTTTGTTGAATGAAAGAGCAAAAAAGTCTATTATCAAATAAGCTAATAACTGTATGAATTTTTAAGATCTATGAATATAAGTATCCTCTGTTGCTTTCTTGCAGACAACAGCCGCACAACAGCTTGTGCGTGCAACATCAGTTTACGGGGTGAAGAAGTGTATAGAGACATGTCTCATTACCAGCTCTGATGGGAAATACATAAGTTCCACTCAAACATAACCATCTGGGAGGAGAGAGCTAACATAAAATATACTCTATAGAGGAGGGAAAGAGGAGACAACCACATGAACAACAACCACAGCAGCAGCAGCAGCAACAATAACTACCACCACAACAGTGGGACAACAACGAATACGACAACAGGAGTGATGCATAACCTCCCCGTACTGTGGCTTGTTGTGGGGCTTCTCACTCACTCTGTCATGCACTTGTTCCAATAGTAGGCCAGTTGAGGGTGGCACTATTGTGTGCGTGGGTCATGCAGTGCAATGCGCCGTGTCTGTACCAGGTCTGTGAAGCAGGCAGCAATGGCAGCTGGTGTGGGCGGGTCCAAGAGTCCTGCTCTGCTCTAGGGCGGAGCCTGGCCATCAAGGTGGGTGTGGCCAGCCATGGCACAAAGGCTGCGGCCAACAAAAAGGTCCTGGCTTCTGTGTCTCTCTCTCTCTCTCTCTCTCTCTCTGTGGTGCTCTCACTACTCCATTTATAGTCTCAGCCTCAAACAGTAATGGATTGAGAAAAAGATCATGGAAGTGATGAGAGCTCGACAACCCTGGACCAAATCACTCTGGGTTTGGCTCAGCCTTTGTGCAATGAACTGACCTCCTCCGAGTCAACAAGTCAACATGCAGAAATGTTTTGCTTCTTATTCTGTTATCTGTATTTTCTTTTTTTTTTGTTTTAGTGACAACATGATGCTTTGCTACCTGGCATGCTTTGGTGGCTGCAGGATTGTATTTCTCAGTTACTCCTAAGGCCTATTTAGATTAAAATGTGTAACACCCCTGTTGCTCAAGACAGCAGGCTAATCAGTGGTAGGTTGGAACTTATTAAATATGATCTATTGTACAATAAAGTACATTTCCTGGCTACACAGAGATATGTTAGAGGCCTATCTTTGGATTTCAGAGGGGAAATACAATCTTGACTAATTAATACAAGCAAAACCAAGCTTTTTTTTTTTTTTTTTCCATTTAGCTGTTAAACATATTCTTTCCCCTCTGTTATCGAGTCCATCACTGAACATGCATGTCAAGCATTGAGCTCTGCCTGTCCAATCAGTTTGAGGTTCTGCTACAGATCCACGGATGACCCCAAATTGTGTCCAGTGTCTCTCCACCCTTTACACGCCTATCCCCTTAAGACATAATCCACATTCTCTTCTATAAAACAATCAGGACTGCACACTGGATGAAGATGAGCAGTGTCCATGTGCACCTCAGTGCGAAACACTTTATGTTTGTGTATCGTCCACCCTGGGATCCATATTCTGTAGCAGGAGCTCAAACCCTGGTGTCTAGAAGCAGCAGGGATGCTAGAGTTACAGCAGGAGAGGCATGCGGCGTGTTGCTTACTTAAAGCCCCATCCAGTCCCCCCCAGCACTATGGCAGCCACAAGGATGGCTCCGGCGATGGAGCCTATTATTAGATTGGTGGCACTAGGACCTGTAAAGGGTTATGGGGAAAAAGACATGAGTTTCTATCCTCACTTCCTGTATAAATAACATGTAACTGTGCAATGATGATTTCACATGGAACAGAAAACATAACCATAAGTATACTATTACAGTAAAATGGCTGAATCTGAGAATGTATTTCGCATGCTTTTCAGCTCCCTTTAGTGTGTAACATGAAGATAATGAAGTAAAGGCCCTGGGAACTTTTACATGGATCTGTATCAGTGGTTTATCTGATAAGGTTGTGCAGAAGACTAGACCCTGGGTATCCATCACTATAAAGGTTTAATTCAACAGAGACTGACAGGTGATATGTACATGTGGCCTGCAGTATGAGTAGTGGAAAATGATTTTAGGGGTCCCAGTCACCACACAGCCTACCACTGACTGACAAGCCAGGTCACTAACTGGACACTTCTCGGGACTGTTTTCCATCTAAATGCCCCACATGCCCCAGAAAGGAGAGGATCACAGGAGCAACCACATAACAACTAAGAATAGGAGAAAGAAAAGGGACAAGAAGAGGAAGAGGGAGGATGAAGAAAGAGGGTTGTAATGATGGGGGACAACAGGAAGTGGCAGGAGAGGAGAAGAAGGAGGAGGAGGAGGAATCCATCAATCAATCACACAACATTGAAAACATCCAATCACATGACAATTATATGGTCATCACCAACACACAAGAAAACACAAAGCCACCGGGACGCACACACGGGCTCAGGCCGGCTCACGAGACCGCCCGCACACTGAGGCACCACTATGAGAGGAAGAGCTGTGAAAGGGTTAAAGATGCTTACTCTATTCCCCACCCTGTGCCTCCAAAAATCACCCCCAGGGCCAGAATGGTCCCTGCTACTGCCCCTATCAGCCTGTTAGTGGCCACGCTCACTGTGCAGAGGGAAAAGGAGCATTATTACCACCCTGTCAAAAACAAACAGCAGGCTTCTCCTTCAGAGTCATGGATGAAATGGCACGGCTCCCTCTGTGATGCTTCCCACCTCCTTAACCACCTCGCCGCCTCTCCCTCCGGTCAAAGTATCAGGTGTACAGCTGAACTGTGTGTTCACTTCATCTTCTGAATGAAACTAAAGAAATGTAGCACTGCTTTTATATCGTCCCTCAGTCGCCGTTTTACATCTTTACGACCCCAGAACACCTGTGAAACTCGCGTCTAAAAATCTGTGCTGACTCTGAGAATGGCATTGCAATATTGCAGAACAACATATACAGAGTAAAGATCAGTGGGAATCGCGGCTACAATAAAACGTGTGTGTTATTCATTCTATCAGATGCCAGAGGTTTAAAAAGGTGGAAACCGACCCTTGGGTCCTTCGTCCTGAGTGGCCTCAGGCTCTTTAGGCGGGTCAGGCATGCTACAGTCTGTCCCCGCCCAGGTGGTGTCACACGTGCATGTGGCTTCATTGTTGCACACCTGTACAAATCAGACAGATATAGATGAGGTGACGAGGGGAACGCAAGAGCTGCAAATAAAGGTGCTGACACATTGGGGTACTTTTTGGGAGCTTTTTCCTTTGGCAACATTCCCAGCCATCTTCACATTGGGCATTTATACAGGGTTATTGTCCACCCACAGTAAATACAGGCTCCTACATAGACACTCACTACAGTGTAAAGATGATCTCACACCATAAAATGTTGATAAAGATGAATATACACTTGTGGAAACTGACCCACTGGCAAAGCTAACAGCTGAGCCAATGCATTTGTCCACAGTTTATGTTTGTCCAGCATTTATTGTGGATTCATTTACACCAGGACTCACCCCATGGGCAGAGCACACCTGTCCATTAGGTCCAGTTGGGCAGGTGCTCATGTTGAGTGACTGGATGGGCAGACACTTGCGGTCAAGGCACATCATTGACGGCCCACAGGGAGTCCCATCCTCCACGTAGCCTAAGTCAGTCTCATCATCCAAAAGGACGTGGCCACCACTGTGGTAAGGATGAAGGGCAGGAAAGGGGGAGAAAGGTAAGGAGAGAGGAGAGGAGGGAAGAGAAGGAGGGAGTTAAAAACTCTTACAAGGAAGAATAGACCAAAGGTTTCAGGAGCAGATCTGAAGGACATGAGCAGATCTTATCATAAATTACACACGTGTTTACCTGCAGTCTACCAGCCTGCCTTGATGGTTGAAGGAGGCCGGGGTAATGTCTCCTTTCATTATTCCGATACGTGGGCTGCGGCCAATGTTGGTACACAGCAGGTAACCACAGAACACATCACTGAAAAGACAACAGAGAGATAACTGTACAGATGCCAACGATTCACTTAACACACATTTTGACTTGTCAGGTCTTCCGCATCTATCCTCTCTTTTAAATCCTGTCTTGAGACTCATCTTTTTACAACTGCATTAGAGTCCTCTAATAATTAATATGATTAAATGACTACTCACATTTTGTCTGATTGAAGTAAGCCCTGCTGCCAAAACACAGCACTGAAGCTAAGAAAATGTTGCAGGAAAACTCAAAACTACAAATAAAGTAAACTGTTGCTGTTTTCCAGAGCATAGCAGCTACTTCATGTGTGTGATGCCATCACAATGCTAATTCTTTGGGCTGGGCACACAGAATATTATTACTTATATAAGCTAGGTGAATAACTTTCATTGGTATGAATAACTCCCATCTTGACGTCCAGTGTCCAGTTCTTAACCCTTTATATGGCACTCACTGAAATACTTAGAAATCCAAAATTTCAGCCGTAGACCATGATGGTGGTCATTACAAGACTTTTTAACTTTTGTGAGTTTTTCAAAAAAAAATGTAATGTTATGGTGAAAATCAAGGTCAATGAAGTTACCATATATGGTTTCTTGCCGGTCTGTCATGTAGCCTGATTGTCGCTGATTGGCTTGGAGAAATCTCGTAGTTCTACTGCCTCATGGTGAGGCAAGGGGCGGCATTTTGAACACTTAAGTTACCAAATATGGTCCCTTGCCCAATAAAGGGTTAAAACACATGAAATGCTCTCTGTTGATTGGCCTTGAAATAATTTGAATATACTCATTTGTTATTAAAAAAAACAATAATAAGGAAGGACCTAAACCCGGCCTCTATGTGGAAACAGGAAACACTGTAATGTTGACACATATAGAGAAGTACTACAGTTAATTTTGATTGGTCTTCCTTTGAAACTCACTGTTTGCTACACTGGATCCACTTTTCTCCATCCTTTCCACAGTTGCCCTTCTCTGTGCCCTCCGTGTTCAGCTTCTCATAGCAGAACTTCTCCGAGCCGCCTGACTCTGAGAAAAAGAGAGGAGGGATGAACTGCACGGTACAGACTGCAACAAGTCTCCTTTCATGCAGCATCTCTGTATGATGATACTCTGACACTCCACTTATGTGAGCTAATATGAACCAGAGGAGTATTAATCTTACTTGACCCCCAGATGTATTTACACTGGTTCTCTCTGGTCTTGCACTCTCCGTTGTAGCAGCGGCCCTTCAGACAGACACAGAGAGAGAGAGAACAAGTTCTCAGTCTGCTGCTCCCAAACTGCTATTCTGATGCATGACTTCTCCTTTTTAGACCAATATGTTTTGTAATGTAATCAGTCTGCGTACCTGGTTTACCTGGCAGAGGTAACCATCCTGCTTATGAAGGTTGGGAGGGCACTGCAGACAGCCACAAATGCAAGACTTCCTCTTAAAAATGCACATTTTTTTCGACATGCAAAGACTGAACAGTTTGAAACCAAAATGAATGTAACAGTGCAACCAAAGAGCACCTGTCCAGAGTCTCCGGAGCAGGTCTCTGAGATATCACAGTCGTTCACAGCGTAGCGGCAACTGTAACCTCGTGGATAAAACTAGGAAGAAAAGATGAGATAATAAAAGTCTAAATTAAGGTTTCAGAAGTATAAATTAACATTTTATACTGTAAAATTTTCAGAAAGGATCAAACCGTACCAGACATGTATTATTGCAGCATGGGCCATCACTGCAGTGTGCCCCATTGGCAAGGGAACACTTCTTGCAGCATTCCTTGTAGCACTCCTGAAAATACACAGGGAAAGAGCTTCATGCATCTGAACAAACAGGCGACAACAAACAGACTTACTGAAGTAAATGAAACTCACTGTTCTCGCTCCGCAGTCACACTCCTCTCCCACTTCTACAAACCCATTACCACACTCTGTGGCCTCGAACAGCTACCAGAGGAAAACCGGAGAGTGTAAATCATAAGAGTAGGCATTCAGGATTGTTTTGACTGGTGAACAGTTGTCAGCATCTAACCTTGGTTGGCCTGTTAAACAGACACGAGCCTCCACCTTTCAAAAGAAACTCCTTGTAGTCTGTGATGCTGCATTTGGAGAATTTCCGTGGGTGTTGGACCCTGAAGAGAGAGAACATCAGATGATAATTCACCAGAACTGAAAGCACCAACCAACAAGACTGGAAGCCTGGTACAAAATGCTGTTGGGTGCCATGTGTGTGATGAGCTGCTGTGTTTTAGCCACCATTAGCAAAATATTGGAGGATCTTCATAAACACACACACACCACTTGCCCCACAGCAGAGTGACAACTGAGTTTTCCACAATCTCTGTCTTACGCTTTTGCTTCATGTTGTTACACTTTCTGTACTTTTTAAGCTATTTATTACTGTTGCTGCCGTCTATTAGTGTTTGCAGTATATGATCTCAAATACTTTACACTGACGTGACAGGGTTTCTGCAGGGTTCACCAAGTTAAATTTAAGCCCCTTTAAGACGTTTAAATCCCACAGTTAATGCAGTTTAATACCTGCTTCACGATCTTACTGTCGAAAGTATGAAAGCAGGATGGAAAACAAGTAGACACAAAATGGCCTAGAACTATTTATTATTGTTACTGCAACTTGGACCTTACTGCAACCAAGAAAAACTGTCCCATTATGTGACGATGGTCGTTCTAGCTGCTGTAGATAGCAGCAGTAGTAGCAGTCTCCTCAGCAGTCCACAGTCAAAACTAAATTTTATAGCTAACATTACTGCTTAAGACTGGGAAGAGTAAGACCTTTGTAAATTTACGACTTTAAATTTACTGTCAAAGACCGTTTCTGTGAGGATAACTAGACTTCTTAAGACCTGCAGATACCCTGTGAGAATACTGTCAGCATATTATAAGAACAAAGTCAAAGCATGGACCAGTCTGCATTAAGACTACTATCTGCAATGCATCAAGCAGCATAAATAAACAATGTTATTTCTGGCGTGGTGGATGCAGTATAACCTCGTCCACTGTTACATGCAGCTGATTCAGAAAAGCCCAAGAAATAGAAAACAAAATAACACAGGGAGAGGACAAAAACTGTGAAGGCGTTATCGGTGCTTAAAAATGTGTAACACTGCAAAATAAAAGCGTTGACGGAGATTCTGAGATCAACATACGACACTGAATGAAACCAGAACATTTTACAGTCTGAATGTTCTCACACTCCCAGGGTGGTGTTAACTGTATTATTGAATGACCATAAACAAAATTATCTTTAACTGTTTCACTATCTCTCTTTCTCTGCGTGTGTGTTTGTGTACCCGGTGTCCTCCATTATGCAGCCAGTCCACGAGTCAGCACAGCCACATTCCTCTGAAAACGGATGTGAGAGAAGAGAAAAAAACAGAGAGAAATCAAATAGTGCACAGAACAATCAGACATACATGCAAAGTTTTCAAGACAGATTATATTTCCACTTAAATCTATCTAATATTTCGGCACTTATCAGTCATTTAACAGATGATCTCAAAAGCTTTAAGTTGAATAACAAAGAATTCCTTCATTTTACTTTTCACTGACACTCACAATCCCTCATTGCGCTCGGCCAGTTTTAGGACCACAAACATTCTCTCTGATGGTTTGAGCTTGCAGTCTTCAAACATGGCAGCTGTTTGACTTTGCCTCATTAAGCACTGTGATCTTATAACTAATGGCATATATCCTTTTCAAGCATGACTCAAATAAGTCTGTTTTTGGCTTTTGGACCACTTCCTCCAGCACAATCAGTGCATCTCTCCATCTGTCCCCCCTGGCAGAGATAACAGTTGACAAGAGACAGTCTGGTCCAGTCAAAAAGCACCTTTTTTTGTTTTATAGGCGCCATCTGCTGTTTTAAATGCCTAAACACATTTAAGTGTCTAAACCGGAGACAACCTCACTATATTCACATGAAATTCACTGAAAACTGTTGTTTAATCTATTAGAATTCTTATTGTAGATACTTTTTAAAGTAACTGATATATTCAGCACTGTGAAATGTGGAGGGCCTTTTAACACAAAACAACATCTTATCCCATTTACTCCTACAGATATCTAGCTATGGCAACAGTTGAAGGATATCTGCGGTCAAATCAATGTGAAGTGGAGGGTAATTGAATTTCTGATGCTCAAAGCACTAAAAAATGAAATCTGAAACATAAAAAAAAAAACATGCCTTGTCTCTGATTATTCAGGTCAAACCACAGACCTCTCAGTGGAAAGTTTTATTGAGAACTATTTTTCTACCCGACATAAAATAAGGGAAAAAAGAGAAAAGGGGGGGCGAAATACAACTTGGGTAGAGCGGAGGAAATATTTTTTGCCATTTTTCTGAACATTGTGATGTCGGATCCGAATAGCCTAACCTCCCAAGTTCACTTATACTAGCAGTGAGATAATAACGTGTATTTCATGTGTACTTCTCTTTGATTCGGGGTCCCACTGGATGCCCATGTTCTGAGCCAGGCTCTGGGATAGAGACCCTGCCATGGACAAGCTGGTGCCATACTGTGGACACAGCAGAGAGCAGGCATTATTCACCTGCAGTCACACACACTATGACATATGGAGTGATGCTCGATGCTGGACAGCAAACATCTGACCTCATTGACCCCTACTCCACGGCTCACGGAGCACATGCCTCCGAAGTATGCTGCGCTGCTTCTGCGGAAGTGGAAGGTCACATTTCTACAAGAATGATGGACAAGACAAAAAGACAGATATGAACAACACATAAAAAAGATAAACAACATCACAGGGTAAGATTGGAGTCAAAAAGTGAGTCTAACGCCATACTTGATATTAATATTCACTCCTGAAGACAAAGCACTGTTTCACTGTTGCACAGTGAGTGAACTTATGAAGACATACTGAGAGAACATTATGAGAACAAGGTCAACACGTGGATCGGGCTGCATAAAAACTATGTCAAACTTGTTATTTTATGCAGCAGCTATCTAACTCTCTGGATCTCAGAAGTGGTTCAACTGCAGATTCTGGGTTTTTATTCATATTATTTACATATGATTACAAAGTGTGAAGTACAAAACACAAACAGTCCAGTAATGAAAAAACTATGGCATTCGCTAGGAATGACATGCAACAAAAGAAAATAAATCTTCTAGAAGGCACCTAATTTACAAATCACTTGTGGGTTCTGCGACTTAAAAATTAACTTAAACATAAATAGTCAGTTTACATAGTACGTTTTCCATATTATTAACTATGCTTACGTGTCTATTGTCAAACAAAATACCCGTCAATCAGAGAAAAATAAATAAAATGGAAACCATCCCATTGCATGTCAGAGGATTATATCAAAGGAAAGACTGGAAATTCAAAAAACAGAAAAAAAAAAAATCCATTCCGATAAGGAAGCACCAAGGGGTGAAGAGAATAGAATATGTTTAGATAAACTCACGAGATGAGCTGCACAGCATCGGCATGGTGCTTGATGCTCTGCTGCCGGTACTTGGAGAAATCCCGCAGCATTTCCAGGGGCCTCACGCTGATGGGGATCTGATCCTTGTCTGTCCAGATCTCCACAGCAACGAGCACCACGCGCGTGTGTAGCTGCTCTTTGAAGACCTGCCATTGAAGCACGCAGTGAATGGGCGGAATAAAGAAAGACAGAGAGAGCGAGCGAGAGACAGAACAACAGGGAGAGGAGAACAACACTGGGTGTCAGTGGGAAAAAGGAGAAACAGGGGAGTGTTTATGCGCATGATGAGAACACAGAGCAAACACCGGCACAGCACAGTAAGGACGAGCAATAAGACAACTTCAGGACCGACTCAGGGTTAGAGAGATGTACTGCTATATAACACATGAGGAGGTCTGTGTCAAGCTGAATAATACATCAACGGGAGCACAATAACAATGCAAACATGCTGATGTTTAGCAGGTACAATGTTTACGATGTTCACCATCTTTGTTTAGTTATGTTAGCATGTTAACATTTACTAGTTAGCACAAACCAAAACAAAAGCAAAATATAACAAATAAACTCAAATGTGAAGATTAATGTCTGTACTCAAATTTGTGTCGATCCATCTTGTAGAGATTATTTACTGGGTAAGTGAGGAATTTGACCTGCTGGTGGCGCTAGTCTTTGGAATTCATCCTCTGGGGAACATGAGTGTCTGTACAAAATTTCATGGCAATAGTTGTGGACCAACATTACATTACATTAACTGTATGTTTGTAAATTGTGAATCCTGAAATGGATCTATATAAAGTAAACACTGCACATTTCTCAAACGGTAAGCGAAGAGTTTACTCACAGCATCCACAAGATTCACCACTGACTTGGCAAAATTCCTTGTGTGCTGCTTGCTCTTGTGTCGTTTATACTGAAGCACATAGAAAAAGAACAGAGGCAAAGATAAATATGCTGCAGTGGCTTGATGCTCACTCCACTCTGTGCGCTACGTTTGGTGGCACAGCTCCCTCTTGTGGGAAAAAAGCAGACTAGGTCTGAAGTTTTCTGGTATATGCTGCATGGGAAACTATCGATTATATTATGAAAAGATGAAATTAAAAAAAAGATTTGTTTCAGTGAGAACACATACCATACTGTGGTCACTGACAATCATGATCTCCAAATACTTCATCTCCTCAAATATACTGCGAGGCATCTGCAAAATAAAAACCATCAGCAAATACCTAACAGTGAAGTGTTTTCTTTAAGTGGTTTATTAATTCAGTCCCATAATGACAACAAGCTGTACTTTGTTGAATTATTAAAGTCACTGTATAACAATTCAAGGTGTGTGAATTAACGTTTGTCGCATTATTACACAGGGAGGTGAGACCACAGACTTACTGCTCGCTTTTTCCTGCGCTTCAGCCAGGCCAAGCCATCTAGCTCTGAAAGAAGCTGCTCCTCCTCATCTATGAACACACACAGGGAACAAGTGACACTTCAACACACATATTAAATATTTACGATTGGGCATGCCTCTTTCATGGCTTCAAGCCCACAGGGATAGGCTCGTCTTAATTTTCTCCCTCCAGAATATCCAAAATTGTTTCCATGAATTTCCTATTAACTATATAGTTGATTAAATTAAACTTGGAAAAATGTTAGAAGTGGGAGCAACACAAGTAAATGTCATTTGTTCCTTTCGAAAACACCACTGTCAAATTTATTCCAGTTATTTCTTCCGGTTTGTTCACTCTCTGACTATTTAAAACTACTTGTTTTCTTGACTTCTGACATCTACAGACGTGCATGTTTTCTGAAGAACATGCGTCTGAGGAAGGCGATGTCAGGGTCAAGGGCAACGGTAAGAGGCGGAGGACTGATGGAGGGGGTTGTGTAAGATGTTAGACGACAGCAATGAGAACTGTTACCCTGCTCCTCTGAATCGTTGTTCCAGTTCAGGGAGGATGTTCTTCTTAGTTTGTGGGGCCTTGCAGCTGTATCCTGTAGAGATACAGATAAATTGGGAAGTGAGTCAGACAGTCACCGGTGCTGCGTGGACAGTGTTTACTCAGGAAACAATTAAGATTGAACTTTCAGGTAAAATAGTACATGTACAAAGACTTTTGGACGTCACTGCTCCCGTCCGAGAAATAGTCCTGCACATAACAACCATGAAAAAAGGCAATTTTTTTTAGCAGATTAATCAAACAAGACAATATTTATTGGTTACCTTTAGAGGTGCTTTTAGACATTTTATTTTGATTCTTTGGACCGAGACAGGCTCTTCCCTGCTTTCATTCTTTATGCTAAGCTAAGCAAATCTGGCTGTCGCTTCATATTTACCGTCCAGACATGAGAGTGGTATCAATCTTCTCGTGAAACTTTCAGCAAGAAAGCGAACAAGCCTATTTCCCAAAACATCTTCCTATTCCATTAATGATTACTAGAGGAACAGTATCTTGATGACATGATAAGAAATACAAATGTCTGTTGCCCAAGTAAATAAACAAAGAAAATGTATTACCTGTGTTTCAAACAAACAATGAGTTTGGGGTCATGTAATATGTATGATGCGATATTTCTTACATTTTTTTATCATGATCATGATGCATACAGAAATCATAAATATCCTTGTTAACATAAATCTATATTCAGGTGTAAAGTTATCAGGTACATCTTTAAACAACATCAAAATTTAGTATGCTTGGACATAAGCTAATCAATAACATGTTGGAATTCGTTTTCCCCAGACATGCTTCATTGTCTCACATCCTTCCTTTAAAAACAGCAATGTCCTTGAACTGATAAGGATATCCTCAGCAGAAAATGTAAACAGCAGGAACATCAACGGGTATGACTTACAATTGAATGAGTCTGTTGTAAGGGCTCAATTAGATACATATAGACTCCATCGTCAAACATCCCACTGGCAGGCAGAGAGAGAAGAAAGAGGAGAGAGGACAGTCGATACTGAGTCGATCGGAGCAGACGTGAGTGTTACCAGAAATATTCCAAACACGGTGAAGATTACACAAAACTCTGCTGTTCACTTACTGCAGCCCGTTGCAGGTAGATAAGGCCACATGGGAGTCAGCGTTCCCTCTCACCTGGCCGTGGTAGTAACAGTGCTCACCACCCTGAATGAACAAGACACAGTGCTAATGCAGCATCACAGCGAGCCCCAGCCATAACTAACGCATCATTACTGGCAACACAACATAACAGAACTGTGCATACATTGACAGATCAACCACATTCAGTATTACATGGTGAATGTGTCATATTTTTTACTTAATTACCATGTGTTAGATTTTTCTAACATCTCAGAGGAGGTAACAGCTTGTGTCACAGATGCCGGTTTGGTATCTTTGCAATGCTTTTCTGCAGGGGGTCTGTGCTTGTTAAGACGTGGAGTTAATACATGCAAGGTGGGCCCTGGCACTATCTGTGACTCAGCTGTCAGATCCAGGGTGAGCAGAGGACATTCTCTCCCCCTCACCCCCCTCTCTCTCTGTCTCTCTCCCTCTCACTTCAGCCATCCCACGCTGCACTGATACTGCAGAGGGCTTTCTCTCCCTCGTCACGTGACCAGAGCTCCAGCAGGAGGCTGCAGGGGAGCAAAACCCTGCTGATTCAGCTACAGTACGCCCAGCCCAGCCCAGCCCTCTGCCTGAATCAGCAGCAGCAGCAGCAGCAGCAGCAGCAGCAGCAGCAGCAGCAGCAGGAACCAGCTCCCATTTCCAACCAGTTTTCTTCCCCCTATTTCTATCTATCTATCTATCTATCTATCTATCTATACATTAGATGAACATTTGGTTCTTTTCCTTTGTCTTCAAAGAAGATTTCCTGGATAAGTTATGTGGATGACACGTCAACTCCACATTGTTCATACTATTATCGCTCAGTCTGACGACAGAAAACATGCAGACCATTTTACAGGAAATCAACACTCCCACCCGTACCTGCCTTTTGCTTCACAGCCTAATTCCTGAAGATAAAACAAAGCATATTTGTGCCTTTCGCTTCACTGCCAGTGTGCATGACTGTACAAAATAAAAACAGCAGGACACGCTGTACCAGCTGAAGGAGACAAAGAACCAGACTCCGTCAAAACAGGAAAGATGTGTCGCGTAATGTTTTAGGCACAACTGGAGAACACGTTACCTTTGACAGGACAGGTTTGCCCCCTTCATAGTGGATCTCAACATAATCTGAAGACAGCAAGTCACTGTGAAAACAGAGATTGCTGTTGGTTAGGGTTGGTAAGGATGTGATGCAACGACAATAAAAACACACAAGAGTATGTTTTTGCATTCTCTGACTCACATACCGTGGTTTTAGACTAGTGGTGAGTATGGCTTTGGTTGGCATTTAAACAAGAGCACTCATCACCGCTGTGCCTGGATTAGCCTGCGTAAACACTCTAATGCCATCTCAAAAGTACAGCAGAGATGTTAAATGTTGACTGGCCTCAGAAAATCTTTCTTTCAAAAAATGAGTCATGATATCTAAAATAAATCGTCCGACATTACATTTAACACGGGTTGTTCTTCCTCAAAGTTCCCAAAATTAGATCACTGGTTGAGAAACAGTGTGTATAACAGGAAGAGAAAGAAGTAACTTCGCCTGAGAGCTGCTAATGAAGCCTAGTGTTATAAATGATTGTGAGGCCTCGGCTTCACCTTGAACACAACAGTCCACCCGGCAGTTCCCGCTGTCTGAGTCAGCGTCCCTCACCATTCAACACACTCAATCTGTTAGCTGACAGCTGACTTCAAGAGACTGCGATTTCTGCCACAAGGGCGCTTTTTTTCCTGAGTAACCTTGCAAATCAAAAACATCCTCCTCTCCGTCGACATGTAGTGGCATTGCAGCGCAAAGGGAAAAAAAGGTGGAAGTGATGGATCTGCCTTGTGACACCGGCAGTGTGACATTTCTTGCGTGATGCTCAGCAGCATGGAGGCAGGAAGTGCACCATTACGCGAAGATGCATGAGCGGCGTCTGTGAGAGATTCCTGAGTGAGGAGCTATTTATAGCTTGCAAGATGAGGCAGGGCGAGGAGAGTGGGCCACACTGGAGTGTATCGGTGTTTGTATGCGTGTGCGTGTGTGTGTGTGTGAGTTTGAGTGGTCGGCAGCATTGCAGAGCAAGGAGGTGTGAGGTACTGGAATGTGAGTGTATCGAGATGTATGTGTGTGTGTGTGTGTGTGTGCGTGTGTGTGTGTTTATATGTCAGTGTGAGCTGTGAAAGTGTGTAAAGGCGCCATGAAAAGGGAGTCCTGCCCTGGGGTCGCTCAGTCCACAGGAGACGGAGTGCCACAATGCAGCAGCAGGAGCAGCAAAGGAGAGTGAGACGGAGGCGAGGCAGAGAGGGAGGACCAAAAAAAAAAACTGCAGGAGGTTCTGGCGCCAGATCAAAAGCTGCTCTGAATCATGTAGCGACACATGGCGTTGTCATCACCAATTCATACCTCAAACACACAGAAATAATCTGCTCTGGGTCGACACCCCGAAGAAGGTTCAGCAGCACTGAAGATATTCACCTTTCTCATTCACGTTTCAATTACTCTCAACATTTGAGTTATATTAGCTGAAAAAGGAGCTTTTCTGCGGTACAAACTTACTTCCTTGGTTTGCAGTACAAGGTACGACAAGAGGTGAGCAGATTAAGTAGCACCCATTGGCAGGTTGCAGACCTATCTATATTTAGAGCAGCACTGTCGCAGCTACAACACCAAGCAGAATTCAAACCCCTGTTCTCACACAAAAAAAGGCACACACTGAAGTTAGCTCATGTATCTCACAGATAACCTACGGTATAAGCAAACAGCTGGGAATCAAGGTCACACTTTCAAGCCTCTCTACTGCTGTACAGAGTTGCTGTTGTCCTGAGTCTGTCAGTGTACGGGACGGCATCCGCTCAACATGAAGTACTGTATGTGCCAGTGTGGGAGCGGCAGGAGCAGAGGCGGACTGGATGTTCAGTTCCTGCTGTACGTTTCTTTATGTTAAATGTAGATACATGTGGTACACATGCTATAAACAGCACGTGTTCATAAACACGGAAAAGGTGTGACAATATTTCACATCTGCTTTTTTTTCTATAAAACCTTGCATGATATATTAAATTTGGAACAGAGTGAAAGAAGTAATTGACACTGATGATATCAGGATGGAGGATGACTCTCCCATTGTCCTTCCTGATACATGAGCATCAACTCTTCAGGGAACATAGTCAGATATTGGGTCTCCTACCAACACGGAGCTCAACCGCAAATTAATAATTTCTGTAGTCTCTCCAATATTATCCGACCATGTACAATCACACAATAAAATACATGCCATTCACTGCACATAGCTGCTGAAATCTGCACTTTGAGTGTTTCCACAGTGGCATTGAAGTGATGCTCAAACTACTACAGACATGACAGACCATCCAGAGTTATTACTGTATGTCAACACCAATCAAACTAAATAAAAATGTCCTCAATCAACCTGGTAAAGTTTTCGATAATTTATTTTTTACAAGTTACAAGTTAAAAATAAAGTTCCCAATAGCCTATGTCTTCTGTGGTGACGCTGGTTTTTTGTTTGTTTTGTTTTATACATTGTTAGACAGAAAAGCTGCTAACCAGGGGCTCAAAACAAGCACATGGACTAAAAGTCCAACCACAGAAATGAGAGTCTTAACATCTAACAGCACTCAGCCTGTGCAGGCAATATAAAATTACAATATTTTATTACAGAATCCAGCTTTAAATCACATTAAGGGTCCTGAAATTCAATTAGCATTTCAAAGTCCTTGTTCACATGCACATTAAGCCTTCACATATGTAGACCGGCTACTTTGTGAAGTGAGTAAATCAATATCATTGAGTGTCCGGAGCCTCGTGTCTCCAACTGGAGACAGTGATCACAGACCACGGAATAACTGCCTCTCTGCTAAATTTGGTGCAAACTACTTAAATCTCCTTTAAGATACAGACTTTGGCTCTCTCCGAATCTGTTTGTAAAAGAGTTCGTCTTTGTAGTCTGGCAGCCGAGCTAAGATCGCTCTTAACAATTGGAGGATTCTGGAAAGGCGTGCTGACCTGTTCAATCACAGTTTTCCTTCCTCCACTGGCCACTGCATTAATCACTGATCTGACATGTAATAATGCATATCATTTACAAACAACAGTCATCTACTGATGGGAAGTGTTGTCATTTTGGTGTCAGCTCTGACACATGTTGCTTGCTCACAGAGTCAGTATCTTGCATGGATGCATCCATGATTGTTTCTTCTACTGCCGCCTACGAAGCCATTGACCTTTTTTCATAGTCAAACAACTAAATGATCTTTTAGCTTGTACATCGTACACCGGCTAAACATCGTCTTTGTTCAGCCTCGCTCAGCTTCTGCATCATGCCGACATGTCAACACGTAGTCAATGAGTTTGCTTACATGTAGACTACTGTAACATTTCCAGATGATCAGATGTTAACCAGGAGCATAAAGCAATCTTGCTAATAAGCGCTCTTCATACACGATTCCAATATTTTCAAGGCAACAATTTCTCTTAAATGATGCACAGCTATTACAGGGATCAGGGTTTTACTTACTCGTCATGTTTTTTGTGCCTTTCTCCAATCCACTGTTCATTTTCATGTGATTCTTGTTCAACTTTTCCTACAAAATAAACCTTACAGTGCATATTTACCCTACATTAAGCCCACACTTAAATGTGTCAAACATAATAGCCCTGCATTTAAAAAAAAGAAAGCCCTAAATCTATCTTTCTATGATATAGCTAGAGAGAGTGGATCGGTTGAAGCAGGAATGTTTGGACAAGGTTTACACAGTTTCTGTTTAACCCCACAACGATTAAAGATACTGACAATTTTCAACCATCTGCACATTACTGTCAACATGACCTTGGCAGTAGCTACTGTTGTGAGAGACATACAAATCACTTTCACTGGAAGTTAAACCACAAGTCTAAAGGCCAGTTATGATTAAAGGTAAATTCAGATTTATTTCAAGCTGTATTTCTCACAAATGTGGCTATTGTGACTCCATGGGTCAGACGTACTTCGCAGTTGCCACCTCCGTCGCCGAGACTCAGGGAAATGAGGACTCAGGCAAAATAAGCAGGAGGCATGTCAAATGAATCATTTCAGCTAAAATGAATTACTGCAGTTAGATGAGACGAGAGGGGCTTACTTGTTCAGTGACAGATCCAGAACAAATCTGGAGCCAAATGCCTCTAACTGGAAACTGGCTTGGGCGAGGTGGACTGCCTGTTAGGGAGGAAAAGAGTAGTGACTGCAGATGATGACAGCTTGCAAAGCAAAGATATAGTTTATAGCTGTCTATGCACAAAAAACCCTCTAGAGTCTACCTTCACCATCATCTACAGCACAGTGCGCAAATAAGAGATGGGGTGGATAAGTGGCAGATGGTAATGTACACTGGGTATACTGGAAGAAAGGCTTCCTTCAGCAGGGTCGCTCTGGCATCATTCCAGTTCTTATACACATAAAGCTTGTGTGTGTGTGTGTGTGTGTGTGTGTGTGTGTGTGATGGGGATATTTTCCGTTAACATTAGAGACACGGTTATGGTTGATCACAAGCCATTATATGGACGTAAAACTTCAAAGCTTTGACCACAGCATGCTGTTAAGTGTGCTAAGAAGCCAAACACTCTTGCTTTGATCACACCGCCATCTCTAGGAGGTAGCTGCTTAATGCTGGCTTACCTGGCCCTCTGTGGCTTGGTTCTTGGCCCGGGTGTCCAGGTCATGGTAGGTACTCTCCGAGTCCTCGTTTAGGTAGTAGATCAACCGCGACGGGTAGGTGATCACATGCTCTGCTGCATGGTGTGTTCTGTTGTCTGTAGCAGGTGCTGCAGTTGCCTGTTGCTTCAGCAGAGCTGCCACTGCATCCCCCTCAACCTTGTCCTCTACTCCTTGAGAAACTGCAAGAGAATTCCCACCGCACAGACATGAAAAACCTGACCGGTTCAGACACACACACACACACACACACAGCCTCCTGCCATCCTTTATTCATGAAACGCATTGATAATACTGAGGCAAGTGGCCACGGCTTCACTGCAATTCTTTAGGACACAATACAGTGAGACTGGTTACATGCCGTAGTACACTGACGACCACACACGCCAGTTAAACTGATTTAGGATACAGAATATAAATGACTTAATTTCACTGAAAGCTACTTTTAATATGCTTATTTGCCAAAGTGAAAAACTATGCACCAGACATACACATGCACGGTGTATTATGCAATACTTATCCAAATAGGCTGAGACAGCAGCACATAATATCATGCACCTGAGTAAAGAGAACCCCAGTGACTGTATATTCAAAGGTGGTAATCATACATATAATAAAGGGCACTGTATTTTATATGCTGAACAAAAGATGCTGAGATGCTCTAGTGTGCCTCATGCACCATCACGTTGAAGACGCCGCACACTAAATGATCTTTTTAGGTGGAGGGGGGGCGCGATGCTGTGAACCCGCAGTACATCCTCACGTATCATTTTAGCCAAATTAAGAAAGTGAAAGGTGTATTTCATGAGCTGAAAGTCACAAAAAGAAAAAAAAGAAAAACAGCAGACTATTGCAATACGTACCGGATGACGCTAGTGATAGATGAAGCCAAGGCGGAAGGCTGCTGACGAGCAAAGTGGCCAGAAATATCAAATGCATGATTCATATTTGATTACTGAAATATCTCAATATCAACACATCAACGCAGTGAATAGCCCGCAGCCCATCGTGGCGGAGGAGGTGCCGTGCATTGGGGCTTTCTTCATGGATCCAGGAAGCACCGGCTGCTGCTGCAGTAGCGGCTGAGGAGGAAGAGGAGGAGGGGGGTGAGGAAGGGGAGGGGGAGCAGAAAGAAGGCGGTGGCCAGGCGGCTACTGGAAGTCTACCGGCAGACTCCTCCTCGGTGAGCATGATGTCCTTCCTTCTCCCCTCCTGGGCCACAGGAAGCCTGTGTGCAGGTGACCTCAAAGACAGGATGGGGGATGAGAGATCAAAATCACGGACATGAGAGACACTGACAGGAGAAAAACAATAATGCATTCAGTTAACTGAAAAACACTGAAACACTTGGGTTTTTAATGATTGGGACTAAAACATTCATAAATATAAATAACAAACGTTAAAGTACCTTAATGTTTTAGTTATTGTAAGAATATGTGATGAATAGGTTTGTTTCAGGATATGATATTGAGATTTAGCTTCCTCTTTAATGGTTATTGCTGGTTTTAAAACAATGTGAATTTTGAGTACAATTGAGGTATTTTAGCTGTACTGCATTGTAAAAATGTTGCACAAATTAAAGTACTACACTCATAATTAATCTTAGGTTAAAAAAAATGCAGAGGTATTAGCAGTAAATGTTGTTAAAAATGAAAGGTGAAAGTGATCGTTAGCTGCTGATTTTATGACTGATACATTAACAGGTAAGCAGCATTTTAACGTTTTAGCTCTTTATATACTGTTGGGTGGTTTAACCTATAAAGACGAATCATATCGTAAAAGCTGATCATGTGCAAAATCTTGATATTCAAAGTAACTGCTGTCAATCAAATGCAGTGTAGCAGAGGTTTAAAGTCACAAAGAAGTCGCTTATTTTACACATACAAGGAATTTGACATGTACAGAAACAGACACACACCTAAAAACAAGGACAAAAAAAGAACAAACGTAATCACAAACATTTAACTACTATGTACAGATGTACATATATTTTATATATACAACAATTTAGGAAATTCAGGAGACAAGAGGACAGCAGTTCAGTAGCACAGAGTGCAAACACACTGAATAAATATAGATTAAATATAACAATATTAATAATAATAATAGCTTGAATAGACGAAAAAAAAAACAACAACAAGACAAAACAAAACAAAAAACAACAGATTAGCTGCCAAAGGCCTGGGTGAACAAAATTATTTTTTAAGAGTGGACTTGAACGAGTCCAAGGATGGAGCATGGCGCATTTCCATCGGGAGAGCATTCCAGAGGGTCGGGGCAGCCACACTGAATGATCTATCCCCAAAAGTCCGCCTCCTAGTGCGGGGGATGGAGAGGAGACTTAAAACAGAAGACCTCAGGTTCCGTGAAGGGGTATGCTGGTGGAGGAGGTCCGTTAGGTATTGTAGGGCAAGGTTGTGGAGTGCTTTGTAGGCCAGCAAAAGGAGTTTATAGGTGATGCGGAACTTAACTGGAAGCCAATGTAGGTGCATGAGGGTGGGGGTGATGTGCTGCTAAGGCTTGGTGCAGGTGCAGCTTGGTGCAGCTGAATTCTGTGCATACTGGAGCCTGTCCAGGGCTTTGTTGGGGACCCCAAACAGGACTCCATTACAATAATCCAGCCGGGATGTGATGAAGGCATGGGTTAGGGTCTCAGCCACAGAATCAGGGAGAGAAGGATGGAGTCTGGAGATGTTTTTGAGGTGGTAAAAGGCAGATTTAGTGTCCCTGAAGGTACGCTTATGACGTTGCCTAGGGAGGGAGGCTGGGACAGTGAAAATGATGACATGGTGGTCCAAATATAGACTAGATTAATGTAACAGGATACTTTATATACATGAAGTAACAGTGACACTATATGCATGTATACAATATATACAGCATACTTTGATTTATAATTGTCAATGATGACATGCACCTGTTAAAACTGTATTTAAACTACAACATATATAATTAAATTTTTTAGTGCAGTGGGTGTTAAGTGTACAGGTTTATTGCATAATTATTGTTTCTGATGCAAAATTAACTGTTCATCAGAGTGACGGCCTGTGGGTAGAAACTGTTCTTATGTCTTGTTGTTTTGGCGTACAGTGAGTTGTAGCCTATAGCAGAGGGGAGAAGTTGTGTGATGGGTGTGATGGGTCTGCGGCGATCTTTCCTGCCCATTTCCTGACTGTGGACATATATAAGTCGTGGATGTTCTTACCCTGTTTGGTGGTTGATCCAAACCAGACAGTGATGGAAGTGCAGAGAGGAGACTGGATGATTACAGAGTAGAACTGGATCAGCAGCTCTTGAACGGAGCTTCCTGAACTGGTGCAGGAAGTTCGTCCTCTGCTGGGCCTTTGTGATGAAGGAGACTATGTTGGGCCGGTCCTGGGAGATTGCGGATGTCAGAAATCCTGAAGTTCTCCACAGCAGATAATGTGTTGTTGAATACAGTGGGGGCAGTATGGCTGATGGCTCCATTCTATTCAATTGTGACAGTGAGTGAGCGTGAGTCTCAGCAGCACAGACTCTTGGCAACACTATGCCAAAGACATCCATATCAGAAGTAAATGTAAAATGAAATGAAAGATTGATGGCTGTGGACCCAGCTTGTTACTTGAGGAAGAGCATGAATGCTGCTGTTCAAGTTATGATGATTCCAGTGTGGACACTTACTGTGCCCTCTCCAGTTAGACTCTCTCTGACTAGAATAGCCGAATATCTTTAAGGAACACTAGATGACTGGGCAATTGACTATAATCAGTCAGTACATTGCATGATTTGTAGATTTTATTGTAAGGCTGCGCAGATCACACACACACACACACACACACACACACACACACACACACACACACAGCGATCTGAGTATGTGACAGCTCCCCCCTCAGGGCTGACTGGTCCAAAGAGGATTGAGATGGTCATTTTGGGTCGCTGGAGATAGAGACAACTGAGACGAGTCTGTCTATCTGATGAAATGAAAAAAGCTTAGTAAGCAGCAGAGTTGGTAAAATATGAAACGATTAAAATTTGTGTTTAATGACAGCAAATTCCTCTCCTTCAAAGGTCAGCTGATTCTAATTTCTGTAGTAATTTACTGCGACTTTAACTATATCATCTTTGTGTGCAAAGTAATTTCACTGATTTTCAATGTGATTTACTTCCCGTTCAGAAGACAAAGGGTACATCCACAGTGAATCAGGTAAAGGATATCACATCATACTGCAGCAGTGTCTTTTGTAGCTCTGGTGGAGCTTTGTAAAGTCTGAGTTTGGGCGTTAGATTTCTAACTTGCCAGTTTTAAACAGAGAGCCTGTGTTATAAACTGGGGCTTGACTTTTTAAAGATGTGGACAGAAAGACAAAAGGGGTTTAATGGAGCCTTCAAATGGGGTCGTGTTTATTGTGTTCATACTAAGTGTCCATATGAGCGCCACGTTGTTCACATGTTGTGACTCGTTGACATTTTGAGAAATGGCTGAGGCCATGCAAGATAATTATTTGGTAGATGGTATGTTAATATTTTGTAATTTTAGTCATATATTGTTTTTCATTCTATGTTGAGGAAGATGTTGACATTCCCAAAGGCCTCACATTTGCTGCATTAACATTACATTGGCCTCTATCACCGATAGTAACCGCTTTTTATCTATGCGCGAACTGTAAAAGCCCTGTGCTACAACAACCTTACTATTATTATGACTATAACCCCTGGTTTATCTTTGGCCATGGCGTCCATGTTTCCGAGCAGCATTACTTATCCACAGAGTTCTCACAACAAAACCACATGAATGAAAAGCATTTCGTGTACATGACTTCCCACATTGTGACCACATGCTCATGAGTAACACTTCAACGCTGTGAAATAGAGGAAAGCCTTTTGGTTCCATTATGTGGAGCGAAGGATCTAGCCTTTTGGATCTTGACTCACAGGATATTTCTGCCCCTTTTGCATCCATTTTGACCACTTGTTCAATAAATCTGTCATTTGTAAATCCCCCAACTTAATGAGAGTCCATTACTTCATCATCTGGAGAATCCCTTTAACCATACCTTAACCATGCTGTAGCCGCCATGCACGAGTATTACCGAAATATTGGTCATTACTTAGCTCATCATCATCAAGATCTTCTGCGGCTCTGAAGGAGCTGTCAGGAGTTTGAGAAAATAACGCCTAATGATGTCGGCCGGGTATCTCTGCTTGGGCTCAAGACTTCACATGTTTAGATTATTAACTGGGGGATGGAGTTTAAGAGATGATCAGGTTTGAGCGTGACTCATACCGTATCTCAGCCCCTGCTATATCAACTCTTCATTTTTTCTTTTTAAGTTAAGTTCAACTTTATGGAGGTGCCATAAAGTAAGCATGCATTAACCTCATTGTAACCACTATGCACTGACATTGTAGAAATAATTGATTTAAAATATGCTGGCACAGAACATAACCCGGCATTTGCAGATCCATCCAACTTCAATGTTTTGTCTGCGGACAGGGTTGAAATAACACTGGATTTTCCAGAGTTGTTTTAGCAAACATTTTTACAGTGCAATAAGCCCGCCTGCACACTTATTCTCTTTTAATGAGCAGCCTTGAAATAGGACTCGAGCCAAAAAAAACCAATCTGCTGTGTGTCAACAAAAAATGTGGCAACAATATTCAAAACTTTTCCGTTGAATCACTGAGGGGAAAAGTCTGCTGTAGTGAAAAGCAGCCGCAGCTCCACTGAATGAAAGCATTCTTCACTCCGTGCGGGTGACCAATAACTTTTCTTCTCTCCGTGGCCCATGTTTGACGCGTCAGCCGGGCGCGCCCACTGCTACATCCCAGCTCCTCTGCACCCACACTTTGGTTTGGATGGACTCAGAGAAAGACTTTGCAGCCGAGTGTGGAGCGTCGGACGAAGCTCAGGAAAACGGAGCTAAAGCGCTAAAACACGCCGTCACTGTCATCCGGGAGCTCTCGGTGTGTGTGTGTGTGTGTGTGTGTGTGTGTGTGTGTGTGTGTGTGTGTGTGTGTGTGTTTTTTTTATCTGAATACTTCTAAAAGGGAGCGCTGCAGGATTAGGTAAGCTGTGCACTCTCTTCTCCACAACGGGACGACAGAGCACTTAATGATTATACCATTAGCACGCCTATAGTGTATATGTGGCACTAACTTTAATACTGAGAACTGTCATTTCCTTTCCCACAGACTACGTTCAGTGTTTGTTATATAAACAGTGTTGTTTACTGAGATTTTTTTTAAATCAAGATTTAGTGACCTCCTTATTATTATTGGACAACTTCTACTTCACGTTTATTTGTTGAATGCACTGATTCTGTATTTAGTTTCTAAACTTTGTAGTAGGCTTTTTACTACATTCACTGCACAGTCTAATGATAGTATGCCTTTTTCTCTTTGAGATTTGGGTTTATTCTTATCTTTTAGAAACAGGTTTCTGTATTTTTACTGATTGCACTGATTCTGCATACAGCATTTTGTCCATGAAGTATTTTATACTTTCTGTCTGTTCCGATGCTATTCTTTTCAACACATCTATGGTGTGTCAGATCTATGGTATTATTCAACCATACTCCCCTTTTCCTATTCAAGATTGGAGCTAATTCTTATATTTAATGCTGTTCTGGTCGTCTATCATCTATTTTTCATTACATTATTAAACTTAAGCTTTTGTTTTTCAGAGTTTCTTAATAGGCTAACTATGAATACAGTTGAAATGCAAGATGCAGTGACGACTGCAAATACCCAAGAAATGAACCACAAATTAAAAAAGGTTTTAATCTGAGTAAAGATTGTAGTGGCCATGGGCCCCATTCTGGCCGTGATGATGATACAAATGTTGGCAATATGTGACAAAATATAACCTTTCACCCAGTTGTGTGGCCAGTAATAACCTTGGAAAAGATGAACATGTATAAATTGTGTAACAATACAGAATTTGCCATGTGTACTTACAGGACAACACAGTATGAATCATACTCTCTCTTCCTCATCTGTGCGGCATCTCACTGTCCACATTGCTGATCCAAATGGATTTTGACACTATGTTCCAGGATTATTCAGGACACACCCAGTCATAACATCAACACAGGAAGCGAATGATCTGAAAGAGGGACGAAACAGGCAACTGGATCCTTTCAGAGGACAACTCAACAAGGTTAGAACATGTAATATAGGTTCATTATGAAGCATGAAGAATTTTTAAACTACTGTGTTTACAGACCATCATACAGGAATGCGTCTTATATTGAGGTTTCCACAGATAACGTCAGCACAGAGGTCACATCCTAGCAGCAATGGATGAATCCATCGAGGACTATGGAAACTACACCTATGACTACTACCTGGAGTACGGCGACTTGGAGGAACTTAAAGTCAACCACAGACAGACAGAAGCTATGCACATTATCTCAGTGGTCATCTACATTGTTTCCTTTGTCCTCGGTGTGATCGGAAATGGAACTGTCATTTGGGTGACAGCATTTAAAAGCAAAAAGACCATCAACAGTGTTTGGCTGCTGAATCTAGCCATCGCAGACTTTGTGTTTGTGCTTTTTCTCCCCCTCTACATTGACTACATACTGCGGGACTTCCACTGGGACTTTGGTGTGGCCATGTGTAAGCTTAACTCATTTGTGTCCGTGATGAACATGTATGCCAGTGTGCTCTTCCTCACAGTACTCAGTGTAGACAGATATGTGTCTCTGGTCTACCTCAACTGGTGTCAGAGGCATCGCACTGTGGACAGAGCCTGGGTATTATGTTGTTGCATATGGGTGCTAGCTGCCGCCATGAGCTGTCCTGCGCTGATTTTTCGCGACACCATGCGCTTACATGACAAGGTGGTGTGCTTCAACAACTTCCACACACAGGACGGACACACAGCAGCCATGAGACACATTACAATAGTGGTTATTCGCACCACTGTTGGCTTCCTTTTGCCTTTTACCGCTATATGTGTGACCGGCATACTTCTGACAATCAAAGTGAATCGATCTGGAGGCTCGGTTCGACTGTCCAGCTTCTCCAAAACAGTCTCTGCAGTAATTCTGGCCTTCTTTTTATGCTGGGCACCTTTTCATACTTTTAGCTTAATGGAGTTATCCATGCATTCCTCGTTATACCTACAAAACATACTGAAAGCTGGCTTTCCTCTGGCCACCAGCTTAGGCTTTTTTAACAGCTGCATTAACCCCCTGCTGTATATGCTCCTGGGCAAAAAGGTGCGTCATATCCTGAAGCGTGCATGCCTGGACTTAACGAAGAGTTCACTGAGAGAGTTCAGCCAGTCGATCTCGGCCACTGAGGTGGAGTCTGTGACAGGAGTTCACCAGGACAGTGTCCCAGAGGAGCCTGTGGTTTCATCAGCTCTATGATTACAAATATCCTCAGGCTGTAGTAGCTGACCATGAAAAGCACAAGAGTAAGACTGGTTATTACTGTAGTGTCAATGTGGAGGATCACCATAGCTGTTCTTTCCAGCTATAGTGTTAAGATTTTCCTATTTTGTTTCATTTGGACAGAGTAATGCATAATTATTCTCAGTGGAAAAGTTGAGTAGAACTATGTATAACGTGCACATGGAGTCAGTATCTTTCCATTTACTTTTAATCTGCCCAACCCAAGTGATATACAGAGAGGCAAGATTTAAAAAAATAAAGCTAAAAACAGCTGAGCAGCAACTATTTTGATAATCAATTAAGTATTTAAATCATTTAAATAATAAAAATCCCAAGCATTCCCTTGTTTTCACCTCTCAGTTGTGAGAATTTGCTGCTTCAATTTCTTTGTCATTTGTGGTAGTAAACTGAATGTAACTGGGGTTTTGGACTGTTGCTCAGACAAAACTAGCAATGTAAAGATGTCATTTTTGACTCAAGAAAAGTATGATGGACATTTCACTATTTTCTGTCATTTTATAGATATAGAGGGGAAAACATTAGCAGATTAATTGATAGTTAAAGTAACTGCAGCCTTTCATCAAATGCATCTTGTGTATTTTGTGATTTTTTTTTTATTATGATCTTGAAGCACAGCATCTTTGGTTCTTAGAAATATAATTCTTTTTGTAGTCTAACATTATGTTTTTATGTAGTTTTATACGGATTGCTAGTCACCTATTAAAGTATTGTAAGATATTTCAACTAGTTGAGAGTATAAATGTTTTATTCTAATATATTCCAACTAAATATCTAAATAAAATTCTTATTATGAACACCTACTGCAGTGTGTTTGAATATCTTCTCTATAATGTTTGACTTGCTGTTAGGGGAGACTGTCATGACCTCATTATAAAGTAGATTTTGATGTTTGATGAGCACGCAGACTAGAATTTGACAGGCTCAGCCAGCATACACCAGTTTTGAGATAAATCTAGATGTGCATTTCCTCCCATTTCCCAGTGGTCTGTTTACAGATTCTTTTCCTGTCATTTCTCTCTGGTGTGCAGTACCATCTCGTTACTGGATGATTATTGGATTAGGAAAAAAAACTATAGAAAGGAAACAAACACTTAAATCCACTTTATGGACTTTAAATGGCTGAAAACCAATAATCCACATGTGCACTAAAGGCTGCCACATCACCACAGCCTGTCACACATTGGCATCTGCTAGGAAGAGGGTTTACACTGCAGCTATGACTCGCGTTGGACGCCTCTATCGATTAGTCAGTACTCACTGAAAAGTAGTCTTCCTATTTGGATTATGGCATTGAGGATTACTTAATCCGTGACGCAGCACAATAACAAGACGGTGCGCAATCTGCGTCGCAGGCAGTCTCATGAGGACAAACCCTGGCAGGGTAAGTAACCGGTCACTGCAGAGTCTATCAAATATTATTATAAAACCTTAACGAGGCGCGGATGTTTATCATGGCTCCTTAATACTTAACAAGCTGGTAAAAAATACTCATCTTTAACGGTAGTCCGGTTGATGTTATATGTTCCGTTAGCTTGTTTGTAGCAACGTATGCTAACGTTGTGGATTTAATCTAACCTTAAAAACCCTAAAAATGGGTTCAGACGGTGGCAATTTACATTTATCACTTCATGTTACTCAACGTTAAAACATGACAGTGACGCGAGCTAATGCAGCTATCAATAAGTTGCATCAGTCTCGGCTAACATTAGCTTGGGCTGTCTAACGTGAACCTACAGTTTAGATTGATGTGTCGATAAATTCCCAGCATGACTCGCTAATTTAAACCTGTAGCATAAACCTGGATAGTTTCACACATGTTCTGTAAAGACAGAAATCATACGTCGCAGAATAAATGGGCTGTCCTGGTTTTCAGCTAGCTAACATCACTTTCTTGTTTTTGTTTTGGTCTTCGCTCGGAGGGTTAAAATCACGCAGCATCTTTGAATAACATTATCCACATAAGCCTTGTGAGAAAAAGTGTGTCAGCTTGCCAGGACCTTACACGTGATGTCGCCTCTCTTTCAGCATGTTGCGTTTGCCTGTTGTGAGCCGGAGTCTCTTTCCAGCAGCCACCAAAGGGGGTGCGTCTGCAGCCAACAATGGTAACAATATGCCTCTTCATCCACAGATTAATTGATCATGCCTTCGTGGCGTACAATACGTGTCTTGTATCTGTTGCAGAACACCCATTTTTATTAACTGTGTGATGGCGTACAAGCACCAGCACCCTTGTCACTTTGTTCTTCTGATGGATTATCGTCAGGATTACAGATTTGCCAGCTACCACATTTGGTGCCAGGCTGTTGCAGGCTCAATCTGGCCAACAGTCAGTGGCAATAGTTTGGAACACCACAAAACACTGTAATATAATGTGACATTAATTATCTCAGCTTGTGTAGCTGTTTTCTTGATTAAAAAAGGAAGAGACCTTGGATAAAAAGAGAAGAGGGAAGATTTGCATGATATTTTTTTTTTTTCTGTCTGTGTTTGAAGTTCGCACTGCAGCGACAGCCACAGCACCTGCCAGTAACCTCCTGGAGGTGTTTGTGGACGGGAAGCCTATTATGGTGGAGCCAGGAACTACTGTGTTGCAGGTAATATGTTGGATTCATGCATACAGTTGCACAAGGCGGCTAATTTCCAGATATCTTGAGCTATAATATCAGATTTAACACCGTGACTCAATTCTGCTGCAGGCATGTGAGAAGGTAGGAATGCAGATCCCTCGCTTCTGCTACCATGAGCGTCTGTCGGTCGCTGGAAACTGTCGCATGTGTCTTGTGGAGATAGAGAAAGTTCCTAAGGTAAGTTTATTTGTGTGTTTTGTTTCTATTTTGACAACCAAACTGGTCTTCCAGTGTTTGTTTGCCTTGCATGACAGAGACAGGACTGTACCTACCTGAAATAAGCAGTGATTGTTTCTCATTGATCTTGTAGCCTGTGGCAGCTTGTGCAATGCCAGTCATGAAGGGCTGGAACATTTTAACCGACTCTGAAAAAACAAGAAAGGCCAGGTAGGATCAAACTCACAAGTAAGACACTGTAGGCTAGACTAGAGTTAGTATTGCTCTGTACCCTCTCTAACCTAATTGTCTGTATTCCATTTTTAAACAAAGATAATACAATAAGAAACACTGTCAAGTTGACACTCCCATATATAAATACTATGTATGAAATAATTATATTCAAATCTGTTGCTTCACAGAGAGGGTGTGATGGAGTTTCTACTGGCTAACCACCCATTAGATTGTCCAATCTGTGATCAGGGAGGTGAATGTGATCTACAGGTAAATTTAATCACTACCAATATAATGTGTACTAGATAGACTAAATTGTGTGTAGACAACATTGTTTTCTTTTGAATTTATAATTTATTATAAAATTACCTAATAAATCTGAATGCCATTTGGTTTAAAGGACCAGTCCATGCAGTTCGGCAGTGACAGGAGCCGCTTCACAGAGGGCAAAAGAGCCGTGGAGGACAAGAACATTGGCCCTCTCATCAAAACCATCATGACTCGCTGTATCCAGTGCACTCGCTGTGTGCGGTGAGTCACACATCGATTTCAAGAGTGAGCTGCGGTTTAAATTTAGAATATGAAAAGTAAACGTACCTTTTTTTTTGTGCTCCTACAGTTTTGCCAGTGAGATAGCAGGTGTGGAGGACCTGGGCACCACCGGCAGAGGCAATGACTTACAGATTGGGACCTATGTGGAGAAGATGTTCATGTCGGAGTTATCTGGGAATGTTATTGACATATGCCCTGTGGGAGCCCTGACCTCTAAACCATACGCGTTCACGGCTCGCCCTTGGGAGACCAGGTTTTTTGGATTGTGCTCCTCAGTTTTTGTTCACTTTTTAGGGTGTGAGGTTAGTTTTTCCACTCATTTATTCTCTCTGGCTTTCTGCAGGAAGACTGAATCCATTGATGTTCTGGATGCTGTGGGTAGTAACATTGTGGTGAGCACTCGTGGGGGTGAGGTGATGAGAATCCTGCCTCGTCTTAATGAGGATATTAATGAGGAGTGGATCTCGGACAAAACCAGGTTCCTTTCTTCTCACACCAAGTTTACCTCACATAAATATATTTGTGTATGATGTTTGCGTCCTTAATGAACTCGTCCTTGCTCCCATCCTGACAGGTTTGCTTATGATGGACTCAAGAGGCAGAGGCTTACTCAGCCAATGGTGAAAAATGAGTCTGGGCAGTTGGTTTCCACAACCTGGGAGGATGTGCTGACTCGAGTTGCTGGAGCAGTATGTAACTTATGATGAAATCACATTCTGCAACAGTGTACCACCAAGGCCGACCTAAACAGCATCTGTTTTGACAGTTGCAAGGAGCTGAAGGAAATGATGTTGCTGCTGTTGTCGGAGGCCTGGTGGATGCAGAGGCTCTCATCTCCCTGAAAGACTTGCTGAACCGTTTGAATAGTGACAACCTGTGCACTGAGGAGGTGTTCCCAATGGCTGGAGCTGGGTAAGACTGTAAAAAAAGTAAAAATTGAAGATGAGATAAAGCTGGTTAAGATAGCCCTGATGTCAGTTTTCTGTTTTTACCTTGTCTTCTTTAGATCTGACCTGCGTTCAAACTATCTTCTAAACACTGGCATTGCTGGCATTGAAGAAGCTGACCTGCTGCTTTTGGTTGGCACAAACCCACGCTATGAGGCTCCTCTGTTCAATGCACGAATCAGAAAAGGGTAAGTTAAATGCTTTAAATACAGACTAGTAAATCTGAGTTAGAATCAAAAATGCATGTACAATAATATAATCTAGTACCTCTTGATTCAGCTGGCTTCACAATGAGTTGCAAGTGGCCCTTGTGGGAAAGCAAGTGGACCTAAGTTACACATACGACCATCTTGGGGAGTCTGCTAAGATTCTTCAAGAAATTGCTTCAGGACGTCACCCGTTTGCCCAGGTGACACTGAGAGCCCTCAGTAAGGCAATAAATGTTATCCATCAACTTGAAAGTCTCCTAATTTTGGCTCTTCTATCTCCTCTTTCAGGTCATGGCTAAAGCGCAGCATCCTGTTGTTGTGGTTGGAAGTAGCTGCCTGCAGAGAGAGGATGGAGCTGCGATAATGGCTGCTGCGTCAACCATTGCTCAGAACGCTCGCGTCAGCAGTGGCGTGGAGGATTCCTGGAAGGTTCTCAATGTGCTTCACAGGTCATAGTCTTGGAAATTAGAGGGGAAGCTTTCGGTAGCAGGTCAGTGTCCAAGAGGGATATTAACTGTAATATGTGTGCTGTTTTATCTGTGTTTTCAGGGTTGCCAGCCAAGTGGCTGCGCTTGATCTTGGGTACAAGCTCGGAGTGGAGGCTATCCGAAAGAACCCACCCAAAGTTCTGTTCCTACTAGGAGCTGATGCTGGCTGCATTACTCGCCAAGACCTCCCGAAGGATAGCCTCATAATTTATCAAGGTCAGCTGTTTTACTGCACAGCGGCAGAGACTCTTTTCATCTGCATTCATGTATGGTTGGCATCTCAGAATGCAGTGTAATTCCTGACATTTTGATCTGAGTAATGAAAACTTAATGAAACTTAAAAGAATGCAGGTGCATATGTTGTATGCTTCACTCACCGCCTTTCCTCCATGGCAATTTGAAGGCCGGTTCTAGGGCACCCATGTTTTGCCTGTCCAGAACCAAGAAATGCTTGCGTCAGGAGCTTGGGACGGGATTCTCATGACCAACCAAGACCATGTAAAACTCTGTGACATTAGGGTTAGGGTCAGCCATTTAACCCCCCCTCCAAAAAAAGTGTCTCCTTGCACTGTAGGCGCTGATGTTGCTAGGAAAACTGAGACGTATACGTTGATGTATGGACGTGGCTCTGTTCTCAGAGGGTTCACTCGTTGACCCAACTGCGAACAGGCACTAGCACCAGCCCAGAGCCTTAAGTAGGTTTGAGAGAGGGTAGCATAGTCACACAGTCACATATATTCAAGCCCAGTTGAACACTGAATGGAGTCCAGTAAAGACTTGCAGACTCCATGTAAAGAGGCATAAAAGTTTTTCTTGCTCAATTGCCTAGGTCACCATGGCGACGTCGGTGCACCAATGGCTGACATCATACTTCCTGGAGCTGCGTACACTGAGAAATGTAGCACCTATGTGAACACCGAAGGCCGTGCCCAGCAGACCAAAGTGGCTGTGACTTCTCCAGGCATGGCCAGGGAGGACTGGAAGATCATCAGAGCCATATCTGAAGTAAACTGCAATAAAAGATAATCATGTTACATTAAATAATGAGATATAAAACTAAACGTGTGTTCCTTTTTAAGCTCACAGGAGTGACTCTTCCATATGACACCCTCGACGAAGTGCGTGACCGGCTGGCAGAGGTTTCCCCAAATTTGGTGCGATATGACGACGTTGAGGAGGCCAACTACTTTAAGCAGGCTAATGAGTTGTCTAAGGTCAGCTGTTATCTTCCTCCAGCATGTGTTCAGTTAATTACAGAGAAGCCACTAATAAAGCTAAACATTTTTTTATGTTGGCTAATTCACTTGATTTATCTTGGTTTGCTGCCCGCTGGTCTCCATGATTATGGTGATATCTGGCTTATCTCTTTCAGGCAGTGAACCAGGCTGTTCTTACTGAGCCTTTAGTCCCCCCACTGCTTACCGTGAAGGACTTCTATATGACAGGTGGGTCACTGGTGCTCTCACTAAATCTAGTCTAAATGTTAATTCATTCCAAAATCCTCCAGGAAAACAACAGTGTTGTGTCAATCCCTTAATTGCAATATAATCATGTTTATGTTTATTTCATTTTATAGGAACGAATATTAATATAGTAATACTAATAACAATGCCACATATTATAGGTTTTGTAGTTTAAGCTGATCGAGTTTTTTTTTTTGTAACTTCTGCATTTGTTAAGAAGGGAAGCCACCTGCAGCACCCACAATCATTTTTAATCTATTGGAAACTATTTGACATGATGTGGATATTTGTAGAGATAGTACATATTCTGAAATACAAAGTAATTGGTGTATTTATGTGAAGAAATTGTATTTCTTGGACAATGTTGATGAGTAAAGTTTAAAACCACAGTTTTTAAATGAAAGGAAGCCTCTTTCACAATTAGTTGTCTGTATTCTGACTGAGCTTTTTGTTTTAACTAGTTAATAATATGATAAAAGGCTCCTTTTCAGATTGATTTTCCATTATTTCAGAGTGGACAATTAATGGTTATTTTACACTTGGAGAGAACAAACATGCTCACAGTTTTGTTGTTCTCAGAGCAATACACCTAAGTGGACCGAAATGGTAATTTGTAATGGGGCCGTGGGGCCATTAATCAAAAGAGTTCATCTCTTTGGGAGCAAAATGTGTGTTCAAAGAATGGTAAAAGCAAATTATAGAAAGCAGAAGGGACAAAAAACAGAAAACTTGAGTGAAATAACGTCTTTTCTGTAGAAATGGCCAAAAAACATTTTTAACTGGTACAGAGCAGATTTAAGTGGCCTTCGTAAAATTCAATGCTAGTCAAAATAATGAAATATATGTGCTAAAAAACTCCATCGAATATCTACACCATCACTCAAATGACACAAGTAGTGATGAAGCAGTTTCTGCTGTACATCTGCTGTAGATACTCGAAGGTCCTCTGCAGAAAAATTTGGGAATTATAATTACAATACAATTTTGCAGCCAAATATGATTTAGTAATTTGTAGCACTTCTATAAATGTTTTTATATGAACAAAGTGCTCCTTAGTTAAATTTGTCATTAAAAAGAGAATGGTACAAAACCCAGACTCCCAGCTCTAAAATAAGTCTGCAAAACAAAAATAAAAACAGCATACCATCCCAAATATTATCATGGTGTTGCAACATCGTTCACTACTGTAGCAGCTTTTTGCTTACATTACAGTATTTTAAATGCATATTTTAATCCAATTTTCACTTTAAATTAGTAAGTAATTCAATAAAAAAAATTCATAGTATCATAAACACCCATTGATTTTTTTAGTTTAGATCTATTGTTATGTTAATTGTTTGGCCTTCACAGTAGTTTAAGTGTGCAGATGTTAAATCTGCTCTTAATCTTTACCCACAGATCCGATAAGCAGAGCCTCCCAGACGATGGCGAAGTGTGTGAAAGCTGTCAAAGAGGGAGCACAAGCTGTGGACGAGCCAGCCATATGCTAAAGCAGTGGATAGCCATCCAAACCTTCAAAAAAAAATTATACGCACAACTCAGATATTTGCACAATCCTAGAAATGCATTTATTTGCACATGTATTTTACTATAGTAGGTGTTTTACTATAGTAGATGTGTCATCAGCTGTACACATTATGTAACCAAGATGCTTTACTAACCTGCAGAAACGTGTTTGTGCTACCTGCAGAGTGAAAATGTAAGCTTAGGTTTACCAAATCTACAGAGATGCACCTCTGACAGTTTTTTTTTTTCACCTGTTAGGACATTCACATTTTAGAAGGCGTGACCAAAGCTTTAAAATCCTTATTCTTCAAAAGGTAAATATAGTATCTTGTCTTCCTGTAAAATGACCAAAATTAGTGTTAAGATTATATTTTCCTAAAAGTATATGAAGTATATAATATTACAAGTGTGTGATAATTAATAAACAAGTTTTCTGTAGCAAGGCTAATGCATCTTTGCAAATCACCTATTTAAGTTTGTGCTGTTATTATAAAAAGATGTGAAAAAGATGTGTATGCTGGTACTATGGATGCTGCTGTCCTGTTTTGGTGTGATCAACTTTTCCAGTCTGGAGCTCCTCTATCTGTTTGGCACGTGGTCCATCATCATTGAACAGCCGGCAACAGTGTGGCAGCAGGGCCCGTAACTCATTCATATGGAAGACGATAGCGGTGGTCCAGGTGGATTTAACACTGTAACACTTTGCTGGACCTCTCGGTCAATATGATTGAATCCTACTGTTTTAAATGTGCAAAAGTGTAAAGCGCACTCTCCTCCGTTTAAACTGTTCACCCATAAAGATTTTAACATGACACTTCCACACTGTATGGGCTTTTAACAAAGTTGAATTTCCAATATGGTAGGAGAGGTTGTTGTTGTTCATCGGATTGTTGTCATGTCCCCGCAGTGCCTGTAGTGGTGCTGTGAGGAGTCTGCTGTGGATCCAACAAAAATCCTCAGCAGCCTACCTACAGCTTGTAATTTGCTCTGGATAGCCTATATTTACATGCATCCTTATTTCAAGATACACCGAGCTCGATGAAGATCGCTGTTACTATCCTATCTCGAATATCGATGCACAAATAGCCTAGCTGATTCTAATAGACATTTCGGCCGTCTATCTGGAGCGAATACCTTACACAGCCCATACCAGTTCAAGGTAAGCGAAGTCGTATACAGCCTCGGTCTCGATTTCTGAGCGTACCGTTTTGCACATGCTTCAATCGGCCAGGCGTTCAACTTGAGGCCGCTGAGCTATCGAAGCTAAGAGGCCTCGTATTATTGACTCATTTATTTTATAATTTGTGATCTGACCAGTTGACTGGGTGACTTAAGCAGGTCTGGGGAGTTATACAATATCTACAGTTTTGAGTCCTGTGTGCTGCTAATGTGACATTATGTAACGTTAGTGGCTATAATTCATGTCGATTATTACGGAGGCCTTCGGGGACAGGCCATAAGCCTCGTATGTAGACCCTTTGTTTGGATGTATTTGGCCATAAATGTATCATGTTTGAATATACTAAAATCCTGTGACTGTGCCGATCAGTTGTTGCTTGTATTTTATTACCACGCTTGCATTTTTCTAAATTAAACTAAACTGAAAATAGACCTTTTATAGTGTTACCATTTGGTGATGTTTCCGTTTCCTGGTTAGCTACCGCCTACTAATTTGTGTTTTTAGCTTTGATAGCTTGTTAGCTAACTAGCAAATTTGACTTTTCGTGTCTGATCAGTGTTGATAATATGCATTTCTGGCCAAGGATGGGTAAAGCAATATCTTATGGATTAAGACACAGGTGTGTGTGAACACATAGACACGTTTATATTTTCATAGTTTAAAGTTTCACATATGTCTAAGCTAATGTTGGCAGGCTAACTCCCCCGGGCTATAATGGCAGTTAGGCTAGCTAGCGTTAGTCACCGTTTGCTGCCTGTCCGGTTCTCCGTATCTAACTCTAATCGTTAAAGTTAACCCAGGCTGATATGAATGACTCTTAGACAACCTTTCCTTACTGTCCAACATGTCCCTCAGCTGTCAGAGACGAAACCTCCCAGAGCCAACTTATAATACAATTAAAGTTAAATGTAGCGGCTAAGCTACCACTGAAGCTGTGCAGCTAACGCGACAATGATCGTTACAGTATATGCTCATATACCTGTAGCAGTCTATTTATATCCGTGTTCATTATGTAGTGCTACAATTTTAAGAAATAAGCCGAGTTCTGTTATTTAAGTGTTCAGCCAACTTTTAAAGAAGCCTGCACACCAGCAAGTGACTGCTCTCTAGCTTTTAACTTAGTCATGCAGACCGCTGCTATGAAATACACAGTTTTACCACCATCATACTGTGTTTTTAGTGCTAGCTTGATTAATAGACTGTTGAATAAAAGTTCTTACTCTGTTTACACCTCTTTCTCAATGTGATATCGCCACTGAAAAGTAGAGCAACTATTAGTATTCAGAGGCAAAGTTTGTCAAGTGTCAGCATAGCATTTATTCATTATTCACAGCATACACTATATACTACTATGCTGTAGTTCAGTGAGCAAGCATTACTGACTGACAGAAGTCATACATCCTGAAATGCCATTAAAAATAATTGTGCAGGAAGGTGTAGTGCTTGTTTGCTTCCTGACTGTTTATTCTCTCTAAATGCATATATTGGCTAAGGGTTGGCTAAACAGTCACCTGATGTAGAGTTGACTATTTCCGTGCCTCTTAACCCTGCCTGTTCACACATGGTTACCTCCACAGTATGAAATGTTAAGAGATCTAATTCTTGGGTTTTTCCTGACTTTATCCCATCAGCTGATGTTGTCAAGAACAAGAGTCACGTGATGTATGAAGGCAAACACATACACTTCTCAGAGGTGGACAATAAGCCGTTGTGCTCATACAGCCCAAAGCTCTGCAAACAGCGCAGACTAAATGGCTACGCTTTCTGTATCCGGCACGTCCTGGAGGATAAGACGGCCCCCTTCAAGCAATGTGAATATGTGGCCAAGTACAACAGCCAGCGATGCACCAACCCCATCCCAAAGTCTGAGGATCGCAGGTGTGTATTAGTGTGCATGTGTGGCATATTCTACTACTCTACCTCTGTAAAGACAACATTATGTTACAGTTGTGCAAAGTATGCTGAGGATGTGCTTTTGCTTTCCAGATACTGTAACAGCCATCTGCAGGTTCTGGGCTTTATCCCTAAGAAGGAGCGTAAAAAGAAACATGATGCTTTGGAGGAAATGCGCTCACGGGCTCACCTGGAGTCAGTGGCTCTCAACATAACTGTGCCCTCTCTAGCTCTAAAAGCTTCCAATGGTCTAGATGAACTTCCGCCATCTCCCCCCTGTACACGCCTGTTACCCCTCCCTGATGGGGAACTCCTGGACCCTTTTGCCTTTTATGAGGATGACACAGACGGGGAGGAGGTGGGTACTCCTCGGAAGGGCAGCGCCATCAAGAAGAAACTACAGAGTCGGCTGGTGCTCAACCAGAAACTCTGCCATGACACGGACCTCTTCCAACCACCTCCTGAGCACTTTAGTCCCGCCCCTGTCCCCCGTGTGCACCCCACCACGCCACTCAACACTCATCTCCCACGGCAGCAGTCAGGTCTTCTTCAGCCGCCCCAGCACTCCAGCGTGACTTCCTTCATCTTCCCAGGAAAGCAACAGGGTTTATTATGCAATCCATCACCACCTCAGACGGTCAACTTTCTGCCTCCAGGGATGCCCGCTAATGCAGCACCCAGTCCAGTGCAACCCTCTGGGCCATCACTCAGCAGGAAAATGCCTTTCGCTGCTACTCACTTGCCTGTCAGTTGCAAGGACAGTGGCAGTAGCAATCAGCGGCATGTGGTTGTCATGCGTCCTGCTGCCTTCTCACCTTCTGCAAGCTGCCTGGCCAGGTTGCAACATCTGGTGCAGCTCTGTGCCAAGAGACACCGGGAGCACGGAGACCTCTTCCCTCATCTAGGTGCTAAATTTAAATAGATTTACTACTAGTTTTAAAACTCAATTTCTTTTACTCTCTGATAGATTCATGTGCAGTTTTTAAAGACTGTGTAAGATACTTCATATATATACAGCGGCAATTGAGATTTGAGCCTGCTGAGCCAGACAAGCTGCTCTAACAAGTTCTCTTCCAGGTTTGGACTGGTCAGAAGACAGTGCTGACGACGACGATGAAGAGGAGGCAGAGACATTTGCTCGTTTCCAGAGCTCTTGGAGACCACAGAATGGGTTGGTATCCTAAAACTTAACCCACACTATGACGTTTGACCTGACATTTCCTGTCATGACGGTTATTAATTGATTTCTAAATAGGTTGGAAGATGACAGCGGTTCCTCACGGAGAACACGGCTACTTAGGCTTTGCTCGTACCTCCAGGAGAAATACAAGCACATGTGTAGGCAGGAGAGGGCGAGTATCCGCCAAAAGAGATACCGCTATGCCTTCCGCAAAGCCTTGCTGCACGCTGCCAGTAACAACCCCGACTGTGCTGGCCAGCTGATCCAGGAGTTACGTGGTGCCTCTCAAAGCTCTTCAAGGTATTGTCTCAAACAGTCATATCAGTCAGTTTTGTTGTTCTCTCAGGGCTAGTATGAATATAATATACTGGGATTAAATCCAATGTTTGAGTAGGTCCCACTATGGTTAAACCAATCACAAACCCTCGATCCCCCACCTGTAAATTTAATATATGTGATTTACAAAAAAAAAAAAAAAAAATGTTTCATCCATCCAGTGCTTTAAGTGTATCCAGCATCGTGTGTTGCTTTTATGACGGTCTTGCTGGAGTGCTGTTGCTGTTTGCTCAGTCCGTGGTCTGTATGTCCTTACAGTGTGGCTCCAGCGAGGCATCAGAACACAGATTCGGGGACCTGCACTGGTAGCACAAAGGGCCAGGCCTGCAACAACAGAGCTCTGCCCTTCACTCAACACTGCTTTCAGCGTATCCTTTCCACCACATCACTGATTGTACAGCTGGTTGCTGCATGTGCAGAAGAATGGCTTTGACAATCGACAATATGGTTTTATTCCAGTTGTCAAAATCACATACTGTGATGTACCAAACCCCTGTGTGATAGTTTTATGATCACATGCCCTCCATCTAGTGTATTGTGTTATTTCCTTTATTGTTCTCTGTAGACATTCTGTTGAATCGTTCCCAGCAGCTCTTTGCTAGTTGCACAGCCAAATTTGCAGATGGTCAGCAGTGCTCCATCCCTGTGTTTGATATCACGCACCAGACACCACTCTGTGAAGAGCATGCCAAAAAAATGGTGAGTTCAGTATTTAAAGGAAAAGTGCAACATTGTCGGAATTTTTTTTTGCAGAGAGTCAGATGAAGATTTATACCACTCTAATGTCTGTACGATAAACATGTTCGAACTTAGCTTTTAGCACAAAGACTGGAAATAGGGAAACAGCCTGTCTCTGTCCAAAGGGAACAACATCCACCTACCAGCACCTTTAAAGCTCACTAATGAACAAGTTGTGGATTGCACCCAATTGTCCAGCAATTGAGAAGTTACTGAAGAATTAGTCCAGCAGATTTTTACAGACTGTTTTTCCTTATTATTTATGGATGAACTAATGAGATAGATGTAAAGATTAATGAGATTAGCTAGCTGGTTAACACTGGGACATATACAGAAATGCTGATTAATGTATGTTATAAATAAATAAAACGAATCAAATTAAATGTTACCTTTGGACACACTAAGGTTAGCTGTTTCCCCCCTTTTCCCGTCCTTATGCTAAGCTAAGTTAGCTGGCTGCAGGCGTTGGCTTCATATTTATCCATCTTCTCACCTTACTCTCAACAAGAAAGTGAAGATGTGTCACACTATGTCCATCAAGGTTCTCTTCATTGACTGTGACTGCTCTGTTTGATTTTATTTGCGCTGACGTCGTGACCACTCTTCCTTACACTCCACACAGGATAACTTCCTGCGAGGGGATGGTAACCGACGAGTGCAGCACCAGCAGCAACAACAGCGAAAGCCACGTAAAAAGACCAAACCACCGGCGCTCACCAAAAAACACAAGAAGAAGAGGAGGAGAGGGCCGCGGAGGCCTCAGAAACCCATCCCTCCAGCGTTGCCACAGGGGAACCTGGGAATGCCTTCTACAAGCCTAGCAATGCCCTCACAGGCCAGCATCAGGTCTGCTACGCCGGTGTCTCCGCTGAGTTAAAAATTTAGTGGGCAGAGATCCAGTGTCTGGGAGAATACTCTCATGTCACACGTTTGAGCAGCTCTTTCATTACAGTAGCATGTTATATTTCCTCTCTAAGCATTTTTTTTTTCTCACCTTTGTGACAGGAGCCCTTCCACTCCAGACCTGAGTACAGAGGAGCTTCCTGATGATATCACCAATGAAATGGCAGACATTCCAAATGACCTTGAACTAAACCAGGAGGATTTCTCCGACGTGTTACCCAGACTAACTGATGACCTGCCCGACTTTGACTTGTTTGAAGGTTGTAATATTGCTCTGTCTCATGCACTACTATACATTTCACAAAGTTCTCCCTGTCTTGATTTTATAATGATAAATGTGTGTGTGTGTGTTTAGGTAAGAATGGCGAGTTGTTGCCCACCACGGAAGAGGCTGAGGAGCTTGTGCGTGCATTGCAGGCTATGGGGTCCTACCCAGACTCTTTGGTGTGCCTGACCTCCATCGGAGACTTGGCCCCCTCTGAAGGAGTGGACCACCGAGCCATGACTGTCTTCCCTGGTCCAGTTCAGCCGGGGGGGATGGGGGACCTGCTGAACAGCCGCATCCCCACAGAAAACTTCACCAGCCTCGAGCTTGAGGATAATCTACTGCAGTCCACTGGGGGTCACTTCCCACCGTCGCCGCCATCTCAGCCTGCTAACCAGCCCCCGACGTCGTGCTCCAACCTGACCTCATCGTCCTCTACAGTACCCCCTTCCTCCACCCCCCTCCTCACTCAGACCTCCATAGCAGAGCGAACGTTTTCCCGGACGCACACATCCCATGTCCTGGCCAAGTCAGACGCGCCCACATCATCTCCCCAAGGCAGCCATTACAGCAGTGAGCACGTGCCATCCCCGTACAGTGACCACATATCTTCTCCCCACGCCAGCTCCTTCCAGACAGACACCCCTCTGCTACTGGAAGTGCCTCTCAGTGGGGTACCAGGACCCCCACGCTCGTCATGGAACAATCTCCCTCTCCCCCTCACCGACCCCGCACAGTTTGGCAATCTTATAGGATCAGAAAGTCACCTCATATCCACCTCCCTGTCCACTCCCCCGGCCACCACCCACTCCGTGACGCTGCAGCCCATGCCTTCGCTCTCAGCGATGCCCCAGAGTGGCTTGACAGGTTTAACGACCTCCCCCGCCCCTTCATCCTCCCTCCCATCCTCCTCACACGATCTTCTGACCTCCACACAGCCCAAGCAACAGCTCCCTCAGTTCAGCGCGGCCTTTGGCCATCAATTGGCCTCCCACAGTGGCATCCCGAAAGACGTACAGCCCAGCCACAGCTCCACAGCGCCCCCCGCTGGCTTTTCCATAGTTAGTGCCACCGCTGCAAGTGCCAACAGCGCCACACCACCCTTCACGCAAAGTTAATGAGTGCAGGCCTCCTGCAGCGGCTGCATGATGGTCTGTGGACTCGCAGTGTCTTACAATCCAGCCGACTGGCTTCTGATCGACCACCCCTCTTCATCTGCTACATGTGTGCAATGTGGTAATAGTGCACTATTTGATAATGAATTTGCACAACCTCAGATTTTCCTCAATATTTTCTATTTTCCTTCTTTTATTCTGCAGCCAGATGGATTTTAAGTCAGTGTGAGTCCACTTGTTTGATGCCTTGCGGTTACGTCAGTTGGGGGTAACAGTCAGAGTTTGCGATGACATAAACGGGTGAAAACTGGTGGAAGGACCTTTTAGCAGAGATTACGTGTCACAGTGCTCAGAATTCCTTGACGTAGAAGCATCGAGCAGCGGTCGCTTTGTTTGCTTTGCCGGTTAAAGTCTTGTCGTTAAACGATCAACTGTACCCTGCCTCGCTCAGATGGCCATTGCATTTTTAGTTTTTCCACCTGTTCCACACACTGCTCCTGTCACCCTCTGGAAAAAGAAGAGTACTGGTTGTGATATTTGTGACCCATTATGTTTCAAGCTATTTAACTGTTATCATGATAGAGAATCTTACCGAGTCAGATTTCACAGTCATATGAATTTACCAAAATACTTTTAAACAGCTGTTTTTATATTGTGTATACTGTATATGTGCTCATTTATTGGTTTGCTCAGACGTCAAAATCTCTGACCTCACCATTGGTTGTGGGACTCTGAGTGGCCTAGTAGACACTTGAAGGTAAATAGAGTTTCTTAAAGCAATAAACACATTAACATAACTCTAGCATTGTAAGGTATTTTATTGGTCTCATTACATGTAGCTTCCCTTGCTGAATCCAGGCTCGATCAGGAACATGTTTTGGCCTCTATAACTGTTGTAAACCTTTTTTTTTTAATTATTATTATTTTACAGCAGTTTCACGCAGAACTACAGCAGATAGAGACCAGTCAGGTCAGCCTACTGTCATTTCTCGGGTCATACCGAGTGGATTTTTAAGGCTAATAAACTAGTTTCAGTGTTAAAGGTGGGTGGCGATGATGGTGTAATCCAGGGGCTTTAAGTGTCTACTCTCAAAGGTGCTCTCTGGTCCACATGTACAATGGTCCTTAATGACTTTCATATCTCATTAAAGGCAACTTCAGTTTCAGGACTCCAAGGAAACCCGCTATAAGACGGACCCCAGAGAAGATGTAGGTGGCGATTTTAATGGTAGAAATTGGTGTGTTGAGCACGTCTGAGCTAACGCACTGTCCACTCTACTCTAAAACTCAGTTACAAAGTGATTTTAAGCTAAATGATGAGCCCTGAAAGTTGGGGTCTGATTTTGATTTTAGAAAAATGAGAGCTCTTCCCCCATCTGTCTCACACAGCAGTACAACCATGGCTTTTGATAGATATTATATTAGACATTTGACAGATCGTCAGACATTGTTGAGTATTAGGTATATAGAGTAGCAGTCTCTATCTTGGGGTTTGTTGGTGAATTATTGAGTAGCAATGGATTGAAATTGTTCTTTGCAATGTATTCAGTGGAACCTGTGTCTTGTAGAATGAGTCTTGTTTTTAATGGCTATCAAAATGGTCGTACGTTCTCTTTGAAGCTCGGAGGGATCAATGTTCGTATGCTGTCATTTTGTTTTTAATAATATTCTGATGGAGAATATTTTTGATAGCTATTAAACTCCAGAAAGAAGTCTGAGATTGCATGGGACAGCAACCTTTTGTGTGAGAGCATTATAATAATATTAGATTATGGTCACTGGCTTGATTCTTGGCAGTATAAAACATAGTAATATATGCATTGCCATTTAATTTTGTGGAGAAAAACGAATCAACGTAAAGTCTGTTGTTTTTCAACATAGATTTGCACGGGAGTGGATGAAGCCGGTGGTGTTTTACATGTCCTGTGTCTTTTTCTTTTTTTTTTTTTTTTTTTTGGCTTGGCCGGTCATTAAATGAACAGCTGCCATCGTTACCAGCTCTGAGCCTGCACCAGACCCCCCCCCCATTTCCAGCTGTGAGAAGACCCAGTTCTGTCTCTCCCTTCCAAAGAGAAAACACATTATGAAGTGTAAACCCGTAGCTCCACCAGAGACGACTGGGCTTCTCGGTTGGCCGCAGCGTTGTCACGAACAGTCATAAACACAATGCCCCGAAAAAAAGTAAAGACAAAAAAAAAAAAAAGAAAAAAAAAATCAGGTTGGATGAAAATGTTTGCGAGGCATTACTGCTGTACCCACATAGCATGAGATTAGTCACTGCACCAGTTTACTCTCCTGAAAAACACGTAGAACAAAATGAACAGGGCTCGTAGGCACATTTAACTGCTTGAATTCAGAAATGGCTGACAAATTCCTATACTCATTGAATGTACTGTATTACTGTTTTTAAAGATAGGATGAGCTAATCTAGTCACCTTTTGTTATTGGTCCTTGTTTGATTTGTCTAAGGTATTTTTTGTATACAAAGGTTTACATTTTTATGTATATTTTTCTTGTGTACAAATTATGTAATATGTGTACAAACACTGTATGTAATATCTGTATATAGTGTGAGAAATTTGATCTTTTGTTTTTGGATGTATAAATAAAACTTGCTGTGAGGTATTTGCTGACAGAGTTTGTTGTGGTTTTTATTTTAAAAAACTATCTTCAGAAAAAATGACTAAGTTGACAATCTCACCACAAGGCTCGCTTAACGCTTACTCTGGAGCTTTTGATCGAATCACCTTTCTACACTCAATTTTAGTCATATTTGTAATTATAAATTCAAATCATTTAAAAAAAAGTTCAGATGAGCAAACCTGGTCACTTCAGTTTGATTACATCTGAGAAGCTGTAACTGTTTTGAAGGGTTATATCGAATCCAACACAAACAAACGGCAGTAGACTGCTGTGTTCAGTGAGGTAAAATTACTATTTTTGTCAATGGAGTCTGGTGGCTTTGAAGAGAGCGTTATAACAGCTATTTCTAATAAAACAAAAAGGATCATACAGGTCTTTTTCTGTAGGGATCCTTTCCATAATGTTGTTAGACACTCATCTGAGCCAGTCAGTGGCAAAACAGGCACTTACTAGCAGACATACTATGATGATTTAGGTTGCCCCAACTAAAGAAACAAGTTATTCCAAACTCTACATGCAACAATGAGGCCAAAAATACAGGAATTATACTTAAATGTAAGATCCATTTAGTAACTGCTCTGAAGCTTATCATATCACGCGTTCTTCATCAGCACATGGAGTTAATGTAGCTGAATTTTAGGCGACACGGGCCAAAAGTCCTTAATGCGCTCTGAAAAATAGAAACTCAAACATCTACAATTCCATGAACCTCAGCAGTACAATAACAAAATTTAAATACATTTTTTTAAAAATCTGTAAAATGTCTAAAAGATGAATTCAAACTGCATAAATTCAGATAGATGGTTTTCAAATTTTAAAAATAGTTGTGCTATAAATTGTGATATCTAAATTTCCACATCAAACAGCCTCAGGAGTGGTTAACTTTATTATATACAATTTTATTATATCTTTGGTTTTAAAATTCAAATTATTACAGTCCCATTGGCATAAATCTTTACTTCTCCCATCCAACCTACAGGGTGCAGTCACCCGGAGTCTCCATGTATATATAATCCTAATAAAAAAAATATTCTGATGGGGGTTTCTTGACTAAATCTTAAAAGTAGGTTTTGTATTATCTTGTAAAGTGTATCTTTAGGAGTGTTGTTCATATAATTTCAAGCACCTCAATTAAAAATAAAGACTGCAATACAGAACCACAATATGAAAAGGGATGATATTTTCTAGAGGCGCTTAAACGTTCTGTCTCACAGTTAATTCAAAAAGTCGTTGCTGCGAGCAAATTTCAAATAAGGTCACGTGAAGACGTACGACTCGGTCAAACAATGGCAGAACTGATCAAATTTGTACTGGATTTTTATTTTTCCTTAATCATTTGACAACTTTCAATAAACCCAACAGCACTGTCCTGAATTAGCAAACATGTATACTGGACTATAAACTGTCAGCAGAGTCACACAAAATGAATCATTTTAAGTGATTGCTATCCAGTGTTTACTGAAACTTTAACACATCACAGAACCAATACTTTACTCCTTCTATTACATAATACTGCTCTTTTGGGTTATAAAAATAGTTTAATAGAATATATGCCTACTTGTGCTAAGAAATTACTCCTGGCGATCACACTGCTTTATTGCCATATAACACACAAAGGGGGTAAAAAGAAATTAAACTGGTGTGATTGCAACATAAAATTGAAGCTCTTTTTAAGTACCTTTCTTTTAAAAACCAAAATAAATCTGCAAAGTGCAACACAAAAGATAGAGGAGTCTTAGTAGACTGTGTAAAAGGTGCAAGTTGTATTGAATTTGTCTCAGTTTGTGATGGGGGGGCTTACATGGCACATATCACATGAGAAGTCTGAATAAACAGCGGAGCACTTTTTCACAGAAGAGCAGAAACCAAAAAGGAAATCATCGAGTCTGGTACCTTTTCCTGATTTGGTTTCTGCTTATTCACTACAGCGACAGATTTGACTTTTACTCTTTGAACTGTGCATTACACCAAATGTTCTGCTTACATGATACAAGAGAAATTAAAGAGTGAAAAGAACGTTTGTTGGCCAACATTAGCTCTCATGTAGACTAACTATGGGAAATGTTAAACTTCGGCCGGTTAGATTATCTTAGCACAAAGCATGCAAACAGCTGGCCTGGCCCTGTCGAGAATAGACAAACCAGCCAACCTCCACCTCTAATACTCAATAATCAATATGTTATATGTCATTTGTTCAATCTGTACAAAGCCCGAAGTGTAAAAGCAACAAATCGGCTTTTTTTGGCTCCAGGAAGTTACTGGTCCCAACCAAGAAATAGCCTGGCTCATAAGATAACTGTCGTTTTGCACTTCGGTTTTCATTCAGATTAAACAAACATGTAACACATGACTTAGTGAGCTTTACATGTGCTGGCAGGTGTATTTTATTACCTCTGGACAGAGCCAGGCTAATGTTTCCCCTCATTTCAAGTCTCTGTGCTAAGCTAACGGGCTGTAGCCTTTTATTGAACTTAGAAGTGAGAGAACATCAATATTCTTGTCCAACTCTCCCAAAAAACGGTGAATAAAGGTATTTCCCAAAATACTGAACTATCCCTTTAACTTTCTCTGTGTGTTGTGTGCCATGTTACTGCCCCTTAGCAAAAATAATAAATCATCTGAGTCTTTAAGATTTATGAAAATTCCTCTAGTCTGACAAGAACAGTGAGTCAGTTTGTTCATGCACACATTATTCTGGCAAGAAATATTTTTTAATCCTTTATCATTTGTCTTTTTAAGTATTGCTGCATATGCATCTTAATGCCAGAGGGAGGAAACAAAAAGAAGGAATCACAACAAAAACATTTGATCTAACATTTTAAAGCTGATTCTATTCATCCCAATCTTCACAAACACTCTAAGGCTGATTCAACTCTGTTCAGGACTCAACATTCCTCCAGTCCTGCAGCAGTGTGCTACAACGCATACTGCTCAGGCCAACCAATAGGCTTTATACTGTTATACTATCATGCACATTCCTTTTAAACTACAGTCAGAAGTAGTAGCAGTGCCGCTGGTCTCTGAACACCTCCTGGCTTTATGTTAATATGTACATCTGAGAGCAGTGTCGTTTACTATGCGAGAAGAGTCTACGTCTATATGCATTTACTGTACAACTGAAAAACCTCTCACAAGTCCAAAATGGAGAGATACAGCCAGGCAAATGTTACACTGCACGACCAACTCCAGAGTCCAAGCTGTGAGACTTCAGGTGGACTTTTTCGGTCCCAGATAGCATACCTGCAAAATACTGTAAGTCTCGTGCTACTGTTTTTATGGCTACTTTGTTTATAGTCAAAGGCATTTATACTTGAAGTGCAATTAAAGCTGTAGGTACACTGAGGATATAGATGGTACCACTGCAGCTCCTAGGAAGACTAAACAGAGTCTGCTGATTTATAAACTAGACGATGGCACTGCCCTGTTAATGGAATGAATGGACGAAACCTCGGTTCATCTAACCAGTCAAAAACACACAGCAAAAAAAAAAAAAAAAAAAAAAAAAAAATTCAAATGAAATAAAAGGCAAAGTCCAAAAAACCAGCACAACTTGAGGCCTTGTGGAAGTGGGGCTGGCAAGAGAGCATCCAGTGTTTAAAACTGGCGGGGGCTTCAGCGATCCAGCCTTTTTTTTGTTTGTTTTTACATTCTCCAACATTATTACAGCCACAGCATATAGTGTGAAAACAAAAGGTTAAAGAGAATTAAGAAACGTATAATAAATCAATAGTAAAACATGATAGAGGGCAGCCATTTCCATTCACTGGATGAGTACTTAAAAAGTTTTACAACTGGAGAAATCAAAGACCGATATACAAAAGAACAAGTAGAAAGGCAAGGCAATCTCATGTATGGCCATTTTAGTCTCTCAAAATATTTACCTCACAACCATTATCTACGGTTTGCATTTGGCCATTTGTACACAGTGGTTCCATTACAAACGCTCCATTGTTTTTTCATGAAACTGTAGAAATTAGCTTATTTACAAGTGTGTACAACCACCCTATAAGAGCTCTTTCCATCTCCCAGAGGATCCAATCCACTTAAAGCAGGATACCTGAGTTTTCAATAGAATGCTTCAACCCACTCGTCACTCTTCACTGCACGTTTCACAGGATATCTCGCACAGCCACACACACATGCACACAGTTATTTAAGCTAGGTGCTTTCTCCAGAAGGATGATGAGTGTAAACCTTTGTGAAAGAGCCACAAACTCACCAAAACCAGTAACTCAAGAGTCCTTGTGGAAAGATAGCTAACTCCACCCTTAAAATTAAAACAGTTGTGAAGGAGGTATTGAGAAGGGACATCTTACAGCAGGTAGCAGTCATGGTGGCAGTTGAGTGGCTGGCCACTGACTGTCCTGAATAGGACCCTCTGGTGGTGTGCTAGCGTAAAAACAGACATTAAGTAGGCCAGGATTTGCTTCAGGCAAATGAGTGATGGAGACCTTCCTGGGAGACTTCATCCCGGCTGTGGAGGTCAGAGGAAAACATCTGACTGCTGCCACCAGGGTGGAAAACTAGAGCAGAGCTGGATGTTGCTCCTCTCACTGAGTAGCGGCTGTCTGTGGCACAGAAAACCTGACAAACATTAAAACATTAACAAGTTAATATTTACCTTCTGGACAGGCCTCGTGTTAGAAAGAGTAGAAGTCTTGAGTCACAGTGACTAATGGTCATCATACACCAGAGAGCTGTTGATGGATGCGAATGGCTAGCCACTTTACTATTCATATATCCACTCTTCTACCGGGGCCTGGCATGGTATGTTTCCCCTATGAGTGGCACGTTGTTGCATAAAATCAGCAAGGCTTACCCTCTGCACACTCAGTTTGTCAGGCTCAGCTCTGCCAGACTTAGCTTAGCATTTATCAGTCCAAGTTGTGCTGTACGCTAAATGCTAACATGCTCATTATCATTGGCAACCAATTTTTCAGATGTACTGTAATAAGTGTTGAGAAAAGGGGAAAGTTTGATTTACTGGTGTTTCTACATAAAAAAAACACCAGCTGTTAAAGTTTAAATGTCTGTTGTCATATTTTTAGCCATGGTAGCAGCTCAAGGACGACATAAAATTTTGTTCAGATGTTCACGGCCCCCTGATAAAGAAGCCTAACGACACCATGAGGTTGACATTTATGGTTTTGATTGAAATATCTCAAAAACTACTGGATGGATTAACATAAAATCTGGTACAAACACCCATGTCATGTTGCCTCAACAGTTCACTGTAATAATTTTGGAGATCCATTAACTTATATAGCTCTGTCATCAGATTAAAATCTTAATCTATCCGGTACTTTGGTTTATGACCAAGTGACCTCAGATGTACCTTGAACTGTGTTTGGCATGCTGATACATTAATCTACTAAAAATCAGCATCTTGCCACTGTGAGCATGTTCGTGTGCTGACTTTAGCATTTAGCTTGAAGCACAGCTGTGCCTACTTACACTCATAGAGCTGCTAGCACAGCTGTAGACTCAGCCTTGTTTGGTCACCAATGCAATCCATTTAATGCTGTCAAGATATTTAACTGTGGACCAAAGTATTGGATCAGTGGACTGTCAGATAGACCGATCATTCCCTCCCATTAAATTGACAGCCGAACGTCCTAGGAAACCTTCTATAAAACAGTACATCTTCATTGATGACCTCATGTTGTCCTACTGTATTAAACGAAAAGGTCAAACCAATACATTCACCTCTCCATAACTGAAAGCCTGAATACAAGTAAAATTGATTCAATTAATAGTGTCTTATGTCCTGCCTCAACATCCTGTTTCAACAGAAGAAAACATATAAGAATATAATGAGAAGTGACAATATGAACCGGCATTACCTCTGAAGTCTCTGCACTAGTTCAGCTACCAGGGAGTCACAGATCCCTGGGTGTGTTTCTTCTGCCAGGAAAATGGCCTCCCGCAGCTCCTCTGTAGCCTCTGGTTTGCCATTACTTGTCTCCCCCTTTCCTTTCAACTGTAACAATGACAGCTTTTAGAAAACAATGGAATGTGAACTTCCTAAATATTTCATTAGTAATCTCTGACTAAATAAATGCATCTGTATATACAGTAAATTTCATTCGATGTGATCACCATTGATGACTTTTTAACAACAGTTGTATGATGGGTTTATTTTAGAATATCCATTTTGAGCTGATTGGTTTAATTTGGGGTAACTGTGTGAAGCAATTACCTCAGTAAACAATGGAGAAAAGATTGTTGATAAGCTTTGTGACAAAGGCCTCTTTGGACTCTCCTGCACCTGGAAAAAAAGATGATTTTAATGTGAAATCTGAGAGACCTTTGACACACAGAGGACTGTGTTCCAATACTAATACGTAGTGTTTAGTATGCCAGAGAAAGATTTAGTCTGTCCCAATGCATAGTGCATCAAATGCAGTGTGCCAAAAATACCAAGATGTCCCACTACATCTGATCATGTTTATGCAAGCCACCAAGCCTTTCTGGCTATTCAGGCCCATAATCATAACATCTACTAAGCCATGGAGAGAACATGGAAATGACTGGACATGGCAAGACTGCGACGGATGTATGAGCAAGAAGGTCAAAGAGTCAAAGTTCAAGGCACAATGTTATGATGAAGTAGTGTGTCCCAGTTGCAAACATATGTATTTTTTAAGGGCAGCTGCAGAAAGTACTATAAGTAAAGAGAAAAAGTATGCCAACGAGAGGTACTCAACTATTAATTCATTACTCTTCTACAATGGCACATGGTCTCACCTGATTCCTTTCGAGCTCAGCGGGCTGTGCTGCTCCATTCTGAACCTTTTTTAGGTCCTTCTCCCTGATGGTGTTGAAGATCCACTTTTCATTGGCAGCATCATCTCCTCCAGATGCCTGGCCATCTGGCTCCCTACAGTGACACAGGATTTTTAGGAAAATCATCCGTGTCCTTCAAGGTGACATCTGCCATGTCATTGGATGGTGATGATGCAGACAACTTACTCGTCAGATTCGTCAGAGCTGGATTCATCCCGAGACTGCTCTGATTTCCACCTCTTATATCTGTCGATCAGCTCTGTCAGATAGGATGTCTTTTTGGCATGCCTTACAATATACTTATGTTTTAACAGCTCTTTGGCGGTCGGCCTCTATGGAAAACACACAAAACAAACAGTGAATATGAAAAGAATAGCTGTCTTTCTTTATGTACTGTGAGCTCATGACAGTATGAACAGTGAGTCCTTTAAACTTACAAAGCTAGGCTCCTTATTTAAACAGGCTTCAACAAATTCTTTCAGTGGTTTACTGTAGTTTCCTTCCAGTGTTGGTGGATTGTTCTTTGGGATGAGGAATAAGACCTTCATAGGATGAAGCTCAGAGTGGGGTGGCTCTCCTTTAGCCAGCTCTATTGCGGTTATTCCTAATGACCAGATGTCTGCCTATAAAACAAAGACGTGGGAGAAAATTATCCTCTTATTGATGCAGCAATATCTCACATGTTGCTCCATATATAGACACACTGGCACAATGCTGTGAGACATAGTGGATGTGTTGACAAGCCACGGTGACTCATGCTGTGGTTATTCCAAAAATATATACGTGGTCTTTTCTAGTCTAGAAAACCCATCTTGAAAAGTGTTTAAAAACTTGACAAAAAAAGCAAAGAACATTAAACACAGCAATGACAAGAGAAACAAAAAAAAGTTACAGATCATTTAGGAGAAATTTCATTTTGACCATTGTTCTCACCACCATTTTATTGATGCTAATTGTTGAAACAGCATGGTTATGTTTCATTTGGGTTTGACAACAGGCATTTCCTGAGGGCCTTGAGTCAAAAATATCCTTTTTATTCAGACGTATAGGATGAGTCTACTGACTCACAATCACAAACTGTACTGGACCTATTTATATGAAACAGCTGTTACATGATTAATCTCACCCATCTATCTTTTACTGATAAAAGCAAGCTTTATGTAAACCTGTGCTTTGGCCTGTATTACTTCAAGCGTTTGTCCATCTCTACTGTGTAAATGTAGAAATGATTATTGTAGGAAAAGTATAATTAGCGAGCATGAGAAACCTATTTCTACAAAGCCAATGCCACAGGTCAGCTAGCCCAATAGGAAAAACTCCCACAACTCCATATGTTCAGTCCAAGCAAGCTGATGTGGTAAACCTACAGTGAGCCTTTCAAACCAAGCTGAGCATAAAATAATTCAGCTGTCAAACTCATTAACATGTTACTGCTGTGTCACAGCACATGTGAAATGAAGTGTACATGAATGACAGATGACCTTATACATGTCTATGTTTAAAATTTAAGGCCATTAGCAGTTTATTGTTATGAATTAAAGCATTTTCTCCCAAAACTGTACATTTCTTTGGGACAAACTTGAAAGCTGGGATGATTCTGACCTTTGAATCATAGGCAGATTGCTTTATGACTTCAGGTGCCATCCAGAAAGGAGTGCCAACAAATGTGTTCCTTTTTATCTGAGTATCTGTCAGCTGGCCCGCTACTCCGAAGTCTGCCAGCTTCACATCACCTTGTTCTGACAGCAACACGTTGGCAGCTGGAAGCAAGATGGACAAAAGCATGAAATACCACCCTTAAAAACATCCATCCATCCATTATCGCATATACCGCTTATCCGTCAGGGGGGGCTGGAGCCAATCCCAGCTGACACCAAGGACTGGTCGCCAGCCAATCACAGGGCCACATACAGAGACAGAAAACCACTCACACTCACACCTACGGGCAATTTAGAGTTACCAATTAACCTAGCTTGCATGTCTTTTGGATTGCGGGAGGAAGCTGGAGTACCCAGAGAGAACCCACGCTAGCATGGGGAGAACATGCAAACTCCACACAGAAAGATTCCAGGTTCAAACCGGGATTCGAACCTGGAACCTTCTTGCTGTGAGGCAACAGTGCTAACCACCGCACCACCATGCTGCCCCCCTTAAAAACATTCAGTGCCTATATGAACATTGAGCAAAAGACATACAATAAAAGAGAAGGAAAAAAAAAAAAGGTACAGACAATGCACTGTCATGTCAATGCACTCTTGTGATGGTGTTCCATCATAACACTGAAGTGGTTGAGACAGCTAATGAAAGCTGCGCTTAGTTGAAAGAGCCTGGCTTGAATTAACATTGACTTTCACTTAAGGTTCAAGCTGTTTCACTAACACAATTCAGCTGTGTCTAATCAACCCTAGCTTGCATTGCACAAGACAAGCAAGTAGCAAATAACCGGAGGAATTAACAAGGAGATAGAGAACATGTTGTCAAGACTACACCATTTACAAGCCTGTTGTTAAAACAGGATGATGGCATGCATCCGTCTTACCTTTGATATCTCTGTGGATTTTCTTTTCAGAGTGCAGATACTCGAGTCCTTTCAGGATCTCTCTCAGAATTGTGGCAATCTGTGTTTCATCCAGTGAACCTGGTTCCAACTGACAGATAAATTAAAGGACACAGGTGAGTGTGGGGTTAACTCTGACAGATGGCACAGATAGTTTTTCCACATCAGTTAACTGTCTCAATGGCCTGTAAATCGAATTGTTTGAGGTGAGATCATCTTCAAATTGGTCATTTACTTTACTCTGATATAGACTTACCAAATCCAGGGCTGATCCTCCTCCCAAATATTCCATAATAATCCATAATTTTGTACCCTGCAAAATAAATCAGCAGTTCAGTCAGATAGTGTTCAAAGTTGCAGTAAACAGTTCACACTTTCTTTGCCCACTAACACATTTTTGGTTCAATTGTTTTTATTAAATGTTAGAGATATAATATCATATAAAAGATATAATAAACATGCAGCAAGACAGTGGAGCAGCTGCATCGTAGACTGATTTAGGCAAGTGGCCAGGTTAATGTACTGTGTGGTCAGTCTGTTAGAGAAACAGACACTTGCTACATAATACGACAGAAGGAGTCAGTTTACAATTGATCTGTGATTACTAACTGACAACAATCTGTTCAATGAATGACAGACACTCCTGTTATCAATACTTAATACTTCTATTCATTACATTTTAACATTTACAACAGGCTGGTTAATCCTTTTCTAGCAGCAGAGGACTACTACTCAATCTTAAACAAAATTAGAGCTGTACATGCTGTGGTAAACTGTTTTGTGTGTTGAGAAACAACCAGATATATCAAAACAATGTACCCCAAGTATATAAGTATAATAACAGACAGATTATGGTATGTATCGTTACTATCGCCCTAGTTTCAATTTACAGCCTACTTATTTCATTTAAGTTACTATAGGTGGCCCTATCTGGTAGAAACCCTCTGGCACACACTTGTTGATGTATTTTCTGTTTCCAGCAGCAACACCAGCAGGTTGTTTGGAACGAATTAAACAGCCATTAGCGTGATCAATGGTTGCCACCGCCACCACCATTACTGACCAGACAAGAAAAACCTGAACTGATTCAACAGAAAATAAATCTAAAAATAAAACCCCCAGTAACGCTGACAACACTTGATTCCTTAATGATCTCTAATAATAAGCTTGGTGCACTGCCAAACTAGAAAACTGTGGATCTCGACGCCAACACGTTCAAGTTTTGTAACACACACGTAAATGCATACACAGACTAAGTAAAAATACCATGCTCATGTACTACACAAATAAGCCTTAATTCTCTCCTTTAGTCAGCAGCATAACTTGAGCTAATGGACCACCACTTCTCTCCTTATGGCAGTTAAGTACCATAATATATGCTGTGAGAGGCACTCTAAGCACCATCACATGTAGAATGCCTGAAAATCTACTATAGTTACAGAATATGGTTTGCTGCTAAGTGATGCTGTCACTACAGCCATTACAGATGAACACAACACCTGACACTTTGGCTTTTTCTTTTTTCTACGAGACTATACATGGAGAAGACTGTTGTTTTGGCTCTGTGCTTTGGCACAATGAATCTGACATGAAACAGTGATTATGATGTTAAAGAGTTGACTTTCAGCTTTAAAGGTGTTTACATTTACACCAGGAAAATATCACAGGACCTGCCTTTCTATGTATAAAAAGGGCTAGGATCCCTACAGCATTCATTAAAGTAGGCACGATGACCTAATAGAGATTTATTGTGTGATTTACTGTTTTATTTCAAATCCCATCTGCTGGAGTACACAACAAAAAGAAGAAAAGATATGCCACTGTCCAAATATGTACAGAGTGCACTGTTAAAAGCCCACAAGCTATATACTACTGCAATATTGGCCAATTTCTGGTTGTCCAACAGCAATCTGTGCAATATTACACAGGCAATACTTGTTCCATTGCCCATATACATTATTCATTGACCTACATTGTGTAGACTTACAGGAACACGCTATCAACACATGCATTATGTTGAGCATGAATTATACAAATGTACTCAATGGTATGTTTCCTAAGGCTGAAGCTTACCTTAAGATAGGATCCATAGTACTTTGTGATAAAGGGACTGTCACACTGGCTGAGAACTGTGATTTCCTGTTGAATGTCTTCTATGTCATCCTCCGCTTCTTCCAGATCGATAATTTTAATAGCCACAACTTTCTGAGTCCGACTGTCGATGCCTTTAAAGACTTCACCGAAAGAGCCTTTCCCTATTCTGTCTAGCTTGGTAAAAAACTCCTCTGGATCAGCTCTGAAATTCTGTGTGACAGAGAGAAAGAATGGGAGAGAGGGAGCAGAGAGTATTTAAGTAACATAACATAGACAATTAACAAGTTAAACTCTGATGCACAAAAACATATCACAAAAAAATTCACATTTAACATAAAGGCACAGGAGGCAAAATTAGACATTCAAGCTGCTGTTACACAGGGCCACAGCTCAGCATACATACAAGCAATACAGTTCCCTCTGGCTGTCTTAACAATTTTCTTAACACCTGACACACACACATACACAGTCTCTACTTAGTAATTAAAACTTTCACTCTATGAAATTGATTCACAATAATGTTAAAACCAGTTTTGGATTTTAAAAATCTTGAGCCCTGATACTCACCATTAGGGTTACAACTATCAAAGATTCTCTTAAATTCTCTTTAACTTTTGTGATTCAAATTTCAAAGTGCCCATCACTTTGTCTCATAGTGATATCTAGACAGACCAAAGGTCCAAACCCAAAAATATTCAGTTTCCTTACATATCAGACAATACAAAAGCAGCAGTACCAGTGACTGTTTGTCATTGTTGCATGAAAAATTACTCAAATAATTAATCAGTTATCAAGATAGTTGGCAATTAATTTTCTGCTGACTGACTGATTGATTTATCTACTAATCGTTTTAGCTCTAGTCACAATCAAGGCCTGTGATCAGGCAGCAAAATATTTTATCTCTTTTAAAACTGGTCAAAAGTGAACGGTGGGCCAAGTGCCAAAAAATTTGGGAGTTGTGTATGACTGTAAAACTCACTCACATGAATAGACCAGGATTTAAAGGAGTACTCTGCTCATTTACTATTGCATTTCCATAAAGTTGGACAGTCACAAAAAATTAATAAATTGAAAAAGAATTGGCAAAATCAAAACAGCACTGACAAATATATCCTGACTTTGAGTCTCTAGTATGGGTCAAGCTTAAAATAAACACTTGACTTTGCACTTTCAACAGTTCAACCTAAACACCATTTTCTATCTGACGCTCCCTGCCTGGTAAATGCTACCATCTTTGAAACTGAACTCCTTTAGTTAGTGGGCTTTCTATCATTAATGTGTAGTCTCAAAGCACAAGCTGAGATAACCTCTGACAACATTGCCAGAGTTATTTCCTCACACTTCAGAAAACTCCTTCAGATCCATGAGTGTTTCAGTGTCTCTAAGAAGGGTGTCAATCTTGAACTGCTGTGGCAGGAACTTTTTAACAGGGTTACTGCAGGCCGTTCATTTGTTCGAATAACTTTACGACTCACTCTCTCCTGATACAATGTGTTAATGACAGCTAGCAGTCAGTGCAGGATATATTAAACAAAAAAAACTTTGAGAAATGGTCAAGCGTATTAGAGCCAACACGGATCAATTCAAATAGGCTTGGGACACCCCTACTATACAGTTTAGCTGTCCCTACTATACAGTGTATGTAGGTTGGTTAAATGTTATCTATCCTCTGCGGTTTCTCTACAACAATCAGGAAAGGTATACTAAGAAAAAATGCATTGCCCAAAAGCCAAAAACAATAATTTTATTAATTTCTGAGTAACTTAACTCAAGCAATGTGTGAAAATCAAGACCAAAATTCATAACAGCCACAGACCACATTCAGTACAGCAGCACAGAACTTAAACTAATCCACAACTTTCAATTCATCCTTTGTTCAGAAACAAATAAACCTGCACAAATGCTGTACACAATCTCTGCATGCAGACCAACCTTTTAACCTTTTCAGATCAAATTGTGTGGCTGTGAGTAACACTTAAATCATTAAGAGAGCGCAACACTGATGTACCCAAGTCTGAATGACCACCACCACCACAAAGGCTAAACAGAAACTGAAGGGCTACACCCTGATTTATTGACTGAACTAAATGGGTTATTTCCCAGTGGAGCACCAGGGAGGGAATAATGGTCTTCAAGTTGGCCAGTTCAATTTCCCTTCATGCACAGCAATCATTAGCCTAAACTGTCTGAGTAGTGTATGCAGTGCCATAATTTCCATGACAAAAATTGCACAAAAATAAGTATACACTGAAAAGCTGTATTTTTGTCAATGCATTAAAGAAAATATGAAAAAATTAAAATGCTGCAAATGATATTTCTGCAGTGTTTTAATAATAAATAACTTAATACACCCAATGATTAGTTTACCAGGTAACCCAGCCCTAAGAAGATGATCTACTGGCTCACACTGCATATTGCTTTAGCCCCCCAGAGAATAGTTTCCCGTAAAAGTGCTAATGCATGGTGGTCAAACTATATGGAAGCGATATGAGCAGCTGCACTTTGAAAAACTGGCAAAGAGGGAGCTGCTGAATTTGATAGCAAAGGGACTTTACAACAAAGAAAAATAGGCAGAGCGGTGCAGAATAAAGCAGAGTAGAAACAACACAACCAAAACACTATCATAACACTGGTGTGGTCAGTCATCCAGGTGAAAATTATAATGTCGAGCCTGACCTCTGTAAAAACAATGGGAAAAACAACAAGGGCGCTGTGGCCACAGACTACACATGATGGGAATGTACTTGCCATATCCACAGTCAGCAGGTTTACTGCGACAACTAAAGCTGCCTGAACCTCGCTCTAAAAGCATGTGTTTGATGCTCTCCCATCTGCAGCACACAACTGTGTAGCCTGGTGTCATCCACACACCACACCCTCAGGGTTGAAAACTCACTGCCAGACTGCTAACACTCCAATGCATAGTAACCTGTGGGCCCTAAACCTGTGTTTTAAGATAAGATAATATAATATTTTTATTCAGACAGAAACTGGTGAGCGGCAACAGCAGTACAAAGCAGGAAAAAGTGCAATTTGTCGGTGCATGAGGCATTCATAATTCAAAATAAAGAATAATATTGTATGCAATCGATGAAATAATCATGCATATCTTGGCTATATCACCCCAAGAGGTTGTCATTCGAACATGGATTGTTAGTGTGGCCCACTTTATACCAATCCTTCAAACAGGACATGTTCCAACTGCCAGCTGCTTCACCTCATGGAATAATTTCAATTGAACACAAGACTATCCTATAGCCTATAAACTGCCAGATTATTAAATCATGACAGTAATCATTAGCTGCAGCCATAAATTACACAGATTCACAATTTTTCTTACTTTTAATGCTCAGAAGAATAAATGACTTACCATTGGAACAATTGTCAGATTAATCAATAATGAAGATAAGAGTTGGCTGCAGCCCTAGTCAGAGCCGATAGGTGTGATAAGTGGACTGCTTTGTCAGAGTACAAATGACAAGCGGGATTTATAACCTGATATATCACCAACTGAAAGAAGTAAATTACACAGAAAGCGTCTGCATGTGGAGCATCAGTTCAGAGCTCAGAAATTGAGAAAATATTTTGACGATTTAGGTTCAAGCCAAAATGGTAAAACATTTCACGTTCTTCTTCAGGTTTTGCAAAATACAACCGTAGACACGGATAAACTGGTAGATACATAAACTTGTGCTTAAGGTAATTGTGACGGCCATTTTTTTAGTCCCCTGTTTATAAACTGGGAGCAAGCTCGGTCAGACTAAAGAGCAGAAGTTACACATCATTTGACAGCTCGTCAGTTATTAAGTACATCTGACAACAAAAACACAAACGAGACGTAAGCTTCCATATCGATATCTTGCTACACATACAGCCACATTGGACTAAAGGCACGTTTATCTTTGTAAAGCAACGGCGATGGTGTTGGATGTGATAACGATGCACGGTTCCTGCAGATAAAGTTATTTACAGGCATGCTGTTAAACCTCCGAGCTGAGGCTATGAGGAAAAGTGAAGTATAATGTCGGTCCTAACGAAATGAACGTGCCTCTGACTGTAAGCTAATAACACGATAATTCGGTGTATTTACCTGAATCCCAGGCAGTCCACTCTGAATAGGGGAATGAGCCATGGCGTCAGATCAGCAAAGATGACGCCTTTCCTCGTCTTTTTCTGCTGTCCTTCTCACAGGCTGGTTTCCTTTGACGGATACTGCAAACCCTGCGAGGATGGTTAATGCATCGAATGGAGAAGTCTTTTTTAAAAATCCCTCGGCTTGTCGGCTTGTATATCGAGCTGCCTGCCAGCCTTCTCCTCACTCGCCTTCCGCAGTTAGCGAACGTTAGCTACGCTAGCTACTTTAGCAGCTAGTTAGCAAACAGTTAGCCGGATAACTATGGCTCTGCAGACCAATACGGCCTCTTAGCGCGTGTTTCCAGGTGATAAGACTGAGGTGAGGTTTTAAAATAGTCGCACAGAGTAAATAATAGCACGCTGTTGTATAGTTGTATCGCTTGTTGTTCTATTCTCTCATCACTTTTCTCTGTCGCCTAGCGCCATCTTGGTTAATGTCATATTAATTTTCTTGTGCACCAATCAGAGCGACGGAGAGTAGACGTTGCATATGTCGTCATTCGTAAATCAGAAAACGTCACAGAGGAGGAAGGAAGTACACACAAGTGCAGGTTTCACATGTTTATGGATAAGTGTACAGGTAACAAGACAGGATTAACAACTGGCCTCGGCCTGCTTGTCAAGTTTTAGTTGTAGTTGCAGCAGTTTGGGGGTAAAAATATGTTAAACTGAAGCACAAATAAGGCTTCAGCAGTCTGAGTTAAGTGTACATCTTCCAAAGTTGTAGTCTTTTTCTAATCAAATTTCCTCTGTGTGTTAACCTAGACACCACTTCCTTGCTAAACCGCCATGGAGGCACGATGATAGAGCATAACCATGGAACATACCCAGTTGTTTCTTGACAAACTGCAATTTCTGAAGCTTTATATCAACCTTGGTTCAACTTTGGGGCGCATATGACAAAAAATGACTTTCACCCCCCCATGTCTTCCATCGGAGTAGCCTTAGGAAGAAAACAAATACAGACACTGTCACACTGTCAAGGCTCACTAGAGCACAGTTATAGAACACAGCCATCAGTAGTATCATTAGTAACACCTGTGATTTTCCTACTATGACATGCAAAAATGTTTACAGTGAAGAAGGCCTATTAAATTAATGAATAAAATCCATCTGCTGATGGGAATATGCAGTTGAAAGAATCAAAAAAATCTATTAAATTGACATTTAGTTAACATTATTTTGTCAAACTACAAATTTCATGCACAAATAATGAAATCCCATGTCTGTTTAGCCAGATTTAATATCAGGTTGTGAGACTATGCACAAAAATTACATGCTCAATGCTATTTTTTGCAAAGGATCTCAAGACAAGAATAGTGAATGAAAAACACAAACAGGATTTTATTTATTTTGCTTGCTTGAATATATATACATAATTTATGCATAAATACAAAAGAACAATTACATCCAGTGATATGCAAAGGGTACATGTTAGGAAATAACAGCATTCATCTGTTGTTCTGTTATTAGACCATGGCTAATATATGAATTTGTTGTACTGAATATAATGTTAAACAACTTAGTGTGTCTTGCGCATAATCATTTGGGCATCAAAGTATAAAATATTTTAAACAAACACACATGTGTACACACACACACATACATTATACAGTATCTGTCAGTCTCTCTCTCTCTCTACACACACACACACAAAATTCAGGAATTCTACCCTGTGTTAATGTTAACCATCAGATATAAGTTATGGATAGTTAATCTGCTTTTTAGACTGTTCACATTTTGGTCTGTTTGGCTGCATCTTTCCTAACCATCTCAATCTCCATCTTCTGTGGCTGGCTTTTATCATCCTCGTCATCTTCATTATCTTTCTTCCTGAACTGGGCCTCAATTTCTGTGGGGTCGATGTAGGTGTAGAAATATGCCATAATGGAGAAGATGACACACACTGCAACCAAGAGAGAGGCGAACAGGACGTACTCTGTCCACTGAAAGAGGAGGAGAGAGACAAGAGCGACAAACATGGTATTAGTGCATCATCACTGTCACTGCATGGTGAAAACATACCACAGACACCCACTAGAGATATTTTGTCACTTTTCGTCTCTTTAAGTATTTTTTTTACAGTTTTTTATTTACCTGTTTGGGAAGCTTTGCAAGCTCAGCCACAATCAGTACAATGAAGTTGCCAATGGCAACGGTAAACAACCAGCCTGCTTGTAGCACTGCTTTCATATTACTAGGTGCCTTAAAGAAACAAAAGACAGACACAAAATAAATATAGCAAAACACAAAGAGCATTACACAGAACTATTATATAGTTTGGAGACAAAGAAAATCAAATATCTTTATGTGTGGAGATGCTTGTTCTAACATTTTTACCTGCGAGTAGGAGAACTCCAGACCAGTGACAGAAAACATCACTTCACCAGCAGTAATGAAGAAGTACTGTGGGATCTGGAGGGCCATGTGAACCGAGTTGGGCTTGATGTTTTCTATCACAGTAATAGACTCCTGACACTAAAACAGATAAATGGAAATAAAAGTTCACTTAAGGGCAGTGTTTCTGTGGCTGGATGGATTTTGACTGATTTTGCAAGAGCATACAATACAATACTTTCATACATTGTCTATTTGTACATTTGTACAGGTGTGAGACTGGTTCATTCTCTATTTTACTTATTGTAAAAAAAAAAAATCCCATGAAAAGACTAAAGACAACAAGGCATCAATCCAGGTCTGTGACACTTTTTAAAATGTAAAAATGGGTTTCAAAAGTGTAGTTTCATCTCCTTTGTCACTCAGACAAAGGAAGATATTGCATATTTTGTGACAACTCTAAATTGTGGATTAATAAGTTAATAATATTTTTTTTATATAAGCCATTTATAAATCTAGTTAAATAGTTCTCAACATAATCACAAATAATACCAATCACACCAATAAATAAACCTAATATATCATCTGTTACCACATACAGAATGATCTGGCTTAATTTGCTGACAGAAATTCACAATATCAAAAATGATATGTGAAACTTACATTTGGTCCAAAGTCAAAATTTCTGGGGATAAAGAAGGTATATGAACTTCCAAATCCGAAGACCCTTCTGTATTCACATGACTGTGAACCACTCTGTATGGTGAAGCTAGACCTGATCATTAGAAGGAAAAAGGAAATCAGCTTAATAAAATTTTTTATTGCTTGCTTGAAATAATGGTGTGTAAAAACAGTGAGTTAGTCAGGATGAAAAAAAAATCCTTACTTTCCGTTTTTTATCTGTGAGTAGTTGGAATAATACTGTGGGTCAATTAGTCCAAAGTAAACTGTGGACGTTGAAATGTTCACCACTATACTCATCCCATTTACAAATCTGAAATAGGTAGATAATGAGCAAAAATATTACAGCAAGAAAATGTATTTACAATAATTCCTTTATTTTCACCAATTTAGTCTGCAGATGAAGATTAGGGCTGCGACTTTATGATTTTCAGTATTTTTATGTGATAAGAGATAAACAATTGATTGATTATCAAAATACTCAACAATTCATTTTTGTAATTCAACTTACCGGATCTCGTTGCTGCCCTCCTGTGGCTTGGAATTCAAATCATTGGTCTGAGGAAATAAAACAAAGGATGTTGATTAATTTAAACATTAAAAAGCTTCTTGTGTGTCTTTATGTTCATTATCTTTTCTTCTTCTTACTCACCAGCAGCCATTCATCAGTAATGATTGCAGGAATGAGAAGAGTTTGTCTCTGTCCCATGACCATGGAAACATTTCTTGTCACTGCAGGACTGCCTACTGCAACGCTGATATTTTCTGCTTCAAATGTAAAGAATTCATCACTGGCCTGCAAAACAAAGAAATTGTTGAAACAGCAGTAAGACTATGTATATATGAATATTGTGGTTTTGGGCTGCATGCAACTGATTTTCACTGAATTTTAAACCTGTAAATCCCAGTTTGTGTTACTGTGTGAGGACATACCTGAGCTGCAGAAAGTACCAGAGGCTCTTTGCCAGGCAGATTAACTGTCACTGGATTACTGCCCATGTTAAGTAATTTCAGCTGATTCTGGTTGGCAGATGGGAAAATGGGCAATGTTTCCTGAAAATTAATACAGAGAAGAAGTGAGCACTTGTCCTTATTCCAGGTCTTCTTTTTATGCCCCTGCTAGCAAAGTTATAGCTTTAATTGTGAGTTTGAAATAAACGAATCTCTAAATTGCTGAGCATTTTACAGGATATAAGGAGATGAACTGTTTTCTACTTACATCAATTTGAATCTGAACCACAGCGGCGCAGACAAAAGCTATAGCTGCCATGATCATCCCCACTGTCATTCTTTTCAGAGGTCTGTTGATTTAATATAATAATTACTGATTTGTACAAAATTTGACAGAATTACAATACCAAAAATCAAGTCTCAATTCTTCCACAAGAGTACGTTTTTTTCAGACTGTGTAAAGTTATAATGTACTGAGATCTGCAAAGTTGAGCTTTTCCTCTGCCTTGAGAAACACATCGGCCCTTGTAGCTGACCTGTTTGTGCGCACTCTCTAAATATCAAGCTACAAAAGCTAAAAGCTAAGTCCAGTTAAAATAAGCTACTGGCTTAGCTTAGCTTAACTGGAAACAGGGGAAACAGCAAGCCTGGGTATGTTCAATGCTAACAAAGTCTGCCTCTTTAAAGCTCACAAATTAGCACATTATATACATTATTGTTTAATCCGTACAAAAACCAAAGGGTAAACATGACACATAGTAGTTTTATAGGGGGTTATGTGCTGGATTTCCTATTTCTTTATGAGGCAGTATTGAACATGCAAAAAAAAAAGGAAGAAGAAACTGTGGGTATTCTGAAATGGATGGTGCTTTTATTCCAAAATGGACTGTATGTATATATTTATAATATGTGTGTGTGTGTGTGTGTGTGTGTGTGTAGAGAGAGAGACTGACAGATACTATATGAGCCACTAAGTTCCAGCAGTACTTACGTAAAGTTCAGGCCACATTTTTTGATCAGAGGATAGATTACACTGTCCATGATAGGCACCAGAGTCAGGATCAGAATGGGGTTGACAGTCTTTCAAAAACATAAATTGAGAACTCAATAAGAACTGACAAGTGAGAAGTGCAGTGCATCAGTCTGAGCTAACGTGATACAAGTCTTTTACCTTACCTGCATCTGATCGGGCTGTATAACAAGTTGACCCTGCAGACACAAAGAAATTATTAGAGCATGAACACACTGCTGTGGTTCATTAAAATATACAATATTTATAACTGGTTTTATCACACAACTCACAAAGTTTCCATCCATGGTGGTGGCTTGCAGAGTCCATCTGGAACCCTTTTAGAGACGCAAAGTTTAGCACAGTTTTCACGAAAGTGAAAAAGTGATGTTGCCTTTTAAAAGAAAGAATAACTTCAAGATACCTTTTGGTCAAATAGGGTCCAGAACATCGGAAGTGGGATGTATAAAAAGAGGACCTTCAGCACCATTTTGATTTGAGCAATGAGGAGTTTCTACAGCAGAGACAGACAGGATATGAACTGCTGTTGCTCCACTGACTCAACACCGTGTTAGAAACTTAGAGAATTAAATAAAGTGAAACTTACATCATATTTTTCCTCTGCCCAGTCCATCCAGTGCTGCCTCTTTGGGTATTGCTTGCTTCTGTGCTTGTAACGGTTTTTAATGGCAAACTGATTGAGGAGGAAATTGAAGGAGAGACATGTTTTTTAGAGAATACGAGAATATCTTTTAGTAAAACACTAGAAGCAGCAGTTGCTACACATTGATGCAGAATGTGTTGATGCAAAATAGTGCTAATGAGACTCACCCCAATACATTTACACACATCCAGCATGATGTTTCCCTGCGGTTCAGCTTTGTAGTACATACCACTTCCAATGATAAACACCACTGTAAATTACACCACAGGCATAATATTGTTATCAGTTATACATTGTGTGTATTTCATCGTTCTATTTATGCTTTATGTTTACAATCACAGTCACTGAATTGGCACGACATACCAAGTGCCACCACCATTAGAGCTGCAGGGACACCGAAGGCCAGAGAATAACACTTCTGCGGAACGTGGATGCCACATTCCTGAGCTGCAGATGGAGACAAACAACTATCATGAAGGTTCGCATGCACTCAAGTTTATGGCACTGTTGGTCATAAACTTTATGTCCTACTCATAACCTACCTCTGAGGATCGGAGTGATAATGGTTGACAGGAGACTTCCACCATTGATGCACAGGTAGAACACGGAGAAGAAAGTTCTCCTTTGAGATTCCTGCACAGAGCCATAAAGCAGCGACCTTTTATCATGTGTTGCATGCACATTGTTCAAAACTGAGCATCATGTGTAACCTATTTCAAAGTTGATATTTGTGTATATGATTTCAAATGGTACAACCAACGTTTTTTTAGCTATGCTAGTGACATGGCTCTAGGAATGGCTGTTAGTCCACTACCTCGGCCCAAACTGTAATAAATATCTCAACATCTATTAGATGTTTTGTAGTGAAGTCTTGTACAGCCATTCTTTGTCTCCACAGGATGTATCCTAATGGCTTTGGTGATCTGCTGACTTTTGCTCTTGCAGAGTCATGAGGCTGAGTTTTGTGATCTTGAGTGGATTGTCATGAAATTTGGTAGACACATTCACGGCCCCTTCAGAATGAATCAAATTTAAGAGAATACTCCACCAATTTAGCACGCAATTTGTTGCACTAGTATTACATTGTTGAACTTGAGATGTGCAGTTCAAAAAACAAATTTTACAGCCAATTTTCTGATTATTAGCCAAAAAAAAAAATCTGAATTTACTTGTCAACAACTGGCATCAGCATGTTAGCATTGTTACTGTGAGCATGTTAGCATGCATTTCATTTTAAAGCACAGCTTTGCCTCACAGAGCCACCAGCATGGCTGTAGACTTAGTCATGTTTTAGGTATTTTGGGGCATTTTTGCCAATATTTTTGTGGATACTTGAGAGTAAGCAGAGCGAGAAGAGAGATTGCATGCAATAAAGTAACAGAACTAAGGATGTTGCATTTACATGTTAATTATTTCGCTAAAGTATGTCACTGTAGAGATTGTCATTTGTGATTTTGGGCTATCCAAACAAAATTTGACTTGACTTGACAATGCCTTTGTTACCATCAAAAGCTAAATATTAGAGGAAAAGACTCAAGCTTAGGTACGAACAGAAGTGAACAAATGCTCTAACCTGATTATCATTAAATTGGTCTCCACCAAAGGCAGCAACACAAGGTTTGATGCCGCCAGTGCCAAGAGCGATGAGGAAGAGACCCACCATGGACATTGCGCTAAATGTGAGGAAGAACATGTGCATGAGCAGGGAATATTTTAGAAATATGCTGTGCCAAAAGTTCAAAAGGCCACATCACGGTTTGATTCAATTATTTCTAGAGTAAAATAGAAACCCACACATGAAAGGTCATGTTATCTGGTGTCCCGTCTCTGTTCGTGTCAGTGATGTCATGGATTGCACTGACAGCCATTGTAATTTGGCCAATCGCATAGACAATGGACAGGTAGATGATAGTCCTGTAGAGGATAGAGGGAAAAGGATAGTAATGTTAAATTAAGCACAAAGTGTCATTGTTCAAAGCAGCTAAAAGGAGTTTTTAACTGGTTATTAAACAGTAATAATGATGCCTCTGTAGATCTGCATAAGCAAACAAGACCATCAGCGAGAAGATTGGCTATTCCTATTTTGTTGTCCTAAATATCCCCAAGCCCAATCCTCTATCAATCCTCACAAAACATGTTGGGAACCTTTAGCAATTTATTATATTTTATCATACATATGTTTTTAATGTAAAACATAAATCCAAAAATAAACGAGTCATTGTATATGCTTAATAAATGAAGTGGAGTTAAAAAGTGCAGTGTTTTCTGTAATGTTGTGTAGTAGAAGAATAAAATATCAGAAAATGCATATACTCAGATAAAGCAGACCTACAAATACCCCAAAATTGTACTTAAGTAGGCTACAGTACTTACACCTCGTTACTTTCTACCACTGAGAGGCAGACATCCTTTAAGTAATTACACGTTTAATGACAAATCAATTATAGCCAATCAAAGTCATGCATTAAATCAGTGGAAGTTGAAGCAACCACTCACTTGAACTTTCCCAGCCAGGAATCGGCCACAATGGCCCCGAGGATAGGGGTCAGGTAGCAGAGAGCCACGAAGGTGTGATAGATGGAGGTGGCCAAGTCATCGTCCCAGCGCAGGAAGTACTTAAAGTAGAGCACCAGGACAGCTGTGGACAGGCACGTAAAAATGTCAGCTTCCTCTTATTTCACACTAACTGCACACAATCAGCTCTGAAATGTTCGCTCATGCTGAACGAGTCCTCTGTTCTGATTCTTGCCCTCCAACAGTGTTACAGTTAATCAAATAAATCAGTTTAATAATGTGCTGTTAGAGGAAGATCGGCTAAAATATCCTACTCGGTTAAAGTCAAGGGAGCGTTGTCATGGTGACAGGAAGAACCACATAGTCAGGGTTCTAGAACGCAGCCTCCTCACCTCGCATTCCATAGTAGGAGAACCTCTCACAGAACTCATTCACAACGATGAAGAAGATGCTGAGCGGGTAGCCACACACCTCCTTACTCTAAAACACAACGCAGACACAGTGTTCAGGGGTGGTGGGAAAATTATTACACACCATTTAGTTAAGAATAAAACAAATAAATAAATCCAAGTTATAGGCCTGCATTTACAATTTTTAAGTAAAAATATAGAAGCATCAACAACAAAATCTAAAAAAAGTGGTCATTATGCAGAATGGTCCATGTCAGTGTTTTATCACTGGATCATCATGAATAATGCATTAACATGTAAGCAGTATTTTAATGCCGTCATTGCCTGTGGTAGAATTACTTTTAATGATTTTAAATGATGAGTTTAATCTGTAACTTTGCATCATATTTTCTAAATTGATGCTATGTTTTATATGTTCTGAGATGTGGACCTGAGGTATAAAGTGACATAAAATGGAAAATAGCTAGGTATTTAGTTGACAAGGCGTAAGGCATATTGACATGGTTGCTCTGTTCTTATGGATTATCATTTAGCTTCACTTAACGATTAAAAACTGCACAATAACCAATAAATTAATTAGATACGTTACCTTCCCTTTGCTCTTCTTCCCTTTCTTGGGATCTTCCTTATCTGTGTACAAGATAAAACTGGTTTAAATAATAGCCTGCGTTTTAGTAAATGGAGAAAAATACAGTAGCCTATTAGTTATTTCTCTGTCTAAGTCCCTCTCTCTCTCCCAGTGTTTCGGTATGGCAGGACAAAACAATCCAGGAGCAGTTAAGAGTGTGCAATGATTTTTCTTTGTTTGTTCTGCCTTGTCCCTCTGATGTTTGCATATTCTGCTCTGGAATATTAACTTTTGTAGATGAAAACGCAGAAAAAAAAGTTTCAAACTCACCTGTCATGATGTGTGTGTGAAGCAGTTGCCTGTTTTCTGCTGTTGTTTGATATTCCTGCAGGGAGCAGTTGATAATTGATCCTTCACTGTTCAGTGGTGGGAGTGAGAGTGTTTCTTAATAGTGCTTCTTATTAGCCCTTGATCTGTCTTCCACACTGCTGACTGTGTTGCTTTTATGATGGGTGGGAACACGAGATATAGGCGATAGGGAGTCAGCTATGATCGGTCCGTGACACCTCATAAAAACTATGAATTCTATGAACTTCATAACTCAACTAACTCTGGGAATAAATGCAAGAATAAACTTTTAAAAATCATGAAAACAAAATTGGGATTCATGAGTTCAAGTGCAGAGAAATGAGTGTATTTTATTTGAAAGAAAAGCATTAGGGAACATCTCTGTTTACAGCAGAACAGTGACCTTGCGTTAAATAAAAATAAAAATTTAAAAAAAAAACCCATCGCTGCCCACATATAAAACAATTTCTTGAACATTTTAAAGAACACTAAAATGGTAAAAGCTTCATATTACTTCCACAGTAGGCGTAGTGTCTGGTTCCACACCTCATCGCTTTGGCAAGAAGGTGAACATCATCTTTACAGTGTATGAGCCCCACACAGCAAGATACTTTGCAAATATTGCACACACTCCTTTTGTTATATACAGTTATAAACAACTTGGAATATACTTTTCGTATGCAATGGCTTTAAATATCTAAAAACGCTCCCATTCTAAGACATTGAAGTGATTTAAGCTTGAATGCTAACATGAGTCATAGGAGGCCATTTTGCAAATTTGCATTTTTGTAGAAATATAACTTCATGTACAGGTAAATGAGCGTCGATGTTTGCAGCATATACTGTTCATCAAGACATCAATACAGTGGTTTATAAAAGTGGAATACTGTACATACAAAAACACAATGTGAAACATTATCAAAATAAACAAAAATGGGCTGTTGGGAAGGTGGTGGGTGTAATGTAATGCCATGCATATTAAAGATCCCAACAGGAATGTCTCCATGGAAAATACTGCACAGGCCTTTCATGTGCACACAGGTGAGGGAGAAGATGGTACATATATATCTCAACGCGCATTATCTCTGGCCATGAGGCAGAAACAAAGTCTGTCATAGGCAGCTCTGCATGATCCCCTCTCTTGTTGCCCAGGTCTCAGGCTTCACCTCAGTGCTGTCACAGGAAAGTTTAAATTGGCCACATCCAATACAGTTACCATGCCGTGTGCATACGTTAAATAGGTCCAGTGCCTCGATCATGGTTCACTGAGAAAGGTGGTCAGAGTTGTCTGTGCTTTTGCCAGTTTCCCTCTAAGCTGACTGAAAAGAATCGGGGTCAGGTTTAGAGGTGTCAATATGGCAAACACTGGCCTGGGTGCCTGGTTGGCGAGTTTAGAGGGCGCTGAGTTCAAGGCTAGCCCAGCCAAGCATCATACCACAGAGGAAGAGCTGGGGATGCCCTGGATGGTCGTAGTGGTTGGCGTGCCGCTGATGGCATTAAAGATGTGAAGCGAGTCTGGAAGAACGCTCTTCATGCCATCTTCCACAGGACTGATCTGGAACGAGGAAAAAGTGTGATATTCACAGATATTCACAGATACCATCTCAGATACCTTTAGCACCTTAATTTCTGCTCTGAAAGGAATAGTTTGATGTTTTGGGAACTATACTAACCACTCACATGTCTGTACAGTAAATCTGAAGCTACAGCCAGCTGCAGGTTTGCCTAGCTTAGCAAAAAATCTGGAAACAGGGGGAATTTGTTATCTTTGGACGCAGCCAGGTCAGCTGTTTAACCCTGTGCTAAGCTGAGCTAACCAGAAGCTGGCTGTAGCCTTACATTTTACCATACAGATATGAAAGTGGTATGAATCTTCACATTTAATGCAGGATAGTGAAAATATATATTTTCCAAAATGTCAAACTATCTCAGTCTAAAAACCCCTTTCATGAAGATAAATAGATACAGAAAACAGAAAATAAGTAGGAAGTAAAAACAACCAAACCATGTTTTGCATGCATGTATGCAGAGAAAATACATGTCAGCAATCCAAAAGAGATGCATTCATAAGTGATTGTTGGTCTTGCCAGCTGCTGCATCATGTTCATTGTAGAGGGAGGACAGGTGGGTTTTAAATTTTGAGTTTTGAAATATCAGGAGTAGGACTTATTAAACGATTAATTGATTGCCATGTTTTGCCAATTTCCACGCAAAAGTAGCAAATATTTCTTGCCTCCAGTGTCTCATTGTGAGAATTTGTTGCTTTTCCTTGTCTTATATTACAGTAAACTTTCATCTTTTGTGTTGGACAAAACAAGACATTTGAGGACAGCACCATGGGAAATTATAATGGACCTATTTCACTATTTTAAATAAGCATAAATCAAGAGTATAATTGGCAGAATCATCGGTACTGAAAATAATTGTTAGTTGCAGCTCTAATTAGGAGAATTGGACTAGGGGTATAAAGATAAGGCCTGCCTGTGATCTGCTCAGATTACTTTGCCAATGTTTTAGTTTTAAGGTCAAGAGATGGACTTTAGCTGTAGCAGATTCTATTCTATTCTTGTAACGTTAGGCAGTTTAAACCAATTACAAAATAGGACAGATTCTAGAAATATTATAAATGTCTAAACAAAACAACAAAAAAACAAAATAGAGGCGGGCCATGAATTACTGTAACATCAGGATTTCTAATGCTAAATCCCACAGCAATGAAAATGTAGAGTAATATCAGAGAACAGATGCATGTGTCTGGCATGACCAACAATTAACAACTCAGTTGTTATTGTGTGCTGGTGCCTCTTGCATTACCATCCAATCTGCTCATGTCAGCACAAGGGAAAAACAGAGAAGGGTGTTATCACAGAGTGTGTTACCAATCACATTATCAAACACTGAATGACTGTTTTATGTCACATGCCAAAACTGTTGTTAGTACTGCCAAAAGTAATTACACTGATACTCAAATTAGTGATACTGTACTTACTTGCTCATGCATGATGATGGACAGCTCTCTAGCTAAGTCTCTGTAGTTGGCTTTCATCTCATCGTGATATTCCTGCTGGTCCTCTTTTATCAGACGCTCATTGATGCCTAAGCCGTGGCCGCAGGCCTCCACAAAATGCCTGCTCGCAAAATAGCATTAAGGTGTGTCAAAGCAGGACAACACAAAGTAGTAAAACTTGATTGAGATTTGCGCACACATAAGCTGTTGACATCTCATCTCACCTGAACACCTCCTTCAGCTGTTTCACCTTGTTATCAGGATACTTCTTGGCGCTTGCATCGTCCAGAAAAGCTCTGGCATATGCAAGCGGTCCGGCATTTACCTGTGGGACAATGTAGGAGCCATGTCATTTTTGTTTTCATGATCATTTCATTAAGTATGTTCAGTGTGTGTATTTGTGTCTGTGTGTGGACAAAATTCAGGCACCTGGACACTGATGCTGCCCTGCAGTTTGAGCTGCAGACGGATCATGTCTACCTCACTGGAGGAGCAGAGCTGTTTGATCTCGGCCACTTTCTTGCTCATCTCATCGATGGCCACCTCGATGGGGCTCAGATCAGTGTGGTGTTGATACATCACTGCGATACGTTTCTTTACATAGGGGAAACAATGCGTGGCTGGGGGACAGAATCATGATAAGGAAAAGGTGAAAAGCTTGCCGTTTAGTTAATGAATCTTTTCTTCTTGCATGTGCTTTTCTGAGTTTTACAGCTCAGGATCCACTCATACGTGGACTGTGCATCCTTTGAACGCTCTCAGATCATAAAGATAACGACATCAGGTTGAACTTTAGAATCTTTTGTGCCATAACGCCGTAAAACTGTGATTAGGATTAGGAAAAGTCCTTGACAGAGAGCTGACACATTCAGAATCTAATCAAAATCTTTCATTTATACACAGGACCTTTCTGCTGAGTAATGTAATGCCTCAACCACTGATACCCACGCAACAGCCTTCCACATGTGTATTTGAAGCCTGAAGGGTAACTACACAGAATTTAAACATCAAAATCAGTTTACTGGTGATGAGGAGAACTTTTCAGTGTAATCAGTCATCATCGTGGTCGAGGTAACAGCATTACCTCACTAATTTATCTCTGAAATCTCTGCAACTGTTGCACCAATATTGATGTTATTTTTGAAATAGTACCCCTTTAATAGCTTATTTTATGTGCCACTACCACCTTCAGTACATTGGGTTACCTACTGGTTAGTATAGTCCTGCGTTTGCACTGCTCCTCCACCCCGCCCTGCTTTTTGCCTGATATGGTGAAAGGCATCTCAAATACAAAGCGACGGATGTTGTGGCTCTTCTCGAAGTCTGTCTTCCTGTCCACCAGCTCCTTTTCCTCCAGGTAAGGAGTCACATGTGTCACTTGGATATACGCATACTTAGAGTCCAGGTCTTTGGGGTTAATCTGTACAGGGAAAATGTGTCATTACAACAGATCAGTGGCACGTTTTATAAATCTTAAAAGCCTCTGGTAAAAAAAAAAAAAAAATTAAATCTCATGATATCAACAGAGTCTTACTTTTCCAGAGTCCTGGATCATCTTCACGTTTTCCTGCCCGAACTTATCAGAGTACAGTTTGAGGAGCCTCTGTGATATCTCTGACAGGGGGGTGAATTTGGGTTCTTTGTAGATGTACTCCTTACCATCTTCATCTTCAAAGAATCCCTAAAAAAAGATAAAACATGGTTGGAACGAATAAAAACAGTGTGTTTATCTGGTAAGATATAAAGAAGCAAACAGTGCCACATCAAACATACATACATGGGCTGTGAGTGGGAGTCATTCTAACAGTTTGTTAAAAGTAAAATACTTTTTCAGTCTCAGCTCCGAGCTGAAATGTTTGGCAGACTCCACAAAAACACAATCTTCTATCTAATGTCCAAGCACAGACACAAAAAACAAAAACTCCACTGCAAGACATCAACTAGTGTCAGTTCAATGATGTGAGACAAAACCAAAGGACAGAGGTGGGGGCACGGATTTCACACGGTCAGTGGGAGTAGTTAGATTAGTCACTTGTCTTGTATGTAAATGGTCAAAAAAAGTCCCATGAACAGAAGGATGAAGCCATGCATTTACCCAGTGAGAGATTAATCCTACTACTGGCCCTTCAAGGGTTTCCTACTATGATCAAGACAACACTGAGGTTGGAGTAGAGGAGGAGTTAAAGGGCTAAAAGATAAGTAATGCACGTGAAAGAGCACCAACTGCATTAGTAAAGGAGCACTACACAGCCTAACACATCACTGCAGTCCAACTGCAATGTTGGCTTTCATATTTATTTACCTCAGCCTCTGAGTCAGTAAACTGGTACTGCTACAGGGGTGTGGACAGCAGAACATAAAATCATTGTTATTCCGTGAGCACTACCTAAATGCTATGAAGAAATTCAATACACTAATTCAAACTAATGCATCAGCAGTTAGATCACCATGCCAAGAGAGACATGGATATGTGGATCTCTATCAAAGCACACAGGTAAAGGTAACCACACCCAGAGAATTACTTATAAAATTTCACAAGTTAAGACAAGTATGCGGGTCAGAGCTAAAATCGTACTAACTTAGATCCGAAACACAAAAGCAGAAGCACTGGAAATAGTGCGAAGGTGAGAGAGCGTCATGCAACACAGCTCCAAAAACAGAAAGCAACAGCGGTGACTGATTGTTACTGTAACCTGAAGCAATAAACTATGACTGAGAAGTGCAATGGATTACAGCAGCACCAACACCACACAAAGACATAGGCTGCTCAGAAAGGCTAGCAAGGTCTACTGCACAACTTACCGCTGCCTTCAAAGAGGATAAAAAGCAGAAAAGGGTATTAGAGTGGATCATAAAATGCCACAGTATGTGGTCATGCTCTTAAAAACAAAAACACTTTCAGCACAGCCCAATGCTCATTGTGAATTACTTTGCAAAACACCAGCAACCAAATGAATACTTGTGCTCTTTTAAATAGTTAGTGCAGAAATCAAATAAAGAATAGCTCTGCTTGGAAAATTAAACTAAAAATAACATCTTAGGGAAAAGAATATGCTGCTGCTGTTTGAGAGTTAAACTCACCTGGCCAAAGAAAGCCACTCTGAAGTAGGTGCCCAGCAATCTCTTGCCTGTGTGCATGACCTCAGTCACTTTACTGTATGCACGATGCAGCGTGTCATACAGGTGGGCCAGTTTCTGTGCAAAGTAAAAAACATAAAAAAAAAATATTACATACATATTACAATTTGAAGATACTAATGTCCTAACTTTGGCTACATTAATGGGGATTGTTGTGGGGAAATGAAATTCCCAATGAAGCAGCGTTGTACCTCGAAGTCCCTGCGCTTCTCATAAATAGGGATTATGAGCTTATAGATGTCAGAGATGAGCTCGTAACGCTCAGCCTTCCACAGTCCATCTGCACACTCCTCCAAAAGCTCCATTAGGACATCCTGAGGGGTCAAGAGGAGGGCAAAAATAGAAATGTAGCTTAAATGAAAGTTAGATAAATCAACCTGTGATGACTGTAAGGAAATAAGAAAACCATACTTCTACATGTATCCTATACTGCTGAGTGCTGGCTTGCAGGTAGACATCAGCACTAATTGCAACTTCACAGATTTACTGATAAAAAAAAAAACTGCATTGGACTTATGAGTGTGTGTCTCTTTTCCCCTTCTACAAATCTTTTGAGTGATTATGATATTGTGAAAATGGTAATCCTCCACATAATCATTTATTTCTGTTAGACTCTAAAACATGCCTCACCAAAAAAGGTTTATTATTCCAAGAAAAATAAGGAAAATGTGTCTCACCAAAAAAGGTTTATTATTCAAAACTAAGAAATGTGTATCATGCTGATGTGATTTGTCCATAGTTTGATATCTTGAAAGTCTAAATCTGTGACGAAATACTGAGTGAGCCAACCAGTTATTACTTAAATGATTAATATGTGAAAAACTGGATTATTGGGGAGCCTCTTCCAACAGATAAACTGAATTATATGCTTTAATATGTTACATTAACACGGTACCAACATTGTTGTCATAAAATGATGGGGTCAGACAGTAGAACTGCAACTGAATTCATGTTAATGTGTCAAATCTTAGCGCTGTCATTAACACATTTCATGTCAATTAAACAGGCAGTGATTTATCATTTTTGTTTGCATTGGTGAAACATACTTCATTGAAATGGACATCCTGCATGCCAACGTCCTCCATCATCGCTGCTTCTTCATCAATATTTGGAGTCACGACGCGGAAGGCTGAGCAGCCCTGTTTGATCATACCTGCACACAGCATGAGAGATGAGATAATATTTTAACAGCCCAGTCTTTCTTGCAACAAATTAAAGAAAAAATGAAAAAGAAGACAGCACTGACATAATTCAAATTATTTACCAGACAAGGATAATTCTTACGACCTACAAATTATTTACATAACAGAGCATTCGTATGGCGTGCAAGTAAAAATGGATTATTGAAGCACCTTTTCTCCGCAGGTATTCTGCCACAAGTGCTGCAACGTGCACATAGCACATGGCCGACTGTAGACAACAACAAGAAAGAAAAGAAAAGTATGTTGATACTATAAATAATGTTATTGGACCATATCACCCAAGAACATAAGCTCTCAATAAAAACTGGATGAATATGAAATCAGTCCAGTTAGTACTTGATATTTCATAGACACATCACACACCTCGAGTGAATTTATTACATGTTAAACTGGCAGCTATCATACCAAAGTCCAGCCAATTCAGACACACAGACGGAGCTCTTATCACAGACCTCTGACAGGTCTCCGTTCTTCACATGGATTCGGGCCATGCTGTCCAGCCAGGTCTTGCGTAGTTCAGGAGTGCTGGCGTATGACTTGGCGAGGCTGTACTGCAGGTCCACCAGCATCTCCGGATCTCTCTCGTGCTCCTTCATCTGGGCGGTGGCCATCAAAACTGTTCTGATACGTTTGGTCAGGTCCTTCACGTCTGATGGGAAAGCTGTGTTCTATTAAGGAGGATGCAGAAATTGTGTTATGGCTATTTCAGAAATATACTGTGTTTTAACTGTTAAACTCAAACCAGAACATGAATTATGCACATTGATGAATTCCTGACCTTAATGGTTTTGTCACTGTTGGCACAGTTGTTGATTATTGACAGAGACTGCTGGAAGCGGGTACTTCCAATACCAATGACATCAGCTATCAATTGACTGACAGCAATCACCACCTAGAGAAAGGGAAAGAATAAATATTGTTTAGTCCTTGAGTTTTGTTGACATTGGCCTTTGCTATTGTTTGAGGTCATACAGACCTCAGTGCTGTATGTGTACATATAGTATAAATATATTTACGATATACAGAAACATTTCTTTATTCTGTATGTTATCTGTAAAAAGTTTAACAGCCCCAAACAGTAAGAGGAGAATTTCTATAGTAGATTTGTCACTTCAAAATCTAGTTTATTAGCAGTTTTCATAGAATTAAGAAAAGTATTAAGGAGATAAAACAATTAAGTGTTCTTTTTATTCCAGTGAGCTCCACAGACGGTCTGTCTCACCTGCAAGTGTGTCCGGACAAAAGACTTGCGCCCTGTGTAGTCAAAGTTGCTCTTCATGAGGAAGTAGAGCAGATGGGCGGCATCACTGCGAATGGAGCTGAGCTTGGAGTTACAGCACTTTAAGATCTCATAGCAGAAAGCAGCACACATGTCAGCACGCCCCTCAAAGAATGTGCAGGGAAACTAGAAGGCGAGGAAGACAGACAGGTCATCAGCTACGGCCGACGCCAAAGACCGTAACAAATAACAAGAGAGCCAGTGCCCTTCACACCTTGTAGATGAAGGTTCGCAGCGAAGTGAAGACCTGCTTGAGGGCCGTCTCTGACTGATTGATCCGCAGGAAACAGAGGTGGACATCAAACACTTTCTTCATTAATGGACTGTGGCCGTGGTCAGAGCACAGCTGGGTCTGTAGAAAAACATAGTATCTTCTTAGAAACTGACATAATCCGTGTTAAAAAACAGTCAGGCCTGACATAATCATTAGATAACCTAAATAATGTATTTAAAGAAAAAAAGTTCTGATACAAAGTATGTTTACACGAACAGTAAATGTGTGTGTATATGTTACCTTGAATCCCATGATGAAGATACTCAGTGTGTCCAGGACGGTCAGACACACTTCAGTAGCAATGTTTGCCTCCAACAGTGACTGATTTAAGACGTCTGCATCCGAGTGACTGTAGGCTGAAGAGGACACAACAGAGAGCTGTAGTTGTTTCACCCTCAGCAGCACGCTTGAAATAAAGCCTCTTCAGAAAGCTCATTTATATATCATATAACTTAAAATATGAGACCTTAGGGTTAAAGGCAAAGCCGTTGCTCAAAAGATGGAAAATTTCATTATAGTGAAAGTTTCATTCCAAACTGTGATAAAACATACCTTACCACTTAAAGTCTGACTTTAAGTGGTAAGGTATGTTTTTTTTATATTTTAGCAAATGAACAATTTTGCCTCACAAATTGCAGCAATGCTTTTGTCTGAGTTTTATATTTAGAAATGAATTTCAAGCAGCAATATGCAGGTAGTATTTTGAAATGAAACCCTTTTTTTTTTTACATGTATTTTACATGGATCGCTTTTTTTTTAAGAGAATGAAATGTAAAATAAAGTTCAGAGCAGATGAGCTGGCCAGAGGGATGAGAAGATCTTGAAAGCTGATGTTCAGTCAGAATAGGCATGCTCTTAATTCAACCAAATGAACAGAGCCAGTAACAGTCTGCAAACTGCCTGCCGACCTGATACATTCTTACCATGGTCTACAGATATTCCAAGAATACTTGAAATCTTTCTTACACTGAAAACACAAAGAAACTGCATTAAATGATGCCATTTAACCGACTGAGCACATAGTTGAAGCCCTTTTAATAAAATCAATATAATGCCACACAGAGCCACCTTAGACCCTACCTAATTTAATCTACTGATGGTGCATCTATGTCTTCTGAGGCATTTTGTGCTTCAGAGCAGGCTGGGTTTAAACACAGGAGGAGGAGGAGGAGGAGGAGGGTGATGTTGATGATGTTGAAAAGCATGAGGAGTCAGACAATATGGGGTGAGGCGAAGGAGGGCAGGGGTCCTCTGGTAGAAGATGTTCGATGACAAGTATGGGGCACTTACTGTGGTTAAAAGTGTATGAGTTATCCAGGCTGCTGAGCTGCTGTAAGCGGGCATGCATCATTCCCGCCCTGTTACGGGACACAGGCAGAGTCTGAGACTTCCGCTCATGTGCTACGGGTCCTGCCCCATCCTGGTTCCTGATGAGGAAACAGGACAATGTTAGACGAATGGCTGAGTAGTAGCAGAGCCAGAGTTAGTAAAGCAGGTTAGGGTGAATAATACACCATTTTACACATTTGAGTGGTGTAAATATTACTCAAGTGTCACTCAAATATGCAAGAGCAGATTTGCTTGTATTCAAACCTTAGGTGACACTATATAGTTAAATACGTATATTTTGGGATTTTGGAAAACATGATATGAATATTTTGGGTGACAAATAAACATATACATGTGTACATATATGTGTGTATACGGTAAAGTTGTGCAGTATATACTGTTTGGCATGCAAGTTAACTAGATTTTTCAGTGCATTAAAGCAGTGAGTTACAGCAAACGGCATGCACATAAGAATCAGAGAGACACACGATACATGAAATTAGAGCCTGTAATTGTGACACAGCACTGCAACTTTTATAGGGTGAGAAAATATCATGCATTTAGTTTAAGAAAGTCAGTTCCACCGTTAGTCTTACCCAAGCAGGAGAGGGCAGGAGCCAGGATTTATTTCATTATGTTAAACTTGCCAGCGTTTAAGTGAATAGAGATAGAAACAGTGGTGGGAGGTTAGAGTGAGACAGTGAACACCCAAAGCCTTCTGGGAGTCAAGGCCAGAGATCCAAGGTTGTAGAGAGAGTGCACTATGTGTATTTGGATACATTTTGATTATTTGTCGAATAATCGTGCTCAGCATACATCCCTCCACGGTCACAAACATTAGCAATTATGTTTCACACTGGATGATCTTGCACCCCAGGGGCTATTTCTGCAGTGACCAGGGGGTTGAAAGTAGCTCAATTCATTTGAAATAATAGAAATTACAATTTGACATGAAAATATATCACAATTGAGTCACCAGTGAGATACCGCATGTTGAAACCTCATTAGGGAGCAGGGAAGTTGAGTTGGCTAAAATGACTAAAGCTAAAACTCATGAATAAACAGTTGACATATGTGGTTAAACGTAACAAATAAATGGTTGTAGACAGTTGTAGATAAAAGACTGACATAATTATCTAACCATAAAATAATGTACAAACAGTTGAAATAGAAACGTTAAAAGTAGAGGGTTGAAACACTTAGCTAAAAGTATACATGAATGGTAAAAAACTAAAAGTAATAGTTCATATATATATTAGAAAATACTGCAATGATATATTTTTTAAATAATTAACATTATCTAGTTCAAAATCTGATGAAATTAAGACACCTGGGACATGATTTAGGGTATATGTTCATCTATAAGGGAGTGTGGGGGTATGCTACAGTAAAAGACTGGAAAACCACTGTACTGCAAGCCTGAATTCCTTCATCCTGAATTCAGCTCAATCATAATTTAAGTTAAAAAGTTTAACATTCATGCATGGCATTCAGATACTGACAACAACATTACCTTGCGATGTATCTCTTTCCCATGTATCTGAACTGATGGAGACAAACTCTGTGAGGAAAAGCACGTGAAAAATCAGTCCCAATCACATTTTAAGCTTTACTTTTAATGTCGTCATGAAAGCAATCTAAGATGTCTTACTCGACTAGAGTGAAAAAGTCCATTAAATCAGCAGATGAGGCCTTGTTCCAGTATGTGAACAAAGCATCTGGAAGAGACAGAGATTGACATTGTAGAGATGATTTGTTTTGTTCGGTGTGTTTTTGGATGACAGACTTTAAGTGAGCTCAGTGTTTAAGCATCAGGCAGAGAGAGATCGCGAGTACAGATGTTCAGAAAGAAAGAGCAGGAGAGAGATGGAGCGAGATGTTACCCTCAGACATGCTTTTGAGCACATGTAAGAAGCACATGAGGAGGCTCTTGATCTCTGCCTGGTCCAGTTTATCACATCGCAGCAGGGTACTGCCCAGGGTCGAAGCAGGCTGATTCTGAGGGAGAAAGAATCTGGTCAGGCACAGACAGACAAATACATTATCCAGTCAGGGCTCTTTGCTCTGTCTAGCTCCTTCTGCTGCCCCAAGATAAACCACAGTACTGTCCACAGAAACTACTGTCAGCTTTTATTGTGTCATTCCAAAAGACAAAGGGCTTTACCATAGCAATTTTAACATCTTTTACATCTGCTTTTGTGGTCACAGTTCAACGTCTGGACAACTAAGTCTTGGTCAGTGTGCTAACATTAAGAAAACTAGTAAAAACTATATGTGGGGACTTTTAGAATGGTTATGACATGATCAATAAGGGTTTTCTGAAGGCCTGGGATCACAGTGACCAAGCTACACTAGAGCAGTCATTCAGTCAGATGTTGCAGGGCTCTACGCATTGTGGAAAAACTGCCACTGGAAAACAATCACAATCGTTTCTCCCAGCTGAGGCAGAGAGCAGGGAGAAAACAGAACCGAAGCAGTGGAGCAACAGCTCTACCACAGCAAGGGGTTGGCGATTTACCAAGCACATTCCTTTGCCAGCAGTTAGTCTAGACCATGGAACTGGCTGCGGATGACTTAGGGGAAAGTATGAGGCTATGGCTTTGGCTTCTTAATGGGCGTTTTTAGAGTGGATAACCACAAGGCTAAACTGAGTTTTCCTCAAAAGGTGGACAAAAACTGTGGTGCAGTTATTTTCATACACTTCATACAAGTTTGAATAAAACATTTTGGATTAAATGCTAATTATCTGTAGGTGGTACCACAGATCTCAGATAAAAACAGCTTAGACAGAAGATAAAACACACAAAAGCACAAACAGTGAAAATCCAATCCATTGTGTATAATGGGCTTCTCTTGTTTAGCTCGAGGCTGTCTGTCAGTGACAGCAATAACACAGCACACAAGAGAGGAACTCAAAAGTGAGAAATCCCTTTAATGTGCATGCTTATTAATGTCTGGAAAAAGAGTGGAGACAAACACTGTGAGGCCCTGCGGTAAAGCAGCTCCGTCTTATGACACCAGACAACAAACAGGCCAAAGCCTGAGAATCATTTGGCAAAGAAAGGGCTTAGGTTTTAGGACACTGGGACACTCTCACACACACGCTAACATTCCCAGATGGGACACTCCTAGGAGGGAGGATGACTGTGTGAAGGAAGGAGGCGTTTTGTACTTGAAGTGAAACGCTGGGCTGCAGGGCGCTCTCTGGCGCACTGGGGGCAGAGAGCAGGGAGAAGTCCATGGTGACACGCTTGGTTGGCACAGAGAGCACGTTCTCCTCACTCTCCATAAAGAAGCGAAGGACATTGACAGAGTGTCGCCGTACAAACTTCTCCGTCTGCCACGGCCAGCCGTACAGATAAGGTGGAGGAGTTAATGGTACATGTTAACAAGGGGCGACTCTCTGAAGTATTTCTGTTCTAACAAGGGGACCTCTGATATGCCTTACAGACAATTAGTTTCTAATAAATGTTGTATGAAAGTACTTGACAGGAATCTTGCAGCACTCTCTGAGATGTACCTTGTCCAGAGAGTTGCCCTTGTCGTTGTTCTTCTCAGGCAGGCTGTTCCCAGAATCAGTGCTGATGAGTGAGCCGCGAGAGTCTGCGTGGCGCACAGAGTTGATGTTGGGGGTTGACGACGTGTGAGGTGAAGCTGTTTAAAAAAAAAAGGAGCAAACATTATATAAAAACATTTTTTTAAATGTTTCTATTTTTTCAGTGTCACCTTTCCACTTACAGGTGCCAGAGATGACTCCAAAAACATCTTTGTGCAAGCTGGTGTCCAGAAAGGTGCTGGACCTGGGAGGGGTCATCAAAGCGTTGGTAAGAAGTGAATCTTCTCTTCCATTCTGAGGAGAAACAGTGCAACAGATTAATGGACACAAACCCACATACTATACACACACATACTACATGGGGCTGTATGTACTCATGAAAAGACACGAGCTGTGTGTGTGTGTGCGTGCGTGCATGTGTGTGTGTGTACGTGATGACCCAAGTCCTAAAAACTCCTAAAATCTCAGGTTAGTCATTCAAATCAGCTGATTGCACAGGATATCTTTGTCATTTAACAACTTCGCCATTTTAGACTGTTGCGGCACCAGTCTCCCCTCCCCTTTTTCTTCCCGTTATATCTCATTATTACCATGTTTTTCTTCTCTTTATGTAGTTTTCTAAGGTGATCTGGGTATAGTTGTCAAGAATTAGGGTTATGTCATGTTTTGATGTTTTTCTTGATTTAGGATATGAACTGATAATTCAGTAGTTATGGTACATAAGTATTTTAAAAAAAGCCACTAGGTGGCTCCCTTACATTGTTGGAGTGGTTGATGGCGAATGGGGACACTTCTTTCACATTCAGCCTGTTGACGTTCTCCTGGAGCACACCAAACAAGGGCAAGTACAGGGTGGCCAACCTGGCCTGCTGGCTCTGAAAAACAAATAAATGTCTCAGCAGAAGTTCTCATACACCCACACCAGCTACTGAAGTGCAGTGGAAATGCAAGAGGCAGAGGTAAGACGGCGTTACTTACTTTGGAGGTGTAGCGGTCATCAAATGTGTGCTTTATCATCAGACTCTTTAACACCTGGATGGCTATCTGACGAACCTCCCTGAACTCCTGCAGAGCTGCACTGACCTCCCTGAGCAGCAGCCCAACCAGGAAGTGGTTCTTACAGAAGTCATCTGTCAGCGAGTAATCCAGCTGGAGGTCTGAGGGGAAGAAGAGGAGGATGAAGAGTTTAGGAGTGGCTGACAGAGAGGTAGCTGAAGGATGTCAAAGGACATACAGCACAAAACAATGAGAGCACATTTGAAATTTAATGATAATCTGACCCAATGACATTAATAACAAGAAAACAGGACAGATTTGACAGTAGAAAGATTAGTGAACAATGCAAATATCCCCCATTCTGACTAATGATTCTTATTGACTTTGATCTAACAGAAGCAAAAACAGGAATTTGTGTTTGACAAATTCAGGCTGTGTGACTGAGCTGCATCTACAATGATTGTTGCAGAAGAAGACAAACAAGATTAAAGTGGCAGCTGTTCACAGATGGTTTCCAACATTATTAAAGAGAAGTAAAGCAACCCCAAATCACACTCACAAAGATTTCCCCAAATGACTGTAATCAAATTTAACACACCATTTCGTCTACTTTTATCTTCTTTATCTATAAAACCTACATTTGTTTGTTTGTTTTGTTTTGATCTGATATTTGTATTAATGGCGGAAAATAATGTTCTCATCACAAGCAATAAATCCCAAGCTACTTCAAGGAAGAAAAAAAACACATTCACATATAATCACCCACATCTGCACAAAGAGCCAAACTCGGCTTCTATACACATATACGACTGAAACGTCAGTACAGAGCCTTGAGAAGGAAAAATAAATAATGCTACATCAACCAGGATGCAGCAAAACTGGAACATGTGATTTTCCAGTCATGGTTGAATGATTAGATCCAAGTCTGCTCTTTTTAGAGATGACAAGCAAGCAGCACACCCTTTCACTTACCTACTGGAGTATCGTATGACTCCACTGTATCATATGGAGATAATAAAGCTAATTGAGGAACACAAAAAAGAGACAAAGTGTGTTCTATAAAATCAAAGATGGCTACCACAACAGAAAAACTATTAATTACACTTTCTTTCTTATATATGTATGAGTTGTAGAAGAAGAAGCAGAACCATTTTTATGTGTTGGCTTTTGACAATAAAACAGCTTTTTTTTTAAAATTTCATTTCTTATTTCTATTTTCTAATGAAACCCAGGCGATGTAAGCACACTGGCACCTGTGCAAGCTACCATCTAGCTTTTTACTCGACCAGTGGATACATTTGATGGTCTTCTCACCTTGAAATCTCAGTATCCTTCCCTTTCCAAATGGCATTGGCAGGTTTAAGGGGACGTAGTGCTCGTGGTTGCACACAACACGCAGGAACTCAAACCTGAACTCAAACAGCGTCTGCATTTAGAAACAACAGGAACCAAGGAGACAGCTTTAATACAACACTCAAACACGTTCTTGTTCAAAACGTATGTGGAGCACAGCCTGATATAGGACTTAGCGCTTTTTTACAAAAGAAACTAATGTAAATGCTGTTAGTGTTTGTATTATCAGCGTACCCTCGGATCTCCAGGCATAAAACAGTTGATGTAGTTGTTGATCTGCTTGAACACAAAGCCTCTGTCCATCAGGTTGAAACAGCGCTACAGAAGGATGAGGAAAAGCAATTCTGTCATTATTTATAGCAAATATATAAAAAGTTGTTCTCGAACCAGGCAAGATTAGGTAACTGTGGCTGCTGACCTTGATGAAGACCGCCAGGCTGTGGTTGGCGTTCCTGGCGGCATCCAGGTTGTCTTTGTATTTCTGAGTGATGTGTGGCATCATCATGTTGACCAGAGTCTCCACAGTGTGATGGAAGGATGCTGAGAAGCGCTGATTCCTGGTCAGCTGTAGGAGAAGGCACAAATGTTCATATAAAGTCAGGTGATATTTTTGTTCTGTACAAAAAAGAAAGTCCCATAAAAAGACCAAAGCCAACCATTAATGTAATATCTTACATTGCATTGTTGTCCAATAACTATTAAAAACACATGCTGCACTGAGATCATGTTCCTTCATGCAGCATAATGAACATAATGAAGGACAGCAGGAGGACAATAGCTTATTTTAAATCCAACATACATTGCTGCTGCTGAAAATACTCACAAGCACATGAAATGTGTATTCATTAATGGCTGACTAGACCCCAACAAATGTACTATACACTCCTGATAGAGTTAAATGTGCTTAGATCAACAGTGCTCTGTATTTAAAAAAATATTTAATGTCCTTCAAAATTGAAACAATGCATTTGTGCCCCACTCTCAATGATTTACATCTTTAGAAGAAACAAATGGACTTGTGGCTGAGAGCCATAGACAGTGTAGGGAAGTTGGTAATTACTGCCAGACGGACTAAAATGTTTTAGGTTTCGGTCTCTTCATGGGATGCAATACTGCCAGCCTTGTACTATAACCAAAGCTTCACAGTTTCCAGGCTGGTGTGACCTGCTCTTGTGGAGAATTTACTTGCTTCCATTGTGGCCTCAACGCTGAGCCAGTGGAGGTTAAACACAGGGATGTGGTTGCTTACGGGGTACGAACAAATGCAGGCAATTAAACTGCACAGTAGTGTGGGACAGACGTCGGATACATAATACTTTGACTGTGGTGCTGTGGCTGTCCACAAGACATGGCATGTTTTAAACCACAGTGAAGAGCCTAAGCTGTAATAAAGCAGACAGGAGCAGACACCCCTGAGCCAAACACATGTGTTGTGGCAGACTTACCTTCACTTTACAGCTTTCAATCAAGTACTGAGCCATGGACTTGATTAAGGCTTCAAAGAAATACCAGGAGTACTGTGGGGCAGACAAACGTCAATCAGAGAACAATAAAGAGGAAATACATGTCAGTTATAATCACATGTGGTTAAAAAAGTACAAATATGTTACCTTGAGGAGCTTGTTACTCGTGAGGAAGTCCGTGGATGGCTTCAGGATAGCAGTCATGGCTTTAGCCAGCTCCTCATGCACTGATCGGCTGGTGGAGGACGTGTGTGGCTCAGTCTTGAATACATACTATATCAGACACAGGCAGAGAGAACGATAAGAATCCTTTACTACAATCACTAAACATATGTATGGTGAGTTGTGACGTGGATTTTACCTTCACATATGATCTCAGGTAGTGCTCCAACCCCTCCTCATGGCACTGGGCAACAATGTGAATCATGACTCTACAAGTAAACAGTGAAAAGGGGAAGCTTGTGTAAGGAAATGGTTTGGACAGGAGCTGAGGCAGCCGGAGGTCAGACAGCACCACCCATGCTTAATTTCATTTTAAATTATTACTGCTCTTGCACACTGATATTTCAGGCTTCAGACCTTCATTAAGTGAAATATATATATCATCACTTTGGTGATTTAAGTCTTGTATACATAAATGCTGAAAATGTAAGCTAAATTTTCAATTCTATGTCAGATTCTCATAATCCACACAACATTACTTGAATTTTAAGTTGTTGTTAAGTCAAGGATTATCTCAGGGGAACTTGCCTAGTGACGTTGACTGCCACGTCCTCTTGGGTGGCACTGGTTAGCACCCTGAACAGTTGATTCAGGATGGTGGGCAGGAACTTGATCATCACGTGACTCTCCATGGCATGCAGACTCTGACGGTAAAAAAAAACATCATCATTATCATATATGAGGAGAATGAATGTGAAAAACAGTGACGTTGTCTTACTTCACCGCTCCAAAGAGCACACGGGGCTGAGAAATTATGCCGTGTGAAGACACTAATTTTATATCAACAGCAGGAGGACATGAGTGAACAACACTGTGCTAATCACCCACGCCTTATGTTTCAGTTGCCTGTAACATGGCAGCATGTTGGCCTCTGCGCTGGTGCATCGTTCCCTATGTTCAGGAAACTAACACAAGCTCTGCCAAGTACTTTGGTGAGCTGCCAGTCAGCATGGCTGACCTGCTGTTTGACCTTCGGGCCATTGTTCGTGTTCACTGCTGTGTTTACATTAGAGCCCGTGAGATGCATTGGACCAAATGTTGCTCTCCATGTCAATGTGCACCAGGGGAAGAGTGAACTGAGAAAAAAAAAAAAAGAATCACGCTAGCTAGGAGTAGACATGTGACAGATTTACTGGTGGCAGCCTTGAATTTGCAGGTAAAGGAACAATTCAATTCTGTATAGAAAAAGCTCAGCACAAAATGTCCAGAAGGCTGCGCTGTTCACAAGCCACAGCACAAAGTAGAACATTAATCTCCATGTGATTTAACCCCAACCAAGTGTGACTGTCTGAGCTTTCACAGTGCGTATGAGCTGAGTTAAAGTGTGAGAACATGTCTGACCTCTCACTTTAGGTATCACAAATGTCATTCTGTGCAGACTTAATTCTCACTCCTGAATTTATGCATCCTTGCATCCAGAGCACGTGCACTCAGTTATACAGTAGTTGCCAACACTGGGATGCAGACTGCATGCCAATAATGTGGACTGTGGTTTAAATATGACTCATTGTAGCATTAACAGTCTCTCTGAAGTTTCTCTCAAGTATCCGCAGCCATTACTAGCCAAGAAATTAACCTTCAAGACAGCAACACAATGTCTGTAATAAAGACATAAGGTCTACACTAAGAAGACATGAACAAATAAAACAAATAAACATTAAGAAAATAAAAATGGAAATATATACAATTCTTACAAATCAACTGAACAAAAAGCATTCTGTAATATACTGTTAACTGGTAGGTTTATCAGTATATTAGTCAGTATTTGTACAAAAATACCTATTTTTTACACTTATTGTTTTACCTTCAGGAATTTGACAAGTTCTCCTCCTGACAGAGAGGGTGTAGCCGCAGCGCTCTGACAGTGGTGAAAGAAATTGTGCAAATGTTGATCCTACGAGAGGCACAAAGATGGTCAGAATACACAAATGTACTACATGAATCTGGGTTTAAATTAAGTCACAGCACAAATTGAGACGTGACAAAAGAAACAGAAGGAAAAAAAAAGGATGAACCGGCAGTGTGCTCACTGTATCCTGTTACGAAGCAAAAACTAACCTGAGTGTAGACAGTGGATACGAGGTGAGAGGACACCTTAAATAAAGGCTTGCCTCCATCCACCCATTTGATCTCAGGACCTGAGTGCTGTAATACAAAGAAAAAGGAACACTCACTTAATAATTCAGTAAATACTCTGCAGTATTTTCATATCACTATCTCTACAAATGTGCTCAGTTCTTATATTGTGGGTTGTGGCTTTTGGCTCGACATCTCCAAAACATATTAGCATAGCCTAAGAGTGACATAAATCAGCTTTGCACAAAAGACAGAAAGAACAAGCTGAACTCTGAGTGGGCCATCGCTGTTTACCAACTTGAGGATACACTCTACCTTGCTGGCACCTTCCTGACAGCTGAGGTATCCAGCAGGCAGGTTGGCAGCCACAGGGATGTGGTTGTCATTCATGATCACCCGGCCATCCTTCAGCAGGGGGAGCCAGGCGTAACCCACTGAGAGCAGACAGACAGAGGCGATGATAGTCAGCAAAAACAAGACAATAAGGCAAGGCCGGGTGTGTTTTTTTGTACAGCACATTTCAACAGCAAGGCACTTGTTGAATGCATTGTGACAAGGTGCAAAAGAAACACACCATGAAAGTACATTTGAATACAATTAAGTGAGAATAAAAAATAAAATAGAAACTCACACAGACATAACACTATATGTGAAAGTGAAACAAAATACAGATATCTAAAATCATGTGATTGTGAATCTGAAAGCTCAGTGTGACGTTCAGTGCTGCAGTGTGTTACCTTGAATCTCAACCAGGTCTCTCTTTTTGGTGCTGGCCTTGCTGTTGCTATCACAGCTGACGTGGTAGAAGGTGAACAGCAGATGATGTTTCTCATGGAGCTGGGTTGGCAGCTCAATCTTAAACTAAGGAATTAGATATACACATAGAAATATTATTATCACTAGTTGTATTGACTTATATATTCATAAAAATGAATGGTACTGAGTCTTAGGACATTTGGCGAGTGTGTCTCACCTCATCGTAGAATTCTGGGTTTTGCTGGTGATGTAATACTGCAGCAAAGGCATTTTTGGTAAACAGTTGTCCTCCAGGTCGGCCATAGATGCACTGTGGAGTGATAACAGCTGTTGGTCAGATACTGTGGCAGGAGGGGTGGTTATTTGGAGATTCACAAGCAACTCTAGGATGCGTTACCTTGAGTGAAACAGCATCTTCATCATCTGAGTCCTTGAACTCAATGCAGACAGCTATGTTTCTCGCCTAAGGACAGACACAATGAGCAAAAGTGTCCCAGTTAGCCACACTTTGGCAGAAAAGGAGCGGTGACTTCAGACCACAAGAACAGATGGGGAATCTGCACAGTTAGATCTTTAAACTTTACTGTCTAATATAGGAAACGTTTAGGACACATATGAAGGACAAAGTCATAATTCCTGTGTTTATTAACCTGCAAAGTAAAACTATACAAGAAAAAGTTTGTGATACCTTTGCAAATGACTTTTGGCTGTCGTACTTCAAGTGCTTCGGGTAGACATAGAGGTGATTGTTGTAGATGGTGAAAGGCTGGGAACATTTGGCTATACACGGCACAAACTCCTCCACTTCAAAGAAGATGTTGGTCTTCTCACTGACATCAAATTGCTTCACAGGAATGTAGGATGAGGTAACACAATCTATATACAGAAGCAAGAGGGAGGGAGAGAAAATAAACAGCCCGCAGACAATGTGATCAATCTGTTCCTGAGCAGTAACAGCTTTCGTCTCGCATGTTGGCTGCGTGGAGCGATTTCAGAGGCCTTACTTGTCAAGTCGGGGGCTACATTGTCAATAGTAACATCGAGGTTTCCCAGGATTACAGGCAGCTTGGCCATCTTCTCTGGCCTGGAGAAAGGAAAATAAACTCCAGTTAAGTCTTTGATATCATCTACTGAGCAGAGACAAATGACATACATGCACAGCACATTAACAGATGGGAGCAAACATCTTATTTTCAAAACTAGCCAGCATTTTTCAAAGTACAACCTATAGGGACATATTTTCCATATTTCCCTTTCCAGAACATCTGCAAGACTACTCAGACAATTTATAATACTGAGCACCCGTAGAAGCATTACTAACTTCCTGAAATCAGCCAGCAGTTTGAGCATATCGTCATTGGATAGCTTGTTGCTGTCTTGTCTGTACAGAGCTGAGAAACGAGCACTTTTGTCAAGCGTCCCTGAAGCGTCTTTGAACAAAGGCCTGCAAGAAGGAAAAGAAGAGTGAGGAACATTTCTCTGGCCCTGAACACATCTATCTTCGCAGCTGTTTGAATCAGCAAAAGTACTTTGATGGTTGTGTTTCATTGGAAAAAGAAGCATTTTTTTCTCCATAACTATCAAAATTGTTAACAGTTGAGATAATGTTTTTGAGAAGAACTCCAAATAATCAATTATAAATATATAAATCTTAAGTGAACAAATTTAAATCACTCCACATTTAACTTTTTACACATTATAGAAAAATTGCAAAGCAGTTCATAATAGCGTATTCTTGTCCCTTCAAATATACTATTGTTGAGTGTGTGTAGGGGCTGTGGTCCTGGTGTAAAATACACATAACATGCAGTTAAAAATAATAAAGTACCTTGCTGCCCAGGCAAAGGGCATCCTGTACTGGCCTAACCGGCTACATGCCAGCTTGGCATTTTTCAGGACCTTCTGTGCCACCTAGTGGGAAACAGTAACACAGTGTGATTTAAACACACAAGTTGGACTCAGCCCTGCAGCACTGTAACATATTCAGCATGCACATCACAGATACACAGAGATAAGTCCTGATAAAATGCCCTCCTCACACACACATGCTTAAAAAAATAACACACAGACACGCCTACAGGGTTCCAGTGATGTGGGCCTGAATCACATTACTACCTGCCAGGATCCCTTCAGGGTGCACAGCTACATTTACAGTCTGCGCAGCTGCTCAGCACTTAAAAACAAGGATGATTATCTGTGTATAATGTGGAATAATCTGCTGGAATCTGTGAGTCTGGGGGAACATACTGTCCAGTGAGGAAGATGGTGATTTGTGTGCCCGTGGGTGGGTCAGTACCTTGCTGGAGTCTGAACTCTTCATGTATGCCTCGGCGCAGTGGTTGATTCCCCCCTGAAGCACTTTCTCTATACGAGCCACCAGGAAGATATCTGGGTGGGGGCACATTACTGAGAACACTCCCTGGGGACACAATGAAAAAGCTAGAATTTATTAATGTGTATTTTACCTAATGAATTGATAGGCTTGAATAAAATTTGAACAAAAGACAAGCATAATGTTTTGTAGCCATGCTAAAGATGGCAATGTCCGTCTTTCAGGTGATCACCTTGGTCCTGACAGAAATATCTGATTTTTATTGATTTTTCAATTATTGGGTGAACTCATGTTTGCCATGAAATTCTGTACATTAATGGTCCCCAGAGGATGAATCCTACTGACTTTGGTGAACCCCTAACTTTTGATCTGATGTGTTTTGTTCATGTGACTTACCTGTCTTGGATACTGCATGGCTGCCTCTGGCACCCCATGGACCAACCGTTGCCCCTCAGAGTGGGTTTCTCCTCCCCCGTTCATATACTGACTGGTGTTGTTGGGCAACATGCCCCTTACAGACGGGTGGTTTAAGTCCAGGTGGAAGTCAGAGGAGATCTTCCTGCCGTTCTGGATGTCGAACAGTGACAGGGTGACATAAAATGGCTCCACCTGGAGAAAGAGAAAAGTAACAATTCTGTAGCAGATCAGATAAACTCTGGACAAAGAGGACACTAGTATTTTATTGGTACTCAATACTGGCAGATACCCTGTGCTGAGGAATTAGATTCATCAGGAAAATTGGATTGTTAAGAATGGATAGTAACTATTCCACTATAATGTCAGTGGAGGGAGCTGCATGAACACACTCAAAGTATCTGTGTGTGTGTATGTGTGTGTGTGTGTGTGTGAGTGTCATGTCAGTGTCGGTGGAGAAAGAGCGTGTTGAGTCTTTAATAGACAGTTTCTGTTCGGAGGGACAGCAGGACATCTGACTCCATTATACAGATTGTTTGCCGTTACTGGGCCTGTAGCCTGGTTGCTATGCCAACAGGAGTCCTTCAGCAGCTCAAATAATGAGGAGAGTCTATCCGGCCGCTCTAACAAACCATCTCATCCGTCTTTAGTCAGCCGGATGAAAACATTTGTGTCATTTAGGGCCTATTGTGGACTGTCTTACGTTTGTTGTTGGCCCTTCCTCGTTCTCGGCCACACAGCTTTGCAGATTGAAAGAGAGGTCGTTGCAGTTCACCAGCACACGCTTCCCAAACTTCTCCTCAAACTGCTTCACATCCGGCTCTATTCCTGAGAAATCTAGCTTCTAAAGACAGTACAATGGAAGGCGATACATTTTATTAGGGAGCGTTAGGTTGGATCTTATTACCACATGGGAATACATGAACTTAAATGTGCTTTGCATTTAATTACCTGTGTGTCAGGATCCAGGGTGAACAGCTTCAATCTGGTCTCGTTTCTCATCCTCGACTCTACATCTCTTGCGCTCTGAGGAGAGAAAAGGCATTTCCTAAATCGATTTAAACCTGAAACTGTCTTAAACGCCAGAAGCAACGTCTGAGTGATTTCCAGTCAGTTGGTTTAATCATTAGAACATTGTTTTCGCCCATCTGGAAAAGAGGCTTCATTTTTTACAGGCTGATCACGCTGGGCAGACAGCCTCAGTGGTGAGTCAGGTGGTACCAGCATACGTTTCAGAGCACCTCATTGTAACCTGTCAAGAAGTTTCCCCGTTAACTGTTACCAACAGTTTCCATGCACATATGGCTTTACTATTGTGTACCAATCAATGCATTAACAGTATAAAGAGCTTTCCTCTGAAACACTAAGAAAAACATTTGCAGCCTGTAAGTCATCAGTCAGCACCTCATTCAAAAACAAAGATGTTTCTATTGTAATCTTTACAACTCTTGATGCAGATGTCATTATGTGAAAGCAAGTGTGAGCTTTTGAATGTTGTTGGGTGCAGGTGTTTGGGCCCGATGTTTAATTTGCAGTGCTGTTTTTGGGATGAAACCCAAATAAAACTCTGAATGGAAGAAGATTCGCACTGTGGAAATGATTCTGTTGTTTGTCACATGACAAGAGGTCTGTGATTTATGTCAGGTCAGATCTACAAAAACAATTGAATGTCTGAGAAATTAGGTGTGTAATTGGTTACTCTTAAATCTAAATTCGAGCCACATGTTTGTAGCAATAGAGGCCCTCTTCCTCACAACTTCTATGAGTTACTGAGATTTAATGCTGCAGCTCTGTGTGATGTACCGAATGTATCAGCATCCAGCTGAGAAAGTAGGACCTACCTGAAAGCTGTCCATGCTGCCAGAGGAACTGTCTGACTTTCCAAGATCATCATCTAGAGGAAAATACAAGAAATCAGAATATTGTAGCGCATAAACAAAAGCCTCTTGTGTTGTAAAACCTCCTTAATCTGTTACTGACATGTGAAAGTCTAGTAAATAGTAATTTATCTGCTTAGGAATCACCCAGGATTCAGATGCAGATACTGCAGGTCTCGGTGGTATATTTCAAGAAAGCTCCTTGAGCAGAATTGTTTTTTTCTCTTATGCACAGCGTGATTATTAAAACCTGAGGAGTTAGGGAAGATTAGTGGAGCGTTTTGTGCAGAGGCATTCAGCCCGCTTCCTCTATGGCTAAGCCTCCTATGAGACAGGAGACGAGTATTAAAAGCTTGGGTGGTCTGGTATCACATCTCCACAGAATACACTAGACTACAGGGCCAGGAAGAAGCTGGGGAGAAGTGAGCCACGAGTGGTGAGTGGATGTTGGTGTGAATGAACAATGTCCCACTAAGAATATCCTGACATACATACAGTCAGTGGTGGAGGAAGTATTCAGGCACTTTACTGAAGTGAAAAAGACGCTTTTGTCTGACATTTTTTAGATTTCTGAATTAAACCATAGATGTTCTTACAGGACTGTGACAAACATAAATAATCTCATTAAGAAGTTGGATAATGTTTTGACAGGACCAACGCAAAATAATATTCCATTTCATGTTTGTGTTTCTTCAGGCACTGGAAAATTATGGCCAGACAGACAAACACACACCATCATGAATGTCTCCATTCCTCTTCTCCTGCATGGCAATCTCAAAGCTGCTGTGCAAGATCTTGTTGAGTGTGTTGATCCAGTCCTCCATCTCTGTTTCACCGTCTGCAGCCAGCAGGTAGGTGCTCTTATCCTGCATCTTCAGCTCGAAAGCGAACCGCCGAACCTTGTTGTTCTGCAGCCACGACGCAGGAGAAGATTACGGCAGGAACGGAGATAAGAAGGGGGAGAAAAATAAATTTGAATTAATAAAGAGTCAAACCTGGAAGATAAAATACAACTCAAGAATAAAACAAGAAGACTTTTTGTTATTGAAGGAGAGGGGGCTTCATGTTTGCCAAATGTTATGGTATCTGATATTGAATGGCTGATTGACTAAGTCCAGTTTTTCACATTTAAAAATCAAATACCCGACTGTGGACATGGCAGGGCTGAAGGAATGTTTCATCTCACCTTCCAAAGTTAACATCTAACAACTGCCAGCTCACCAGAAGGCAGCAGATTATTTATGATCGAAATCATAGCTAGCTTCACTTCTACTTCTTCACTCTACCCTCATCCTCATTTTGTTGTACAATGCAGGTTGAATCTGCAAAACCAAGGACGCTCAGGCAAAGTAAAGACTCAATCACAATACAGTGGACTAAATATGACACCATTTCACTCCAAAAATCGACTAAATGTGAGTCACTGTGTTGGAAAGAGATGAGAAGCAAAGCCCAGATTTAATTTAACTGCCACAGAAAGCAAATGGACAATGAGAGTTGGGGAGAGACGGAGTTATTTCCATCTGCGTAATAAAGCCTCCAGCTCTGCCAGGACCACAGCAGAGACTCTTTAAAGTGGGATGGAGCTGCTGAGTGAAGTCAACAGAAAATGAGCTGGAACTGCAGAGCTGAACTCTGACCTCCAAACAGCCATGAACGGTGACGACACTGCCCCATTTGGGCCCCAGCTCTTCTCTGTTTGAGCCCATTCAGAACCAATAACTGCTGAATCAGCTGCAGTTTGTCCATCACACAGCGACTCAGCTGAAGGCCTGTTAAACATTTTAAAAGTATTCGAGTGTAAGTGTTCGAGGAGTATTTTTTTTTAGCGATACCGGAAAGTCATCTCATTATTTTCAGCAGTTAGTGGATTGTTATTCTGTGGTTATCACTGTTGCTTGCCTACAATGTTGAAACAGCAGAGTGGGAGTGATTGGGAGAGGGAGAGTCATTATCTGCAGACTGGCTGAGTAAATATGGAGAGAGGAAATAAAACTGGTCTCTTGATAAACAGACTTAATCATCTGATAGACAGTAGGAGGACTGGTCTAAATTTTCAAGACAACACAGCTGTACACATCCTTGGGGAAATGACTAATAATATTCTAAAAAAAACCCACTTCTTTTCTGGATTGTCCATAGTATCTGCATTCTTATACAATATGAGAAGAAAAAATAAAGCGTCCACCCATTACATCTTTTAGCCCCTTTGCTGCTTGTTAACCTGCAGGGACCGCCGTGAACCTAATTAATATGTGGCCTATGCTTTGTGTGTTTGATTGCATGTTGGCGTCTTAACAAAGTGCAGGAGCTGCTTGAGGCTCAGTGTGACGTCACTCCACATGCCATTATGGTTGCGGAGTTTAACATCTGCAGTTCCACTTATAGAGCTGTTTCTGCAGCTTGAGTTTACGTCACGTGATCTTTATAGCTCCAAATAAGGCGTTGCGTAATGGTACCGAATGTGTAGCAGTGCCCGCTAGCAGTGGGTTAATCACCAACAGAATGGTTTAGTGATTAAAGTACAGGCTCTGTATCATCATCAGTGTATAAAAGACTATCATAAATCACAATATATTTGAGAGTATCTGTTTAATTTCACATATTTTCACTCAAATCAGATTAGAAGAAAGTGGTATGGGCTATATATGCCAAATCAATGCTGATTACAGATGTATTAAATCTAGCTGAGAAGAAATAGAGTTTTTGAATGTGGCGTCAACTTAATATATTTAGTCCAACAGAGCACTGATTAGAGCGATTAGAGATTTGAGTAATCTTCATCAACATTATTTGAATTATGTGTCTACTATTAGTCAAACTGTAGCTGCGATATTAGATAAATTAGAGAATAAAAGTTTAGGCTCTTCAGCACTCCCCTGTTATCTGGTTAACTGGTCATTACAGATGTTTTATGTACACAGTTGTTCTGTAGATTATATATAATGAGGTGTACGTACAGTAGTGTGTCATCCTAACATTTTATTACTAAGAATCTTAAATATAATATAATCTTTAATATATAAAAACTAGAAAAAATGTTATTCATATTTTTTTATTAACGTTAAAGTGATGGTTTTATGATATAAAACAAAGAAGAACATAACATTTCTGTGCCATTAAAAAAAAAAAAAAAAGGAAATATACTGGCACAGAAAAGTTAGCAATGCACTCTGCCTACATTTCTCACCAGACTGGACTGAACCAGGAGTGAATTCTTACTTCACTTCTTCCACCACTGAGGAATGTAACAGAGTGAAGGTCTGTGGTTGAAAACTGGGTGGTATGGAGGTCCGATTAACTCTGGGGACGGCACGGACGCCATAATCTGCACTGAAACCCCCCCCAAAAATATTTCAAATACCAAGTGTTGACCTCACCTCCACCTACATTTTGGTCTGAAAACTGTCCCCCTCCACACAATAAGAAGCAGGCAGTCCTGGAAAAACACTCAATCTTCCTTCTCCTTCACCAATAACAATATGAATATCTGATTAATGCCAGCTGGGTGCCTGATCAGTAAAATCAGATTCTTTCCATCTATTGGGATGACAGATGATAACGCGCTCAGCGAGTTTTGGCCTACATTCAGATGTTTGCATGCGGCATTGATTGTGAGGCAGATGGAAAGTGCACAGGAGTGAGACCTCAGCATTCACCTTGTTTCACCAGCTGAGAGTCAGCAGTAAAGTATGACCTTGGGGAGTGGAGAGCTCAGGTTTCAGGGAAATGAACTAAAGAGGGTCCCACAGATACTTTTCAGCAGCCGTCCATCACTGTTCATTGAGAAATCAGTACCACTCTACAATCAGAGTACCATTAAAAATGATTCACAACTGGCTTATAATTAGGTTATTAGTTAGACTGTAAGCACTTTATAAATAATTAATAAACAATTATAAAACAGTTACAACAGTTACATACATCGATGCAGGCTCACTGTTTGGCAAGATCCAGTTACTGTTTACTACTCATTGATCTTACTAATGAGTTACTAACGTTAAGAACTGACAAAATTGAGCCTAATTGTAAAGTATAAAACACATCAACATCAACAACACTGCCAAAGCCTTAATGTGCCAATCAGGTCATTTGATATCAATTTAGCTTTTTGACTATTAAGACGCAGTGACGGTGATAACATGCCAGTAATCTGTTAACAAATATCTGATGGATCTGACAGATCCATCAGATAACCAATGAGATAACCAATGAGATCTGACGCTTAACAGTACAGATAAATGTGAGCTCATTATTTGGCGAGCAGCAGGTCACTATTGCCCTTTTTATCTAATGTTATAACGGCTATTACTAATGATTTATAGAGTGTTAAATACTTCAATAATTAACTTATTATGAACAATTTGTGATCCTTTATAAGGAAAGTCTTATTGTTAAGTGGTATAAAAACATATGCGTTAAAATTTTGCCGTTCATAGCCTCTGCTTTACCCAGCATTTCGGGAAATATATTTTTAGAGAAAAGAATTGCAAAGAGGAAGTCACTGAGCCTGTATTCTTAGTTGATAGCATTTTAATTCCCAGGCCACATCCTGTTCTACCTCTGCGCCATTAGGGATGTCCCGTTTGGCAAAGCCTGTGACGAGTGATCTAGGATCACTGCGGGTTAGCCATCACTGCCTTCCAGACAGAGATGACGGGAATATTTTAGAGCGTACCTGAACCACACCCATACAAGAATCCAAGAAAATGGTTCCTTTAGGCTCTTTGGAGATCTTCTCATCCTTGTAGAAGTTCAAATTATAAGAGCCGTCCCCTAGCTGGGTTAGATGGAAATACCTCCTCTTGAATGACTGCAAAAACAAACAAAACAAAACAAAACACATACAGTACACGATTAGACTGCTAGTAATAAGAAGCCCTCTAACTAAAACTTGGTCCATACTAAACCTTCCATACTAAACAATGGACGGATATAGTAAAGACAGACTGTATCATATGCTTTATAGATTCTTCTTTTTTTAATTTTCTTTTTTATTGAACAAAACATAACAAGCAGCGTACAACTGGTACAAAGTGGCTATGTCTTCTGTGCTGTATGGGTAAATTATATCAAAATCCAAAATACATAGTCTATAATTACATATTGGCGAAAAGAAGGATACAATTAAATAAGAATACAAATAAATAAATAAAAGGAAAGGAAAAGAAGAAAAAGGAAAAAAAAAAAGATAAATAAACGAATAATAAAAAGCACTTATAAAAACAATAGAAAACACATCGATCGATTTATTGACCACCGCTGGCCATCACCACTGTCTCACCCTCATAGTGACGCTGATGGCACTGTTCATGTTGCCCTTATACAGCCAGCCATGTTTGGATATGCCGCCTTTCTGGGATCCTAGGGAGGCCGTATCCTGCAGGAAAATCACAAGATCAGACAATTTAATACACATTGATACTTTAAACACTGCAAGAGGGTAAAATCTTAGCAAAGCATGTGGTCTATTCATTGATTCTTAAAATCCTCTTACTGTAACACAACATAAATGTACCAACAGAGTGAACCGATCTCACATTTTCTTCCAGTTGAAACAAGTTGCAATGCTTAAAAAAAATTGACAAATTACCCATATATCAAAAAATAACAACACTGGTTTCCCACAAATTGTGAAAATAAACGAATGTGCAGATAAAGCTTTGGCAGATTTTGCTTAAGGAAGACTCAACATGGCTTATTTTGGATATTGCTGTAAGGGATCATCATACCATATCACCAGTGCTTTTAAACACGCTCTGCCACAGTCTTGTTTAAGTGTGCAGAAAACCTTTGATGTTGAGGTTTGAGATGACACAGAGCCCACACTCTGAGGTCCGTCTCCGTCCAAATACGCAGGCAGAGGATCGTTAAACAAACTCTGACTGTAACATAAAATAAATATCTCGACCTTCAGAGCAGAGCCACGACACATGGACCTGATCCTTTGAAGCATGACATCACGTGCTTCGCATACGACCAAGCACAAAGCTACCATAATCGACCAGCTGTAAAAATAAACCAATTAGGAGAATAATGAAGGATGGGACAAACTCTACAGTCCTGTCCTGGTTTAGATCAGCCTCACATGAGCAGAGGATATGTCATTTACAGTTACACTTGAAAGACTACAGTGAGGAATCCCTGACAAAGTTGCACAATGAGCAGAGAGAATTGCCTTTCGAGATGTCTCCATCCTGTTAAACTTCTTCTTCTCTGAGTCTAATAAAGCAAAAGGGGATTTTAAAAGTGCTGGCAGAAATTATAATGTATCTCTGATCTGAGAAGCATCTGGTTTTTCCATGCTCAGTACCTGTTTCTCCTCGGTAATGTCTAGACAACTTTCAACAGTCCCCAGAGAGGCACACAAACCGCTGGATTTATTCTCTCTAATTTCCCCCCAAAAAACATCAGCGAACCAAACAGTTCCATTACTAAAGTACAGCGAGACAAAGAGAGGATGACCCAAATCACACAACAACAAAAACATAAATTTAATCTGCAGATTTTAGAGGAAGAATTCAGATCCTCTTCTTAAATCTGCACAAAAAGCCTCCCTGTAGAAGCTGCTGTGAAGAGCTGTGGGCCAGAGAGAGAGGCCTGGGTTGAATGAAGGGTGATTTGGATCTAGTAATTAGTTGTGTTGAAGTCCTGCCCTAAACCTCCTGTCCTGTCAGAGGTAACTGAACAGCACAGAATGACCCGTGACGACCTGCCACAGCTTTCCTCAGTCACAGCTGCACTAACTAACACGTGGTTAAAAGGGGAAAAAAGACACTTGTTAGAGCTATTGATTAAAAAAAACAACCAAAGTTTGTGTGTAAACAGTGTACTTCAGATATTAGTGATTTTTTTTTGCCTTTAGGAGGTGCAGTTTGACATATCATGTGAGGAGAGAAGGTCAGGATCATCATCATGCATCTTGTGAGGCAGTGTGACCTCACGCTGTAGTACGCTAAACATCATTTCAGTCACAGCTTTGTATTATTGTCTTTGAAGACTCAAATCAAGTCTGTCGGGTGACTTATGAGCCTCGTTGTAGTGCACTCCCACAAGCCATTCCAAAGACAACAAATACTCATTTAATCTGTGCAGAAACACACACCCACTCCGTCATACATGGATTACAGAGAGGATGAAAAGCTGCTTGAAAATTTCACTATTTAAAAAAAAAAAAAAAGAGGCTGTTTTGAGACATGGTGCGCCAGCTAAAGTCTTTAAGTCTAATTACACTTAATTCTTTCCATTAAATTCAGCTATTAGACACAAAAATGCCTTTTATCTCTTTAACAGCTTTAATGAAAACAGGAAAGGCAAAACTGATGACTGGAAATAGACACATTTAGCAGCATGCAGTCCTCTCTGGGCCAGGTCTCTGGTAACAAGATGTGATTCTGATTATAAATGCAATCTAGAAACAGGATAATGCAAATTCTCTATAAACACGGCTGATGCATGTACTACTTTGAGTTACTGATTGGATTGTTTTTTTTGGTACACCAGGGGATGTAAAGATTGTTAAAGAGTTGTAATGAAAAAAAGACTCACCTCATCTTTGTCAACGTCCTCATCCACTTCAAATACATGGACAGCCAGTTTATCAGGCCTGGACACTTTGCTGTAAAATAATTCATTCTCATAAACAAACAGCTACATTGTAAAAGAGCACATACAACCTACAATGATATTATCTTAATTTGCCACTTTGGAACACATTTATGTGTGATTTTTAGATTTAGTCCAGGATATCCATTTCTCTACAGCTTGCAAACCTTCTCTGACACATGTGGCCTGAAGATTTTTTCCTTACATTTTTTTCCTTTGTGCTCTTGTCATTTTTAAAAACAAGTCATTTTGCATCCTTGCAGCTGTCTCACGAGAGAGTCAGAAAGAGGCGACATTCATGACAAATTCCAGGAGTGTTCATGGAGACACGCTAAGGTGTATTCTGCCTGCTGGAAAATAAAATGTGCCAAAGGTAACAATCACTTGGACTGAAAATAGTGGGAGGTTTTTAACAACCTCAACGTCAACGGTGTATTGTTTTAACTTCCCCAGATTCAGTAAAGTGACAGAACATTTGGCAGCGGGGATAGTGTGAAGGTCACTGTCAACTCATATTCTAACATCTTGGCTGTAAAATAGATATTCTTTGGGGAAGAGGCCGGAGCTAATGACACAATCTCCGGACAATGAGGGTGTTTTTCAAAACTGACTGCAGTCGGGAATTATCCAGTGCAACGTGAAAAGGAAACACTCTTTTGTTGCACGGAAATACGAAATATTTGCACGCTGGGTTTCCTTGTAATTAAGTCACAGAAACACTGTGTCAGAAACAGGAAACAAAAAGGTGACAATTTGTGTGGGTGACCTAAAAACAAAAAACTGGGTGCAAACTGGGTGAGCTGTGTCTTTCAGTTTAAAATCTTTGGCATCCATATATTATACACAGTAGCTGTTCTTACTTGCCTATCATAAGAATGTCTTGGCTCACCACCACATTACCTCTGTGAATATAGTGTACAGTGGTGTTTTTCTGAGAGTGCTTTTTACACTTACTTTGGAAGCTGTCGAAAATCTCCAGAATAGTCTTCATACTTGTAGTTGACGATGTGCCAGTCAGACTTGTAGGTCTTAATGCACTGAGAAAACAATAGAAACTAGTTACAGGACACTATAATATACCGTGCAGTGTGTACATGCTATGAAAATACACAGTGCCTACATTACCCACAGTGCAACTGAGCCACAGACAGTCAGTCAGATTCAGTTTAGTCAGAAATTCAGCTGTTTGTACTAGACTTAGACTTAGACTTCTTTTATTGATCCCCCATAGGGGGAAATTTACATGTTACTAATAGTGATTTAAGTGTTGTAAAACAGGCGATAGAGATCCGGTAAGCTCATTTCTTTCTCCACATCCCAAGATTGTTTTTTCCAACTTGTAGTCTTATAAAAAACTGCCTTGGGTGATCCCTTGAGGCAATTTATCAGATTTTGCACAGCTCCCACTGAAGCCACAAAGGACTTTATACAACTTTTTTTTCACATTAGGCAGTAGTACTCCCCAAGACCTGTAAACAGACCTTGATGTGTAAAATCTGTGGGGTTCCCCTTTAAAAGTTAGGTCAACTCTGGCAGGTTTAAAGTCAGGCTCCTACATAATCCTCAAATTTCAGCAAAAAGCCCATTGAACAGGAAGTGTATTGGCAAGATGAGACTCTTTAAAAGGAAGAAATGCTGATTTGTTCTGATGAGTGAAATGCAGCAGCTGACGAACAGCTTGTTACAGTTGTTTTTATTAAATAAATAAAGCACTATCACAATACAAAATAATGGTTGTTTTGAGTGACAGTTAAAGTGTTTATGCAGTGAAATCCTTCAGAAAAATTGAGTGTGTGGTGAATGCTCACACTCGGTGTAACCATCCAACAGTACACGCTGGGAGGGAGTGTATCTCTTACTTGGAAAAGAGACATCTGTTCATTGTTAGAGTCAGTAATGGGAACAGCTCACTGGTATCTATTCTGCAGAAATATGTGCAATTTACAAGAACTGCCCCGTCAGGGAGACCAAATGCAACCTGATCAGGAGAGCAGTCGGAAACAGAGAGGCTCCTGCTGGGATTTATCCGCACAGCTGTCCTGGTGATGTCACACACTTGACTGGAAGTTTTAGTATCTTTATGACTTCAGACATCTTTGACCTGGAAGGTGAACTTTCAGTTGGTCTCCGGCTTAAAAAGACAGTGAGAGCAGTATGCAGGGGCCGGATGGTAGACCACAGTGATGGTTGGAGGATAATATATTTCCCCTCCTGTGGCTATAATTCAGAATGTAACCAGTTCTAACTGGGTAATAATTTTGTCGTCTCTGTGCGTTTTTTAAGAATGATTACAACTTGCTCTGTCTTATGGCGCTTTGCTGCTACCGAATTGCTTTTCAGGACTTGAAAAAAAATGATTCAAATGAACTGAATACCACAGCTGAACCATCTGATGGCTGATATATACAGGCAAAGACATAGAACACTATTAACCCTTAACTATTAATAAAACGCCTGCTTCTTAATTTACCATTAAGATAAAGTTCAGGACTGCAGAAATTCATCTGCACTTTATTGCTATTATTATGTCCCCTGGTGTGTAAATGTATATATGTACAGTATCTATATATATATATATATATTAATGAGGACATACTATACAAATAGTCCAGCTGCCTCCAGTAATTATATGTAATGAGCCAAGATATCATTTACACTACAGTTTCTACAGACTACTTCCTGATCTGCTGTGATGTTCTGTCAACATCGCTGCTGATATTAGGTCACAAATTGGGTAATGACTCACATCAGTGTCCCCATTCTGCAGCAGTGGCTCTGTGTGGTTTACGTGCAGGTGTTAAACTTTCCCAGCCACTTCCTGATCTCTTGTACCAGACTTTGCACTTATTGCCACCAGGTTTATTTCATGTTCTGCAATCTAATTAACTAACTACATTTGTGTATTCAGTTACAGTGCTTGAAGTGTTTACGTACACACAGCACATAAAAGAAACAGTTGTTTTGTAGATTTATTCAGGCATAATCTAAGTTTTATTTGTGTTTCTCTCATTATCATAAAGATTGCACTAGTTTTTACCTCTCTTTTCTATAAAGATAATAAATGCCGCCATGCTGTATTTATGTTTTCAGGGTCTTTAAAGCATCTTACCTCTTGGACAAACAGACTCTGGGCATCCCTCTCTGCATTTTCAGGCACTGTGGGGTAAAGTGTTCTCCCTTGCCGCCTCAAACTTAAAATCTGCAAAACAAAGCAATGGTTTACTCAGCAAAAGAAATGGAGCTGGGGAAATTACAACAAAGATGACAACAGAACAAACTTGAACAATTTGTTAAAGTGAAACTGAAACAAAATGTGGAGGACATTGCTCAAGCTGGACATTACAGTTTGTGATCTCAGCTGGACGCAGTTGCCCTGGCGTGCTCTTTTAAATATTATTCTATGTTTGAGAAAGAACTGATGTCTTTCTGAGGGTTCAAAGGGGCGGTGTGTGGGGGAGGCAGACACACCCTGAACCTGGCCCTCATCAGCATCTCATCACCTCTAATGCTTCGTTTAAGCCTTTCCCTAATGACAAAAGGTTAAAAAAGAAATAAAAATCAAGGCCCTGCTGTCTGAGGAAAAGCTTCGAACCATATCTTTACAATATAATACTGTGCTGACAGTCATACTAGCCTCTTTGTAAGGTTGTGGTTGCTTAATACTCAAAATGACAGTGCTACTGAGCTGATGTTCAGCTGGTATCATGTTTACAATGTTCACCATTTGTGTAGAGTATTAGCATGCTAAAACGTGCCACTCAGCACTAAACACAAAGCACAGCTGAGGCAGGCGTGAATTAGTTTTGCAGGTTTTTAGTCCTAAATAAAGTTGCAAAATCTCTATTCTATCTATTTATTTGATTATCTTATGACTGTGTCTATTAAGAGACATGTTTTAGAGCTCTCTTCCAGCATTTGGCCTCTTGATTTAGAGAACAAGATACAGAAACATAATGCAGGAGAATAGAAAGAAAGAAAGTGGTTAATAATCTATCCACTAACAAACATTTCCCCCATTGACTCACATTCTTTAAAACTCCTCCAATGGGACTGGCTCCAAAAGTAAGTAGCTAAGAGGATGATGCATATCTAACTCCAAGTAAAATGTATTATAAGATTATAGCAATAATTCAAAATGTCTAAGTATATAAACAAGTGTTTCATGATAGCAGTTTATCTTTTATAGACCACCAACAAGTGTTTTTAAGCAGCAGTGTAAAAGCTCCATTTAAACTTGCCCTGAGTAAAATACTGCTATTTGCAACAACATCGCCATCAGCTCTTGGCAGGAGGATTAATTCTGAAATATGAAAATAAAGTGCATTTGACCACACATAATCCCTGCAAGCAGGAGTGAAATACAGATACAACCATTAAGCAAGAGCTGTTCAGCTGATTAAGTTAAAAGGAAACAAGTGAACGCCGGCTTTGTGCAAGTCAAATGCTCGTCAGCTGTGTGCGCGGACAAAACCTCGATTATCTTTCCCCGGCACATTTTACTGAAAGTGCTTTGAGCAGAAATAGGTTCCATGTCATTAGTTTACAGTCCAATTTACTGCTGACTAAAACAAATGGAACTGTTTTGACCTCATAGTTTTGTGTCTCTATTGAAGAAAAGAACTTCAGTCAAGTTTCACTTACATATGATGATCAGTCAGACGTGTTTATAATCCAAAAAATATAACAGTATCCAGTTCAAGCTAATGATCCCAAAAACGTATCAAATTGATTGAATAGAATTAATTTTTTGTCTTTTTTATCATGATATGCAACTAAATGTTTTCCCTTTCATGAGAAACAATGCACAATACATTGTTGGAGTAATATTTTGCCATTTTAACATACCATGAAAGTGGCTCCTCTTTACTGTAACATTGGTAATAAAGTATACTAAAACTGAAACATACATTCATTGATTAGATAGACATTAATTGAGCAGAAATACCAAATATTCTCTGGTTTTAACTTGTTCCTCAGAGGAATGAGGGTTGTATTGGGAACTACATACCTTTAGTTATTGGTCAACTTTGGCTTTCAGGCATGCAGGCCTGTAGTATACAGCATTATTCTCTGGTGTGGTGCCTTATTTCACTGCTAGTGAATCATGCTCAAATAATCTACAAAAAAAGTTGTTTTAAGAAAATTTAGAAGGATCTGTCTGGTTTGAATAATATAAAAATGTAGAATTTAAAAATCATCACATGTATTTCTTGACATTTGAAATGACATTTAGGCTAAAATGCGAAACAGCCATCGCTCTGTTTTGCCTCACTGTTCCTCTGAGTGAACCTGCATCTCACTGAGTGCCGATCGTGTTGACTGTGACAGATTCCATACCGAGCTCATATTTGTGAACGTGAAGTCTCCCCTTCCTCTTTGCTAGCCAGGTTTCCTGCAGGGGAGATGATAATCTTTGCAATCTAAGCGGCATAAATAAACAGGCATGGAGGTAAGAGGGAGCCAGGAAGTGGGCAACAGGAAGCATTTAATTGGGCCACAAATCGTAAAGGAGAACCATAGGATTCTCTGGTGAAATAAGCCCTAAATTACCATGGGACATAGGGCTGTACCAACATTTGTCTTAGAAAACCATTTTCCATCCTCAGCCTAACCTGAACCAAGCGTACTTCAACATATTACCACCCCAGCATGGTCTCATTTTCCTAATTTCCCATATTTTTCTAATTGGTTATTTTAGTGTTTTCGGGGGATTTGTTGACAACTAACTAATCCATCCAAAAAAGTATTTTTATCCATGATATATCTTATACATCTGCGCGATAGACCTTTGTTGTGCAAAAATGAACAACACTGCTGCACTCTACACATACACTGACACACATAGTTTAATTTGAGTCAATCCAACACACACTGTCCTGCTACCACAAATAATCATCAAGTCTGTGGCGAAAAGTAGTCCCCAACAAATAACACAATTTACCTCCGTTACTGCTGTACTGAGAAATGTCATTAGTTTTTCAGGTATATGGTCAGGAGGAAACGTTAACGGATCACGAATGTCAATATGATTCACCCTCTGGGGAACATGTATGTCTACACAACATTTCATGTCAATCTCTCCAATAGCTGTTGAGATATTTCAGTGCTAGCATGACTAGTAAAAGTGAAATTATATATTTTTGTGGCCCCGTATTAAACATCTACATCCTCAGCAGAAACAATGGATCTAGGGGCTGACTACCACAGACTGAGCAGTGAAGTTGGCAAGTACTGAGAGCCAAACTAACATGCTGTTTTGGGGGTTTTCATGGAATTTGCTGATCATAACAAAAGTAAAGAACATCACCAGCCTTATCCTTTGAGATATGCAGCATGTGGTGTTATCAGAAACTTTTGGAAACTGTGAACTGTGGTTGAAGGAAAAAGAATAATGTCTTGATCTGTGGGCTTTACAGCAGGGATGGGCCTGGCCCTAGAGTACCTGTACGGCTCAAACTGAAGAGAAGTGGGAGGGAAGGGCTCCCTCCTGGTGATACTCGACAAATTTCTCCAGGAATCTCAGACAGAAAGCAAAGAGAACTGCCTCATGCCAACAACTTTGAGAACAAAACCAGCCGGACATGATATAAACACTGGCTCACAGAAAACCAGTACCAACACATGACTTTTGATGTGCCAGTGGGGATAAGATAAGGTAGAAGCCGTTTTCTGGGGAAAAGCCAAGAACAGCATTTCTATGAAAATTACAACACAGACAGAAGAGCTCTTTCTGTCTGCTTTGGCCTTCATCACCAACTTGCACAGCATATTCAGCACTGTATCTGCAGACACTGAGGTTTCTGCATGAATAGACTCTGGCTGTACCCCTTATGACTAAAAGCACTCAGAGGGCCTTGACACAGAAGCTGATTAAAACCTTGCTTGAACAAAGGTCTGTGGAGGTCGAGACAGATGTTAGGTTCAATCACTGTGCTTGTGTTGTTTTTTTTTTTTTTTCCTCAGTCACAATCACCTGTCAGCCCCTGACAACGGCCTGTTTGTGTGTAAAGCTGGTATGTTATGTTCATAGCAGCAGGCTGGAGGAGCACGATACAAGAGAAGACAAAGTCAAGGCTGCCCCCGCTGTAATAATAACTGTAACAACCCCCAGCAAAAAGCCAAAGTTAGACACAGCCATTTTCATTCAAGAGAGTCTATAACTGAGAATTATTTAAATGACTTATTGACCCATACAAATCCCCATTACACATTCAACCTGTAACCCTGTAACCAATAACTGTTGCAGGGTAACAATTTGAAAGGATAGATTGATTTTAAAAGGTCCTCTCATGGATGTCCCCGGAGTTCCTGAGCATGATCGCGGTACTGGTTTTAAAAAAACGTGCACTACAAACATATTAAGCATATTGTACGTTTTGCATAATATCTTTATATCTTTGGGGCTTTTTTTATTTGAAAGTGGTCAGCAGAGAGATGACAGGAAATAAGGGGATAAAAAGAGGTGGGAAATGACATGCAACAAAGGTGTGGTTGATAGTCAGCACCTTAAACCCTCAGCTACAACTGCACTCCAACTGCATGAACGTATTAATTCAACACCTATTTTAGAAGCGGTCTGAAGGTGCTACAAAAGACTGTAATAATGCATCACAGTTGTTCGATGCTTTAAGGAAAGTACTTTCTCAAATCATCACATTTTTCTTCAAACTTCAAAAGAAAACCTTCTTGTGTGAAAATATTGCAACATTTTATGTACAATATCTGGGAATTGTACTCCCGCTAGAGCTGTGGAGGAGGATTTTTCAGAAATCTCTGCATGTCCTCAGTATCTGACATGGAAAATCAATTACAGTTCCTCTACCCACATGACTACGGCATGGAGAAATGCACCAGATTTACAAGTTAAAGTGCAGGTTGGAAAGGGGCTCACGAGGGAGCATTTTAAAGTCCATCAGTAACTATTTTACACTGATGAATAGTAACTTTATACAGCTTTTGTTACAATATACAAATCAACAAATCACTCCTATCTGTCTTATTTTCCAATGTAGGCATTCGGCCAAAAGATGCTAAAGTCATCGTGGTTAGCAAAACAAAGACGTCTCACTGAAAGAAGAGCTACAACAATAAAAGCCCAGACTCTATACAATTTCCACTGGACCGTGAGACAGAGTGGCAGGGTCAGATCTGAGGATATACTGTGCATTTCAGTACTGCTGTTGGTAAGGACATCTTTCAGGGAAGCCTCATTTCCTGAAGTACCAGCACCGGGCCAGATTTCCATTTTAGATTTTCCATCGTCGTTGTGGAAAGTGTGAGGGAGCGTACGTCCTGTACAATGTGGCTGGAGATAACACTTGCTCTGTCACAACATCAGAGACAAAATGAGCCAATTAAAAAGATGGCCCTTGACCCTTCTCTCGCTACGGCATGGAAGGATGTAAACAAAAAGAAAGCCTCTGTGAACGACCCCACCCAGTGCTTACAACACGGGCCACGCCTGGGCCAAAGGAAAAGACTGTGAAAGCCAAACACATACGACAAAGAAAACACGCAAGTGGGTGGGTAAATAATGACGTTGGACAGATAACAATAATGGTGTGGCCTTCAATCGTTATGGAGCACTTCCTAAAAGAAACTTTTTTGGACTTAGAGTATAAATAATTAAGCTGTGACATTTCTGTCTACCATTAACACACATTATTTAGTGGATATTTTTGACCTAAAGTGCCTCATTTTCCACTGCAGTTACATGAGTAGCCCCCATGGAAATCAAAACCCTAACTCTGGCAGTGTTACCACTCCCTCAGCTACACACTACCACTAACTCTACACCACCATAATTAAAACCTACCTTGAGCCAGAGCCAGATTTACTACAGTGAGGCTTTTGCGCCTGTTTTTCAAGTGCAGATGTGACACATTCTGTCCGGCAAACATGCAGGAAACAAGTGCGAGACTCACCTCAAAGTCCTCCAGGGGGAACTGCAGCATGTCTCTGAGGACATCACTGAGGATTTGTGTCTTCCTCTGTACCAGCACATTTTCATAGTCCAGCGGCTCGATCACCTTTGGTTTGACCTGGAGAACACAGGCGACACACCCTGTTACTGGCATATTTGATGCAAGTTCACAAATACCGGTAAACCCTAATACTACGGGCAAGATGCATGCAATGAAAGCTTTTAAGAAGAAATACTCTTGGTACATGTGTTTTTTATTATTTGTTTTGCATTTTTAGAGATGACAGGAAATGAGGAAGGAGAAAGATGGGCAATGACATGCTGTCTTTGATCAGCCTCACTGATGCCTCAGCGTCTTATGCATTACACATGAAATAACAGTGGAGTGCACACTAAGGAACAGTTTTATCTCTGTGCGCATTGAATACTGTAAACTATCATAATCAGATGATCTCGTCAACTTGGTTGTTACAATATTCTACAGAGGTTCCAAGCCAAATCCAACAAATAAAGCATGTAACTGTGCACGGGAGCAGGGATGGTGCTGTGCATAGACAGGCCTCTGTGCTGAGTTTGACTGATTTAGCAGTGCTGTCACATTTGGCTTTACCAACACATGCTATCTGTTAGACACTGCGATACGTCTATCAGCCCACTAATAATGCATCGTCCTTAGCAGTGGGAAGGCTGACGATGAGTTTATCTCTCTGTGAGAGCAAACACGCATGACATGTTTGTCAAGGAAACAAGGAAACAATCACACTCCACTTCGGTAAAAGGCCCCATACACAACATATCCTCTACAACGTAAAACAAACCCTGTCTTTCTTTTAGTGTAGGCTTCTTGAGAAACCCTCATCTGATGTCAGATCGAGCTTGCAAATGCTGTTTTGTTGCTGACTCTCAAGAGCAGATTCGGTTATGTCATCAAAAGGTGATTATGGACTTATGATACATCAAGTCATGGTGTCGGCATAATGCTGAAGTATTGACCCGCTAAACTCCAGTAGCTGAGGCTGGAGAACACTTATGCACTGCAAAGATACAGTAGCCATTAGACAGATTTATCCTCCTGGATCAGCTGGAAGTGTTGACAGCTTACTTTCTAGCAGCCAGGCAGACGGCAAAGTGCAAAATCAACAGTGACACATTGCCAAACTTCAGGGCTGAGTGACAGCACAGCTCACATGTTACCTCCACATCTGGGACTGATAATACTAGCGTGATCTCAGAGGGAGAGTCATGGATATTGACCTGCTTAAATGCATGTTGCTAGCAACCCTGTTAATAACAGAGCACAGCACTGAGTACAGAGGGGGGCAGGACCTTGAATCTGTTTCAAGGACAAGGAGGGGATAGCAGACCAGAGATGGTGCCACCATGTCTGCCAGCTAAAGCAGGTTGTGACATTATCACTCAATAGTTTATTCACAGCTTTATCTGGCCATAACACAAAGGCAGTCGCAATTACATGCAGTCACACTTCAGCAAACTGTTTTTTCTCTGCACCATGAGAGAGAAAAAGAAGACAGATTGATGCCAAGATTTCTGCAGGTAGGACAGGTAAGTCAGGACGGAATTAGAGAGATAAGATTATGTCTGTCTTGCTTCAACCGACCAAAAAAACCTAAAATCTCTAAATCTCTAAATAAAGAACGAGACAGCCTGTACCAGACACTGAAACCTTAAAAACTTCAGGTGCGCACGGCTGGACACACCACACACAGAAGCAAAAAACACCTATAATGACACGGATGTAGGTAAACCAGGGGAACTAACACACACCTTTTGCAAGTGAGCGGTAGTTTAGCTCAGGGGTGAAAGGAGTTGACAACAAACCGCTTGATGACTCAAAACAACGTCACATAAAAACAAAGAGAGAGTCTTGCATTTTGTCACTTTGACCCACCAAAAAAACCTTTTCACTGTCCCAAATAGATGATGAAGCTGAAGCTGCTCAAATACACCTAGAATTAAAAGGGATTCTGATATTTAAACTAACTGCTAAAAGGTTTGACGCCATTAAAGGGTTAGTGCCCTCTTTTTTTTTTTTTTTTTTTAAACTGGCAATGGTTTCCTAATCCCACTTGGTTGTTGCTGACTTTTGTTTTCCTTTAAACCCCTCTGGGCTCTTCCACATTGCTTTGTCAGTGGCTGAAGGTGGTAAACCACACATTACGCTCAGCAGTGAGTGAAAAAAAAAAAACATGCATAAGCCAGAGCTCTGTCATTCCCTCAACCCACACAGCTGACCATACAATCAGTGACCCTTGTCCCATCTTTATTGCCATCATCATGTTAGTTCTGGGAAACACCTATTGAGTTTATGTCTTATAGACTGAAAATATCCACATTTCCTATATTTCTAGTATTTCTAGCATAAACAATTTTGAATGGTGTAAAAATAAAATGCCACATCCGTATAGTTAAGTCAACAAACAGTTATTCCTGGAAAGAGCATAAAACAAAAACCTATGAAGCCATCTCTTCCACTCCCTCTCCACAGTGATCTAGCAGCTGTTCAGCTGCAGCACCCACTCCTCCCATCACTGCACCCTCTCACAGCAACGAACAATGGTGCTGTGTAGTGCCTCTCTGCTAACTTTTGCTACCGACTGTTCAGATGGCTCTATACAAATCCAACCACTTGACACTTTCTTCACAGGGCAGGAAATTATTGCTGTTAGCAGGGTTGACTTTTGAGCCAAATAAAATGTTTTACAAGCCAAAGTCATGTTTAAGAATAAAGTTGCGGAAGCTGTGTGCTGATTCCCTCCAGGTTAGTTAGGTGCTGATAAAGTTCAACATTCCTCTACGGTGGTGCTAACGTTGCAAATATTGAATGGGAGTTGGCAACGTTGTGTGTAACGAAAGAGATGACAAAAGTGAACCGGCACAGACGCTCACATGACACCTGCTTCAGGACTTAATGACTGTGGTTAACCTTTACAGCGCAGCACACAGTAAGAGAGTAAGATCAGCACAGCTCTAACAAGCCAACAGGGGTGTTTAACATAAACCGAATAGTCTCATATGTCTTACATAAAGCCCTTGAATGACTTACCACCACCTGTGGCACCGTGTCTACCTCAGCCTCAGCTGCAGCTAAGCTCTTGTACTGCTGCGGACTCTCAATGACCAACTCCTTCTTTGGAGCTTTACTAGCCCTTCCTTGCATTGTCAACAGCTGTGGTGTGATATCTCCAAGCTAGATCCCAAAGAGAAATGGACAGTGAGCATATCCGATGGTGAAAAATCCTTGTGCTGGAAAAAGTTTGGGAAGTTTGCAATTCTCCTCACTGACTTGTGCTTACACCCTCCCCTCTCAGTCTGCTCTGTCTTTCTGAAAGCAGGGAACTCACACCCAGGCTGAGGAGATGCCCCTCCTACACTCAGCTGTGCTGCCTGGGGGAGTTAAACAACCTCACACACACACCCACACATACACACACACACACACACACACTAAACCTATCTGACCCCACGTTATCCACCTGCATGGTGACACAGGGTTGACAAAGACAAACAAAAGATACACATTCCTCAAGTATTACAGTCTGGCCAGGGACTGTTCACACCTTGTATGGGACAGCTGAAATAAGAGCTGTCTTAGATTTCATCCAGAGGAACAAACTAGGAGAGAGAGACACAACAATGGGGTACTTCAATCGCATGTGTCGTTTTCAAAGAAACCAGCAGAATACATACAGTTTGAGGGCACCGACTAACCAATCGGCTGCAGTGATTTAACAGTGATTTTCCACACAAACATCACAGATAATCTGCCAGACTGAGCTCATCAGATTGTAGCAGGCGCTTCAGAAACAACATCTTGACCCACATTATCTGCTAAAGACCAAGACTGATGGGCAGATCATTGAAATCTCTCTGAATCAGTAAGGCTGTGTATCAAATTAGTCAACGCAAACAGTGACAGACAAACATTAGTCACTTTTTTTATATTGCTGGCTGTTTCCAGTGTATGACTGCAGCTGAGACAGTAACTGTTAGTAATCACAGAGTTGAGACCAAGCCCAGCTTCTGTCTCGCTGCTTGTAGATGCAACTGCTTGAGGGGCATTCCAACATGACGCAGCCCCAGTCAACCCACCTAGGAGTGGGCTCGACCTACAGATTCCTCAGTGGGCCACGGCAGGGGAGGATGTTATCTTTTCACGCCTGTGTCCGAGCTTCAGGCGAGGGGGAGGGGCCAGGTCAGCGCTCCAGCTGCTCCCCACCCACTGTCACATACCCCTATGGGCCCCACACAGGCACTGGTGTTACGGTCAAATCAATAGCATGATATGAATAATAATGATTGCCAGAAAAATTATTCTGATAATAAATTAATAATTTCAGCCATCTTTAATGCAAAAATAGTGCAAAAACTCCAAACTGTGTAGTTTTAGCTTCTCAAATTTGCAGTCAGGCAAAACAAGACATTTGCTACCTTGAGCACCTGACCTGGGAAGGATTAATTAATGATGAACCCCAACTGCAGTCCAGCCTTAGTCCAACATATTCATAAGACCTCAGCCAACCCTCCATCCTCAACCTAAAACCTACACACTCCCCTTTCTTCCCAAAGTCCACCAACGGCAGTTGAGCACAGCCTCAAGGCTATATGAAATGGAAATATATAGAAATACATAGCTCACTTTTGATTTTAGGCTCAATCTATACTTTAAACATAAACACATCTAGCAGTTAAGGGATCACATTTCTGTTGCCTCCAACGCTTTCTGAAAGAGTTGGAGTTCAGTCAGAAACCCTGTTACTACAATGTCTAATGCAGTAATGTTAAGTAACTACGTGGTACTTTACTTGTGTATTTCACATTCTACATTTGCTGTGAGCCAATCGTCATGATTCAGTGGGTAGATTGGAGGCAGGTGAGTCTGGGCGTGCCTCCACTCTGTGGTCTATTAAGTGGCAGCAAACATTGTTGGCACTCATTCTTCTGTTTCTCTGTGTATTTCCTCATGTTACTTATGTAGTTTTACTCAGGGTTGGACAGGGTTGCTTCTTTTACCCAAAGATTTGAACATCTCCATCACTGGACAAACACCACTGAATTTATCATAAAATATCCGTTCATATCAGTCAGTTGCCACTTAGTGCTGTGGTACCACACAAATGTGATAGAGTTAATATATAACTTATGAGGCAGCCCTTAATGTTAGTCTGCACTTATTAAGCAGTTAGGTAAACACTGGGAGGAAACAGTCCTAAATTCATTCACATAGTGAAAACATAGGAATAGAAACCTGCATTATTTCTTCAAACAAGTCTTCAGGATTTTACAGATGTCGACACTCTGCCGTGAAATTATTACATTTTTGCCTGAGTGCAAACAATATTTACATCCAATGTATTTTTGCTGGATTTAGGCTGCTTTAGGCTGCAGTGAACTGGTGCAGTCAGCAGAAATGTTTTATTAATGGTGTGATTATTTTGGGCAGACTGTAGATATCCGTGATATTACAAAATAACCCAATATCCTACATGCCTAAGTGTTGCACTACTAGATAGACAGACTGGATAGCAGCTAAGGCGGTGAGTGTCTTGTTGTTTTGAGCTAATGTTAAGTTAGATTAACTGGCTACATGACGGTTAAAATCAACTTTATGTTGCTGTCTGCTGTCTTACCTAAGAACAGTTAAGACGACCAATATGTGTTTAATCTCTGTGTTTCTGTCCTAAGGAAAGTCTGGGACGTGTTTAATGTTAGCCAAGCTCAGTTTGAAGTCTTGAAGAAGCTATTCAGTCTGTGGAGCTTAACCAAACAACTCAAAAGCAGTCTTATCGTTTTTCTCAACACGTGTACAATAGAAGGTATGGCATTATAGTTTAGATATGTCCTTATCAGCAACAACTGAGTTCAGTGACCACATGCAGCATCTCACAAGTTTTGCATACCAACTCACGAAATGCAACATGTAACTAAATAAGACTTTTTAGGACTTGTTGGATGATGTGTTTTTTCACTTTTGATGGAAATTAACAGTCTGCTCTTGCCTCCTGTATTTGAGCTTACTGTAACTGTACTTCACAGTGCAAAAGAGGTATTGTGGGAAATATTTTTTGGCATTTGGACCAAGAGACAAGAAACATGGGGAGGGAGATGTTTGTGACATGCAATGCAACCAGCTGGAACCAAATATGACATGCATCTTTAACACTAAATCACCAGGATGCCACAAAAGTTTCACCATGTGAACCCAACCTGAACCCTCACCCAAAACACTGAAGGCAACTCTACGATAAACAGCATTCAAAGGGAAGGCAGACTTTGAGATAAGCTCAGGTCGTTCCTGTCTGGCACACCACAAGTATGACAACAGCGAGGGATACAAGCTAATCCTCCGCATCAGGTGGAAGCAGACAACATAATGGAGTGACTTACAAATCAGTGTCATCCTGGGGGCATATCAGCTCACTGAGGGGAGGTTTAAGGGCAGCAGAGTGAGCCATCAATCGGCTGTTCAGTCCCTTTCATACTGTTGAACTGAAATGCTAAAGTAAATTCATAGATAGCAAACTGGTGTTTTCCAGAAAACTCCAAATTTACCAAGATAATGAAGCATGAAACAGAATTACATTTGTTATTCCAACTTTCCAACACACTGTGATACATTGGATGTTTATCTTTAGAAGAATTCCAGTATGGGTGCTCACAGCAGATAGTACAGTGTTAATCTACTCCCCCTCCTCCACTAACCACAATCCTGGGACTAATTTTATCAGACATCTTTGTAAAACACATGCTTGTTTACTGTATCACACTCTCTGATTTATGCCATGCTTAAACACTGTTTCACTGACTCACGATTTAAAATGGTCACATATTATACTAATTTTCAAGCTCAGGCTAGAACAGGTTTACATTGTTTAATGTTCAAAAAAACACATTATTTTCCTCAAACCAGACCCAGCTGCTGCAACAGTTTTCACCCTTCTTCTGCACGCTCCGGTTTAGAGGAACAGAACAATTTGCATGCTTCACTCTTCGTGTTACCAGTGAGCTGGTGTTAGTGAGGAAAAACAATGGCGGACAGTGAGGTGGAAACAGGAGGTTTTCAGTGTGCAGGGACAGTCGGACTGCTGAAGGACCGGAGGAGGTCACATGATCAACAGGTCCCCTCATGACATCATATAAGGAGCCAAATCTAACTGGCATGTTCTCACACCATATACTGAAAGATGGAGCAGGAGAAAAAGAAGATGGTCTTTAGTCACAGTTTGGCGATCTCTAGGCACACTTTATACGTATTTTTAAGTTGAGAAGAAATTAAAAAGTGCATTTTGCCAACACAAAATATATAACTTACTTCAGAGAGACTTCCTTTCTACACTGCGGCCCTGGTACAAGATCCCACAACTGCACACTGGTGTGGCACAGAGCTCATATTTTCTATAAAATAAAATTCAGACCATGCAATGTTTTGCAGATTTATCCATTGAAAACCAACACAAATGTATTTCTTTGGGGCAAGTTGGCTTTTGGGTTTGAGCAGGAAGGCCTGCTGAGCACTTTTAGTGGCAGAACAAACACTTGTGTTGAGCAACTTGGTTTTGCAACGGCCGGAAAGCAGACCAATCGGATGTTTTGGAAAAAGTGTATTCTGTTCAAATGCAGCTGAATATGTTTTGTGTCAGTGTTCGGTTGACTTCACTCATATCAGAGATGTGGAACTGGGTGAAGAAATAATTCAGATAAAATGTATTAATCCCATTTAAGACTTTGCATGTTGGCTTAAATTATGAGTAATCACGGAGTCATTTTACGACAAAGATGAGAGCAGCGAGTGACAAAGGAATTCATTTGAATTCACAATGCCACATCATCTTCCACAATAATCAAATGAATTTATTATATTTATATAATCATGCAACATAATATAATATAAGTTATATTTTGTTGTTGCATAATCAGGGTAGACACAGTATATCAGAGCTGTAATAATCCTTTAATATTTTTACTTAACTTGATATGGGCCCTTGTGATGAATCCTCACCAGACACTACAGGATGGCATTGGTCAAAACTGTTTAAGTTTACTGCTGTATCAAGTATATTACAGTACTTTAGTGCTTAAAATGATTCGGGTTTAGGTGGTTGGTGGATTTCTTGCCCTTTTTTCCTCTCATTTCATTTTGTTAGTTGTTATCGTTGTGCAGTTTTATGTGTTTATCTCCTTCTGGTTATGCGTATGCTTACTTTAAACGAGGAAAAGGAGGATATGGCCAATATAAGAGTGTAATGTAAACTGCTTTGTTCTCTCAATAAAAATATAATTGTTGATAAACTCCTTAAAGTTAGCAATACATTACCGACATCCATCAAGTTGTAATTCTCAGCCTGGACTGAACTGCGGCTGGGCCCCTTGATTACATAACAAGAGCTTGATGCAATCACTGGACCTTCCCAGCAAGAGCCAGAGCAAAATAGGGTGTAACCTGGAATGTAACAAAAACATGACCCACCCCTCGCCGACGCCGCCCCTCTACAGCGGCAGCACCAGGACCCACCATCCTGCAGCCTGTTTTCAGTCCATCCCCCAGAGAGTACTGAACTGTGAGCTGAGAATGAGATCTTAACATGGAGGTAATAATGACACCAGGCCATGTCTACACACTCTGTTAATGACATTACTGAAGTAGGATGTGGGATACAATGGCATCAAAAATAACAGGATGTAATCATTAGGAAAAGAGATCCCACATAGCAGAACTAAAAAATAAAGGTCTTGATTGCAATTTTACGGCAGTATGCAGAGTAATATAGTTTAAATGTATCATTGTTATGATACTTAAGGCTAATATATCAGCTTTATTGATCAGTGGAAGCCTTAAATGTAACTAACAGTACCGAATATGAATACCGCTGCCGTGGAATCTGTGGGAAAATCAAGCCAAGATGTCTTTTAAGTGCATGAGCCTGAGTGCTGGAGATAATGGTGCCATGTATCAGTCAGCACATGAGTAACACACACACACACACACACACACACAGACACACACAGACACACACACACATCAATGCTGTGACGTCTGAAGCCCTCCCTAGAGCAACGTCAGGGTGGCTGAAACATCTCAAAAGTAGGAAGCAAACACAAAGAAAAACAACCCTGTAGCCGAGCAAAGTGTGTTGTTGTTTTACGGTAAATCCATTTAGGCAAGACATGAAGGCTGTAAGGAGAGAGATCTTATTAGCCGTCAGTGACGTCAGGGATGTGCTAGTGAACACGGCGTGTGTGTAATGCTGGTTATAAGTCAAATGTTCCACCTTTAGAGTGATATCAAAGAGAAAACATCAACTGCCAGACTAAATATTAATGTAGAGCTATGTACTGTACAGGAAATTATGATATGGAGGACAAAAAATTACTCAGCAATCAATCAATAAATGCATATGTACATAAATGCTATGATAAACAAAGAAACATTTAAATTAATAAATATGACACTAATAATATAAATAAGTACTGAAATGCTAAGATTAAAATTTTTTATAAAAATTTAATAATTATGTAGATTATATATCATAGTTTTTACATTCTATTTAAGTTATTTATAGTAAGTAAATATATATTTATTTTATGCATCAATATCATGTATTTATTTATTTCTATACTATTAGAATATTTCTGTATTTATTGTACTCATTTATTTTTCAATGAAAAAGTCACTTTTCATCTTCCGTACTATGAGAATAAGCTCACTGGTAATCACAAAAATGTCACAATACCATATTAAACACACATGCTTAAATCTAGAGCACAACACTTCTTCAAGGAGAGCATGAGTCAAGTAATTCAGTCTATTAAATGGATTTAATCTGTAAATAGTTTCTGGTTGATGACATGCAGACTCAGTTAGGTATTTCAATAACTCCCCAAAACAAGGAACTTATAAACATAGCATAATTGTCTAATTAGACATGGCTCATTGGAAGCAAAACCATCACAGGTCTGAGTCAGATGCATTACTCCCAAAACATCAGTGGATAAAAGGTGCTTTTATCTGTGGCCAAGCTGACCATCACCACTTTCTCTTTCTTTCCCTGCAACAACATTCCTCTGATAAAACTAACAGCCACTTCAGCGCTTCTGTTACAGCATTACTGTTGGCCCAAAACATTTCATAGAAATAAAAGAAGGAAATGGAATCTTTGTGAAAGCACAGAATGAGGATACGCGAGCACCGAAAGGTGTTCCTGATAACTTGAACGAAACATGACACTATTGAATTACAACAGCATTCGCATTGCTGAATTATCTCAAACCGGTGGCTTATATTTTTGAAGGTGGATCACCTAATGAGGGGAATGAGATGCGTGTTTCCATTAGGAAGGAAAGGGCCGAGTTATTGTAATCAGCGAGTGAAATGACAGAGCAGTAAAAAAAACCAGAACGGGCTCTTTAATTACTCCATGCATAGAGAGCACAGATCAGCCTCCCACCGACAGCTTTGTCTACGATTGTTTGCACGTAAGTGAGTGTGTGCCTAGCTTTGAACCACTTCATCTATGGTTTAAATTCCCAGAAATAATGACCTGGCACAATCAGAAGGAATTAAAATGGCAAACATGATGATCTTTTTATATTCAGGCCAAATGGATTAAAAAGATGCAAAAAATAACTGTGACTGTGAGGACTGTGTGCGCTGCTGTTCAATTTGAGATCGTTAAAGTCAGTGTCTACAGGACAAGATGTGAATCCTTCAACCCAGAGACAAAAAGCAGTAAAAGTTACCAGCTGAGTCAATTTTTTACTTGAATGCATCTATAAGTAAACATTATAAAATGGTGAATGGACTGCACTCTAACAGCAGCCTTCTAGTCTTATCGATCACTCAGTGAACTTTAACACTACATCCATCACATCCATTCATTCACACAGGAAGAATCCAACTGGACGCCAAAGGAAAAATTACAATAGTTGATAAACTGTCATATCTTTTACCTGCTTACTTTATTTCTTTTTGCTACCTGCCTTTAATCAGAGTTAAGGTGAGTCTGTGAACTTTGACTGTGAAATCTGTTTTATGTCATTAACTTTGTTTGCATTACCTGCCAGCTAAAATATTCAATCTATTCTTTCAACTGTTTATAAAATGTAGCTTCAACAGTTGTACAATTAATATTACTTTGCATGTACTTGCTGGTGTAGTTTTATGAAAAAAAGGATGCTTCAGTGAGGTAGCTAGCTGGAAAGACTGATGCTCAGTGTGCCCTCTGACAGAGATGTGTTAAGAAAACCACATCCCCTGCACACATTTAACTATTGATTTGCAAGACTGCTAAATGCTGACAGAGGATTAATTGACCCCATCTGGATGATAAGACCATCCCTGAGCCAAGAGAAGCAACCGTGCCCTTGACCTAATTCCTTGCTCTCAGTCGAGGCCACCGTCACTCAGCTCTCTGCTGTGAATCTGATGAACCAGCGACGGGCAGGAGACATCACACACACACACACACACACACAGCAGTGAGTAAACACAAACAAGAAGGGCAAGACAAGCTGGTACAGAGCAGCAGAAGCCCTGCCAAGCCCGCTGGTTCACAGATGAAGAGCGGTGATTGATTTCCAGCAGACACAGAGCTCACTGTCCCCCCTCAACCCCTACACCCCCCTCACCCACATCCCAGCCCACAGAGGCTTTAACCCGTGCAGCGCTTAGTGAGAGGCAACATCCAGCCCTCCTACTGCCCTACATTTTATACTGTTGACACTCATGGATACATATTCACAAGGCTGTGGCTGAGGATGGTGATTATTGCTGTATCTGTTATCTGTCAAATATGAGCAACAGCAGGGGTATATTGGCGTCAATATGAAGGTGTTTCATTGACACAGGAAAGGGTAGCACATACATGCTATAATATTATTACAATCTGAATCATTTATCATATTCATGTCCTGCATTTTGTTGTCTTAATAGAAGAAATCGGGGAAGGAATTCAGCATAAATAATTGAAACACGCCAAAGCAGTTCTACAAAGAGGAATAATGTGCATGTTTAACACATTTAAAGGCAGCACTCTTTACACCACATGTGCTGTACATACTATATATGTTAGTGCTAAAACAATTAGACCAGTAATCAATAAGTCGACAGGAAATGAAACAAGTAGAAATGCTAAACATTTGCTGCACTGAGCAGAAAAAAATATTTAGGAGGATTATACAAAATTCAGTGGTATTTGCTATTGCAATAAAAGGATAAAAGGTCTCACCAAGATGCTGTTAAATAGCATGTAATTTAGGGCTGAAACAATTGGGCAATTAATTGATTGGTGGCTAGAAAGAAAACGAATTTTCCACAATTTTGATAATTGCTGAATAATAATGAAAATAATGGTACATTTCAGCTCTAATATATGCATAGATATATATAGTTTTCCTCGATTTGGATATAATGAACAGCACAATATCATACACACTGTGCTTGAAGACACACACACACACACACACACACACCTTGAGTACTCTCGGTGTTGGTATTGCGCGTGACTCTCTCCGACTCAGTGCTCGCTCAGCCTCAGATGGCCCAATGGGCTCAGCTGCTCCCTTACAGATGTAGCCACTACAGTTCCTCTCTAAGACAGTACGCAGCCCATCAAACACAACCGTGCTGGTGGTGCACCCCATTCCTCCAGGTCCAAACAGGCATCAGTCAGGAGAGCCTGCCAGTGACCCAGTTCCCCTGATCGTCCCCTGCTCCTCCCTGGTCCATGATCTAACTCTGACCCGCAAATCCACAGCTTCTGACCCGGGGAAAGAGCGCTGGTGTCCAAGCAAAAGGGTCCAGAATAAATGAATGCACACACAGAGAAGAGCCTGACTGTAATTCCTAGCTGCCCCAGTCTGTGCTCGTAGGAATACCTCAGTCAGCAGACGAGATACAGTGAGTGAGTGAGTGAGTGAGCGAGGTAGAGCAGAGAACGAGGGATGGGGGGGATGAAGGATGCTGTGAGAGCTCTGCTGCAGCTCCAGCCAATGCTGAGCTTCGATGCAGCACGAGCTTGTATGTGTATCTGTCTCACTTAGCAAGTCACTTGCTCGCCCTCCTCTGAGTCACTTTATGTGCATTTTCAAATACTTTCCCATCTTCATTCTTTTCACTTCCACATTTGCATGTGGATGATTTGACTACGCAAAAAACGAATTAATCCTATTAATTTGCACTTCACAAAATGAGACTCCTTTTGGGAGCCGGACGAATAATTGTGGAAAAAAAATGGGTTACACTGAATGCGGTCTTATATCCAGAGGGAGAGTCTGATTCCATGGTCAGGCAAGCAGCAATATGGCTGAATGCTTATTTAGTTCAGCTGAGAAATCAGGGCCAATAGCAGAACAAGTGGATGAATCACATCAAATGGATGGCATATAATATGCAGCAGTCAGCAGCCTATGTTGCAATGAAAATACAATATGGTTAGAAAAATCTGTTAGAATAATGCAAAGAACAGTCAATAACATAATCAAAAAAAGACACTACACATTCACTGAAATAAAAAGAAATGCAGTGACCTGACTAAAGCCTGGTATGTTACAAAACATACCAAAGACGTAGGAGGATTTAGACCTTTTAGGCCAAGACATCAATTTTTTTTTTTCCCAATAAAAGATTAGCTGCTGCTTCATCACAAGCCGGCTGTTCTGCCAAGTACACTGATACACCGGGAGTGGAACTGCAAAATTTGATCATACGCTGGCTTTTGAAATGCCAGGGAATGATTCATCCACTAGTGGGGCCTTCGATTAAAACCCAAACCCAAAAGAACCCAAAAGATAAAAGCAGGAAAGGAATAAATATATTGTAAAAAGCTGCAATCTAGGAACAGTTGGAAAAACCACTTCCTGTCTCTGCAGTTTGTTTTTGCTACTCCTACATTTGCAAAGATGTAACTTTCAGTTTAGCATAGTTTTATTATAAACCCATATATATATATCCACTGGTGAGTTACAACAGTGGTAAAGACATTTGCCAACCCTGCGCAGACAGGCTGCCTGCTCTGGTTGCCATCTGATTATGAAGAAAAGGGAAGAAGACAAGGAAACAGACGAGTGCTCATCTTGGTTTATTTAAGTCAGTATCTTTCCTTCCTGCAGCTGCAAGTCGCACACTCGAGGACCTCTGAAAACCTCAGTGGGCATTGTCAAAAGAATCCTTCTTGTCACAGTGGCACGCACATGCTGTAGCTGCTGAAATACAGCATGTCCCACTAGCAGCAACTGTGCTAACCTCCATTACACTTAATTCTGTAATAAAAGCATGCTGGCATTTGTCTGGAAACTTCCTTTGAGAGATTGAGATGTGAGAAACTTTCACCTCTCTTAAAGTTACATTAAAGGTGCCCACAAACATAGATGTGTGCAGGCACACACACACACACACATGCATGCACGTCTGGAGAAAGTGAAGTGCTCCCTTACATCGTGATGGTGCACTAAGCCATAAATGCTTGCACGCTTTCCTGCCTGATGTGTTAATATTTCAGCAGTGCTTGACACACTGAACTACATTCGACTGTACGATGAGATGAGCTGTGGAGAACAGCAGCTGAACCCGTAGATTATGTGGATCCGAGAGAGAGAGAGAGAGAGAGAGAGAGAGAGATACTGGGGATGGGAGGGAAAAGACTTTGATAACGCCAGTTGATCTGTTAGGAAACTACATCTTCTTGTTGGTTTATCCCTTTTCTCACACCTCGGATCCAGTCTCCAGCCCTCTGTCGCTACCAGGGGGATTTCAGGCTTACCATTTAGAATAACAAGAAGCAATCTGCTGTAAAACTGGTAAAACTGCAAAGTCATAAATCCCATTTTGAGGCTATGAAGCCAGGAGGTGACACACATTTTCTTAAATGAACATTTAACATGAACGCTCTCTTTTTTTGGACATTGATGCAGATCATACTTTCACCAAAAGGCTGTATGAGTGTCAGTTTGAGCAATATGGACATAAATTTCCCATTGATGCGAGCAGCAAGTTTTGCTTTTAACAGAGCCAGATTTCTAAGAAAGCAATCCATAAAGTCTGAATGAAAATAAAAATTGGTGTTTGTCCTCCAAAGAATTAATTATTACGTTTAGAAAAACCAGCTGTCAATTACTGCTGCAAGTTATTACTGTGGTAATCACCAAGCCGGTACAAACTTAAAGAGGAGCAAGACAAAATGGACAAAGATGCATGAGTACAAGCAGACATTGTTTTAAATGTCACAGCTGGTGATCATAAATCTTTTGTCCTGAGGACAGAGATTCTTCTTTTGCATGTAAGGACATGTCTGCAACAAAAGCAACGGGCTCCGACAATCCTGCTGTAAGGGGTTCTATGGGATAATCCTAAACCTAGAACAAATGATAATGGCAATTTAAGTTTGCAGCATTAGTTGCAACGTAAACCAGTGTGTTATTCTTTTTTAGTATTTTGTCTTAATTTGATAGCTACAATACAAATACAACACAATGCAATCCTGATTCAAGGGGGCTAATGTTATGCATTATTAATATTATGTATTATACATACACTGCAGGAAAACAAGACCAGATGGTCAAGGGGCAATTCTGACAAATACAACAATACAAACACGCCGAGCTAAAGATTTGTTTTCCTGACTAAAAAATAAGCCCTCTGAGACAAATTTGTGATTCATGACTTTGGACTGTAAATTAAACAGACTTGTTACAGTAATGCCCTTGAGGAGCTACAGCTAGTTATTTGCATTGTGAGGAGTCCCGTACTTTATCATCTAATCACAAGGGATGATTGCACAGGGGCTGGCTGTGACTAAAATGCTAAAATTATGCTGTGGTGCACTGTAAGCGGCTCTGCAACACTCGGAAATGTTGTCAGGAGGTGTCCTGTTGGATCTGCATACTGTGTAACTACCAGCACTAACACTAGTCCTGGGTTTGAATCTACCGACCTGTTACCTGCCCATATCGCCTGTTACTCTCCAGTCTTTAAGGGCACAATGCCAACACTAAGTTTGATTAGATGCCCCCTTCGTCTGCTTGAGTGGCAAGTTCTGAATTCTGCAACAGGCTTACAGTTTACCCCACTGGTGATAAATTATTAAGGTCAGACAGAGGAGTGCTGAGTCATTAGGTGTAGCAGAGTTTCTGTCTACTGCCCTCTTGTCAAGCAACACTGTCTGCAACAAGCCTCTTCACTAGAAATGCTGCTAGGAAAGTAAACATATCCTTTACCTTAGAAACAGTTTGATATCCCCAGTTACATATCACACAAACACAGCCTCAGTCCAATCAGTATAATACAGAATAGTACGACTTACTGCCCGACATGGAACATATTCTAGTGGCCCTGCACAGCTTGAGTACATCTATACTGTCCATGTTTGTAGCTGACAAATGAACTGGTACTGTAGCCTCCAGCAGCACACAGTTGGACTGTGTCAGCGGTACCAGATCTTGAGTTGAAGCTCCATGTCAGGCTACAGTGAGAACAGTAGGGGGGTTAAAGTGTGCTGAGGCAAAGCGTGCGTCTATCTGTGGACGTTCAAGTGTGAACACCCTCTGTGGGATGTGGAAGCTTTGCTGCACAACGCTCCTCAAGTTTGCAGCAGCTGCAGAGGACATAAGGCTGCTGTGATACACTGCTGGGTGTGTGGAGCTGCATGGATTACTGCTGCTGCTGCTACAGCAGGGCTTCACTCTCTGCAGTGGGCTAGTATTAAGTATGACCCCCACATGTATCTTCAAATTACATACTCACCAGAGCTGTAATGTACAAGTTCAAATGCTTTTCTCAATATGTGATTAAATGTTTTATGTTAGAGGTTGATATTGAAGTTATTTCATTTTTGGTACGTTTCCAGCACTAAGCAGATTTGCATAATCTGAATAGCGCTGACAGGCAGTCAGAGTCCCTTTCTGTGATCTCATGAGGACTGAAAGTATTTCCATTCAAATCATATTGGCTTATATAACTATAAATTATACAAATATTTCTTATTATATATATTTAAATACTGCAAAATATCCATACCATTATGTTTATTACAGCTGCAAATAATCATTATCATCATAATTGAAGATTAATTACTTGTTTAGTCTATAAAGACTAATTATTAAAACAAATAGTGAAAAACTGTTTACAAGAACCTGAGGAGACATTTTTAAATATCACGATTGTCTCACCAACTGTTCAAAAACCAAAGATGTAGTTTACAAATATATGATGAATGGATGAATGGAAGATCATCCATTATTAAAATAGTTGCTGATTAATTTTCTTTCAATCCAATAAATAATAAATCATCTTTTCATCATTGCACATCTAATTTTCAACATTTGCCAAACAGCACTTGAGAGCAATAAAGGACATTTAGTGTCACATTTGTTAAAGAAAACAGCATGTTCCTCTCCAACATGCAGGCTTTTAAAAGATCTGCTCTCCATTCCACTAAATGTAAACATACATTTGACTCATGTGACCAGAGTCCTATAGACAGTTTTCTGACTGATATACAGTATGTGTAGATAGAGTGGCAGAGACCAAAAGGGTCTGATTTCACTACTCAGTCAAAACTACTGTGACGTCCTCAGAGACCTCTTCAGCCCTTTCAGACGTGCACTCCTTTACGTTAATCTTGTGTCTGAATAAGCACCCTGGTCACTTTTACGTTTATGTCATATATGCCAGATCTTCTGGCTGTGACTTCTCTTCACCTGGAGTCACAACCAACAATCACAACATCTGCTGCGTACGGACTCTATCGCTGGCCTGCAGTAACCCCCCAAAACAGCACTTGTACTAATACAGCAATTTCAAGCTGTTACCAGCAAGTGGTGGGTGGAGTCGAAATAAGAACATCAAAGCCAGCACATGTGGACAGAGCAGGGTCAACTTGAGTTTCCCCTTTCACACTACGGAGTGGACAATCCTGCACACAACAAGGACAGAAATGTCCCTGCATGGCTCAGAGGAGTAGAGGGGAGTTTAGGAGGAGCTGGCACCTCTTCTGAGGAGCCTCTCTAGGATGAAGGTCAAGTCTGCAGCTGGCCATGTTTCCATGCCCAGGGTCTGCTGAGGGGCTCTGCAGGGAGAAGTGTGTGTGTGTGTGTGTGTGTGTGTGTGTTTGTCCAGAGAGAGGCCACAATGTGGTGGACCACAATGACATCACATACATATGCAGCAGTGCAGGGCAGATAAAACAAGCTGGCTCCCAGCTGGTGCTCCCAAGGGACTCCAAAAAGGAAGTGGCTGTTTCCTGCTGATGTGTGTGTGTGTGTGTGTGTGTAAACCCTGTCATAACAACGCCGCCTCTCGCTGCCCACTGTCCTTCAAACTCAATCAAACCTCCTGAGCGTGAGACAGTTTTGTGGAAATTTTGTCAGAGTGATGCTGACCTCCTCCAGAGTTCAACAACACAAATGGAAGAAGTCAAATTTTATTGAAGGAGCGCAAAGCCGCGAGAGCTATTAACCTTCAAGCGGTTTTTAAACATGTTAAGTGCGATGCTTCCAACAATAAAAGTTTGAATTAGTTTCTCAAGCATTTCTGTTTGAGAGGTAAAGTTATTTAGGTACTGCCCTACAGTTACACATGTGGGTGGGCTACATAGATTGGCCTGGAATTTCAATGAAGGCAACTGCTTCACATTTTAGATGCCAAGTTTACATTACAACCCTAAAATACTTAACGCATAAGACAAAGGACAACAGAGCATACTCAATAGGCTACTGCATGTATGTTTTAACACTCAGTGGGACTTAAAACTTAAGTCTCTCTTTGACCTGGAGTCGACACCAGGTTGTCCTGTCCCTCTCAAAATGGTACAAACCAAATACAACAGGGGCCACATCCTCTTCCTTTTACTTGGTATTTTAGGATGGTTTATTTATCCCAGGAGAAGAAAATGACCCATTTTCCTGAGGGGTACCGCTTCCTTTTCTTTGTAGTGGGGCCACCAGGCGCAGAATAAGTACATGTTGCACAGAAGACACAGGCACAAATTAAAAGTATGAACACACACACACACACACACACACACACACACACACACACACACACACACACACTGTGTTCCTTAGTGGCATGCTGCAGTGGGTTCAGTTTATCATTGATAGATTCTACTAATCAAGCAGTGTCTTTCCACAGCACTAGCAGAGATGGTCTGAAGCAGTGCCAAGCCCTGCGGGCCTGCAGTCACCCCTCTCACCCCTGCCAAAAGTGTTTTGGCTTCACTATACACAATATGGAATAATCTCATAAAAATGTTCATATTCAAGCTATCGATGCGTCACAAAACTCATCAAATTGCATATACAGAATCACCTCTGGTGAATAAAATGCAGTTGCTTTGACTTTGGCTTTGTTTTTCTTAGGAAAGTGAATTATAAATTGCTAAACAGCACATGAGAAAAAAGTCACAGGGGAGCATTGAAGATAAAACAGGTCTAGTAACAACATAATCTCTTATTGCATTTCAGCTGAAAGCAGAAAGTAGCCGCTCCTGTACTGTTTACCCTCATGTGTGCATGTGGAGAGACCCCCCCCCCCCCACACACACAGCATTGTGAGGCTCTCCCCAAAGGTAAAAGGTACAAATCCAACAGTGTATGAAAGCACTTACTGCCACCTACAGGCACAGGATGATACTACACTGAAAAACATTTCCCAGCATTCTTTCTGTAAAGTAACCAAGTCTGTTCATCATATATTATTGAATGACAGCAAAAACAAACAAACAAACAAACAACAAAAATGGTATGATGTTGGGTTATTTATGAAAAGTGACACAACTGTCATTCGCTGAAGATTTCAGCGATGGTCCTTTCCTCAGTGACTAGTCTGTGTGATATTATACTCTATAGAAACAGAAGGCAACACTTTCCTCCCTGCACTCAGATTGACTATTGGTATAATGCAGCCATTGTTTGTCACATGTGTGTCATTTCCAGCAGCTCAGTGAGAAAACAATCAGTCCCAACACTAGAGCCGCTATACGGGAAGAAGAGGTGACCGTATACACATTGGACTGTACAGGAAGAGAGAGTCACAAGAAGCCTGCTACCAGTATTTTCACAGCTCTAAAAACTCATTCAAATCACATACAGAGGCAGAACTGCTTCTTTCCAACGCCAGCACAGACTTAGTGACAAAGTGATGATTAAACTTGCCACTAGTTTTTGTTTATATGCTTATTCACTACAAGGCAGGAAACCAAATTGACCATCATGTTTAAGCAGCAAGTAAAAACATGTTTCCTCAATGACAAGCTATCATCGCTTATTGTGATTCCGTATGAACAACCCTCGACAGGTCAGTGGCCAGTGCCCAGGTGTGAAGCAGATTTTGCAAGCAGAGCTGTCATCATGGTCAGGCTCTGACATGTAGCACGGAAGCTGAGAGCTGACAGATCCTGAAACAAGCCCATACTGGCCTGACATGAGGCCATCGCAAGGCAAAGCAGCTACAGCCAAGTGCAGGTTTTAAAGGCTGGAACTAAACCTGCAGCTTTTTTTCCCCTCCACACTTGGATAAATCAGTCTGTGTGGTAATGAAGCATCTCCTGCAGCAACAGGACTGATTATATCACCGAGGTTAAACTTAATAAATTCCACATAATTTAGATGTAAAAGTAAACGGAAAAATTCTCCAAGTAACTCATGGGCGACCTTTTTACGACACCATATATTAATATTGATTCACAGCATGTTGTTACTTGGAAATGAGTTAAGGTGAAACAGATTCATGCATCATGCTTTCACTTATGCAGGACACCCGATATGCTTACTGAAATATAAGAATATTTATACCCACTGATACATTATGTATGTGCTACATCCATATACCAGTAATTACAGGCTTCAGTTGACATTATATACCAAAAGGCCTGTTAATCATAAAGTTCTCATCTGTTATTAGCAGCTAGATTACACATTGAGTATGGCCTCTTAATCAAAAAGTGGAGCAATTAGCAGTTAAACATTAATCCAGGAACAGCATTTTCTGTTTGGAGCAGCTAATGGATAATATCCTCAAACCGTCTTAGTAACCAAGGTTTACTCAAACATCCCACAATGAAAGCCTGTTAGACTGAGCAGATTAAATAGCAGCATACCAGCAGTTACTACACAGAGGCAAGACACTGTATGTTCATATAGTTTGAGTGCGTAGAGGGTATCGGGTGAGGGAAGAAGGGAGAACAGTAGGGAGTTATTGTCATCTAATGTGGGGCATTCTGGGAGGGACGTGTACACACAGTCTGAGATGTAGTGAGAGGGCAGATTAATGTTTATAGCCTCTCAACTGCAAAAACAGCATGAGACAGGATTTAATGTGAAAGTGGAACCAAAGACAAACAGGATTGGACATAAGAAGAAAGAGCACAGCATAACAGACAACAGTGGTAACTAAAGTAGGGAATAAAATCTTTAATCTATTAATTCATAACAGTACACGCAGTTTTTTTTTTCTGGTTTGTGAGCGACTTGAAGACGCCGTGCAGCAGGGAGATGGGGTGAGGATAATGGGGGGGTTGGTAGGAGTTTGGGAACCTTTAAGAATCAGCTAATCTCAGTCGGCTCTTGGTTTGTAATCAGTGGAAATCCTCTTGAGCCTGGTTCAATGTGCAGTGCTGACAATCAAGGGAAACAGAGGACGGAGGAGGAGATGAGCGCATGTCCGTGCACCTGCACCAGTAAAGTGGCAGTGGATTTAACTGTATATACACACTGTATCACACAACTCCTCAGAGAGGCCACAAGCTGCTAAAAGAAGCTGTGAGGCTCCATGACAGCACAGAGACCAAAGAACCTATTTGCATTGTGCTGATACAGGAAAATGTTTTGTAATCCAAACTGCATCAGTCTTAGATGTATAGTATGGTGACACAACATCTATACAGTAAAGTGAATTTTTCAGCCATTTATCAAATATTTCCTGGACCTCTCTGTAATATCTCTGGGTGTACTGGAAAAAGCAATCTCTGATAATCAGTGCTTTATCAGCCATGCGGTTATTTCTGATTGCCTCACATACACGTGATTGGCTTTGAAAAGGTTTTGAAAATCCAGGAATGGCACACCGCCTTCTTCCTGTTATAGCTAAGGATTGTTGGCACTGCCTTTGCTAACAAAGCTGTGGCCTGACACCCTCCTCTCAGAAGACCCCACCCTTCCTGACGGAGGAAACACATGTTATAGGATACATCCCTGTTTTAGAAAAGCTTGACTGGAACAGTCAATATTGAACATTTTGTCTCATGGCCTGTCTGTGTTTTGAATCGGCCAGTTTTTGCGTTAGGAACAGCGGAGCTGCCTCAGTCCCCCATGCAGTAACAAACTAACTGAAGCAAAACTCTCTCACGACAAAGAAATCTCATTATTTGCTGCTGATCCTGTCCCTGTTGGTGGCATTTCGTGAGATTTAACCTGCCTTACAGAAATAATACCACAATGAGCAGTGTGGCTGCCATAGCAACCAAAACAGATTTGACATCTGTGGAAGTCTCAAATGAGTGACTTGAGAAAGACAAGTCAAGAAATGGAAAAAATGGATAACAGCTGCAAAATGAAATCAAATTGGAATCAATCAATCCAAGTCCAAAAGAGCCCAAGACTTTTGTTAAGTTTGAGCCATGCAAGACATGAGAGCGACATATTTAGGAGAAGAAGGACAAGCACAAACAGACCTGTCACATTCAGAGTCACAGAGGAAATTGCGGCTAATCAAATAGGTGCCGCAAATTCAACACACCGCTGCGTGAGTGGGGGATGGTGGAGACTCTAAAAGGAGATTAAGTCAAGTCAGGGATACTGAGCTGTTTATCTGCACAGTGCAGAACAGGGATGTAATACTGCAGGTATACAATGCTCAACACAACCCATGCAGGGTGTCTGCTTTTAGGCACCTCATGCAACATAACTCGTGGCTGAATGTCAGCAGAGCACTGTCCAGGGTCCAAAAACACTTTGTTCGCCTCCATCACAAACAAGTGTGATTAAGAGGAGGCTTTCAGGCACACAGCCACACTGCTGCTCCTCCATAAACACCACACCGCTGACTTTATTTATACATCCAGGCAGGGGACAGTACAATCCTGCCTCTAACGTGAAATCCCTGAAAAACAAACAGGGAGCAAACGATAACAAAGCCTCAAGGAGAGATCCGTCTCCACTGTAAGCACAGGCTTTGACAGAAAAACTAAACACTGATTACCTGGGTCACATGATTTTCTACTGCATAAAACTTTCGTTTATGTTTTCAAGCTATAGTTCAGTTTTGCTCCCTCTCATTTTTCGGAATGCCAGCAAATATATAACAGCAGACGAGGGAATTTTTATAAATAAAGGCCCCAAATCTCACTGAATTTGTCACTTTAAACAGAGCTCATTTGTTTATTGTGGGCAGTGAGTGCACAATGGGCTTGTTTCAGCTCTTTCACAAAAAAAAGAGCTCAGTGTTTCATGTAAATTTTTCTTGAATGGGCAACTACAGCAACTCATCAACATTCATTTTACATCGGATAGCTTGTCCAGACTTTGTATTGTGAGAGTTTAGCATTGCACAGCATGTCTCCACCCAGTGGTACAGTACATTTACTAAAGTAAGGTACGTAGTAAGTGAGGCAAAAACAATTATGAGGCACTTTACTTGAATTAATCCATTGTATGCACCTTTACACTTCTATTTCAGGGTGAAATATTAGATTACTACACTTATTTGACAGTAAGAGTTACTTGTAACGTTTCAAATCAAAATTTCACATTTAAAGCATGTCACAAGCTTATAAAACCAAATGGATTACTGAAGATCAAACCAGTGGATCCTAAAGTTTTTGGCTCAAAAGTTCCTTTAAAGAGAGATTTGAGTGGGATCAGAACATCTCAGATCTTTATAGAAACCCTAGTTTCAGACAAATAAATTTAGAATATAAATTTAAAACAAAGATTAGACAAAAGTCTTCAAATTTATGAAACAGAATTCACCCACCCTATTAATTATCTCACAGTCCCCCAGGTTTATATTGTGACCAAGTATGGAACTGCCTAACTGTGTATATAGCAGCACAATGCAATTTATGATAATGCAGCAATCATAGAGGCATTTTTGGGTGTCCACAGGAAATTTAATGCATTCTTCACCTTCTCAGAAGTCTGCTTAGTCTTTCCACATACCAAGTTTACATAAAAATCCAAAGGTGTGACAAAAACCAACCATATCTCGGCCCACCCCCTGTAGGCTGTGCCCCACCGCCTCGCTCCCTCTCTAGCCTACAGTGTGTCAGAGTGAGGAATGCCAGCTATGCAGCCGGCCTGGTGAAAAGTCATTAGAGTTTATCCCCACTGCCTGTGGCAGGTCCCATCCACACACTGCACAGCGCACAAAGGCACATGAGAATGAACGCTGAGAACTGCAGAGATTTTAGACTTTAATTAAGCTAACAGCATGCACTGTGGAAAGAGGGAAACATCATATGGAAGGGTGAACTTCACATTGAAAAGCCTCTGACTTTTATCTATTTACCTAAATAACGATGCATTTACCAGCCTCAGCTTTGATGCCATGGGTGGGCACAGAGAAGTGCACTCAACTTAAAGGAAAATCCCAGACGAAAGATAACATCACTATTAACTTTCACTTTCATCTCTGCATTCTGATAGCAGTCAGACAGCAGCACAGAGCAAGAATTTTAACTAGCTCCCTGATGAATTCACTGTAGCCCTCCATCCTCAACACAAAAAACAAATAAATACCTCGCAATCATTTCCACTCCAGTGAAATTCACATCTAATATTTGCCTCTCCTCTGTCTCAAGTGATGCATGAACTGTAAATGTTAAAACATGCCAGTATTCTCTATTCAAACATTCCTCATATAGGGTTTAGCTCAAAATCTCAATACAGGAAACTAGCTTTTGTATTGGCTAATTGTATGCTAATCCATCCCTCTGTGTTACACCACATCCGACAGCCTGGCGTGATCTGCATAGCAAGTGTGAATGGGAGGTCAGTGACCGAGCGAGGCAATGTCAGCGAGGCCAGAGGGAGAGATATGCTGTTTCAAGCAGATTAACCCACTGAGAATGGGCTGTTTGCTTGACATTAATCCCAGGAATCACATAAGTAACACATAATAGTGAGTGATGTAAAATGAACAGGTGCAACACTAGAAGAAAATGCTTTCTTATAATTAGCCATATCCTAATGTTGATGTGCTGGATGACTGGGTTTCTGTCGCGGCTAAAAATAACACAAATTTATGAGTTTCAAAATGCAGCAGTGTAGCATACACCAAAGAATTAAGGGAATGCCGCACTCCTCGTGTAGAAGAGGGAACCTCCACTTAGAAGAGATGGCGAGTCCTGTAATTGGCGGCGATTCAAAAATGGAGAAAATGTCATCCGTTTGGTGGAAAAAGTAATGATATGGTTAAGAGTGTTAGCATACAGCGTGCCCTCCAATCTCGCCTGTCATGGTAACAGCCATGTTCCCACAATTACAAGTTAATGGTCAGTTGCAGCGAAGGACAGGAGGGAAGCATTACTTTTATAGACAAATCAAGGAGGCTCGGAGAGTGAGTGAGCCTCACAAAAAAAAGCACAAGGACTTAAAAGGAAACATGCTACTCATTAGTCTGCTCTTTCTAGATATTTCTCCATCAGCAGACACGGACGTGTTGTCGAGTCTCTAGTCAGGAGTGTTGTAGGTCTTTTCAGGGCTTAATCCCGTGGGTTTAATCTGTAGGCCGGTGCACATGTTCAGAGCAACGATTTTGCCTTTGGACTTTAAGGCTTGACCAGTTTCACTTGTTGGCTAATACTCTGGCTGGCCTCTTACAAAACTAATGAATCAGTGGTGGCAGGCACAAAAGCATCCACCTAAAGTTGATATATTTCTCTCATTCACTAGCTCATGTGTGGGCTGGGTCATGTAAAGACTTGTTTCTAATGACGCCGTTCATGTGGCTGTTAGAAGCAGCTTGGGGCTTATGGAGGCTCTGCCCTGCAGGCCTGCATTTCCTCCCTACACATTGACATAGGAGAGGATATTACAACCAAGTACTTCTGTCATTTGAATAAAGTGGGTCTAGATTTCAATGGTTGTTCTCAAAAGTAGATATTTGTACCACAGGCTATTACCTCTTGAATCATTGAGGGATCACCTAAATGATCACAGAGGGGCAATCGATCCAGTATATATTTCAGTTTGGACCAGAGACAAACTGACGCTGCCATCCTTTGAACCACAGTGCTGGCATGTCTGAAAACTGGAGCACATCAAAACAAACACTGCATTTCAGATGGATAATCCAGACTGCTTAAAGATGCCCAAGATCTTTTGCTGTCTTTTGTGCAAAATGTAAACTTCACTCTCAATTCCATTCATTCAAATCTAGTTCCTTATTAGATCATGGATGATAATGCCGGAGTTATCAGTTTACAAGGTAAGGCAAACTGGATTAGCCACATAGTAACCTACGCTGACAAGGAAGGCCAAAGGAACTGTGATTCAGTACGTCCTCCGCAACAGCACTTAGGTGTGCGCCGAGCTGACTCAAAAATAGCAACTCTAATGGCCTCGAGGATAGAGGCGAAGCAATATTTCTCTTGATTGCTTAGCTGTTGATGATAATGTGCTGCAGCCATGGCTCCACTGCAGGATGTACGTCTAAACAGTGAGATGCGAGGGGAAGTTTGATTCAGATTGGTGTGCTGTAAATGCACGAAGGAGAGATTTAGACCATTTCAAAGCAGCTTCTATAACAGCGACCACCCAGCAGTTCAATTCTTCCACAAAGTTCTGCATGTGGATGGATGAGAAACCTAAACAAACTGTCAGAGTCACAGACGTAGCAGTCCAGCTGCTGGGTAGAAATACTTATTACATCATTGCCTTATGAATTACGTACACTGGAGTTCTGTTGGATTGTATATGCTCTGAGGAGGGGAGTGTAAAACAAGTCCCAGAGTGCCATGCACTTGTTAACAGGAAAACACCCACTGACAAGGCTCCTCAGCAGGCCACCTCTCTGTTATGGTAACCTCTTCTGTGCTCCAAAACAGCACAGCTCTATCAGGCAGAACACTCAGACAGAGTGGGCGGTTTTAAGCCTTGCCTAAAATCTTCTGGTCAGCCCAAATACAGCCACAGGAAACCTGCTCTATCTAGGAAATGATGGGCCTCTGCTCTCCCACAAAAAGATGAAGGACAGGAAGTCGTGGGCACTTCCTGTTCAGGCACGATAGAAAGGTTTTGGAGACTTAGCTCATGGTGGCAATGAGCTTTCTTCTGTTTTGAGAAAAAAAAAAAAAAAATCAAATGAACATCAAACTCTGATGTTCATCTGTGCTGCTACACAAGCACAGCTGCATCTGTGCGATCAAAATGCCAATATAAAATGAGACAATTACGTAACAACCATGAAATTGGTACATTGACATTGCATTCCACTGAGCAAAAAATCAATATGTTGTGGATAACATAGATTTTAAATAGGAAATGGTAGTTAAATATTTCACCTTCTCTCACATTGAGCCAGGAAGTTGTTAAATCATCTTGTGAATCCAAATCCAGGGATTTTGTCATAGCCAAGTACAATTCATGTCATTATACATGATATTTATTCAGCTTTCATTTTCACTGGAGCAAATTCTGTCGTCTGGCCACCGGATGATTTGAGTCGGCTTTGCTGCTGCAGTATTTAGGGACGTGGACTAACCAGGGCCGCTCAGGGCTGGATAAAGGAAATCCTTTCAGTTTTTGACAAAGTACTTGATAATATCTCAGCCTTCGTTTATTAAGTTGAGGAATTCTCTCAAGTTTCCCACTCCTACTGCAAGAGCCCTGAGTGTCAAATCTGGTTCACATTACAACCACGACTGCCAAAAGCCATGCCCAAACCCAAGGAGACAAATTTTATAGTGAGTTTGATGGGTGTGTTTTATTTCTGACTGTTCCTTGAAGCCTTCACTCCTTAAGCCATGCATCACTGCTTATATCTGGGTTTAAATGTCTCTAACCCCACTAACTGTAAGTTGCATTTAAACACTCAAAACATTAATTTGACAACATTCAGAGACAATGGTGCATGATCACTAAACTACATAACAGCTGACAGGTGGGTCAGGTGTCTTTAGATGCCAAGAGGGGGCCATTAGTTGCCAGGTTATTCCATCCATCTGTCAGTTCTTGTATAGTTTACCTGTCAGTATAAAGCAATACAATTCAGCAGCACAACTAACTACCTAACCTTCGTGAAGGTGGGATTTATTGCATTGTTAGTTTTTGCATGGTGTGCCTAATAAACAGGCAACTGAGTGTATATATCTCCCTATCAGGTCGGGCAGCATTCACCAACAGTCAAATGTGTGAAACAAGTTTTAAGAAAACCCCCATGACGGCTGCTGGCTGTTATGTAACATCATCATGATGTAATTATTTAATGATCTTAACAGTGAGACAGCGCAGGGCTCCATGTGTTGGAAAGTTTAATATGTTTCGTGGAATTTTGCACAAAATGGTATGAAAGTTTTTAGCTTGTCTAATCCACAGCATGGGAGAGAGAAAGTCTCCTAATGGGTGCATGGGTTACTAGAGCACCCTCATGTATTATTGAGCTATTCAGAGAACTCATCTGCTCTGCCATCTCTACCCCCCTGGGTTTGTTCTTGCAAAGTACCATTTACCATCACAGTAACAGGCAGCTTATGCACCCTTTTAGTCAGATACCATCAGGCCTTCTAGTGACAGACAGACAGACAGACAGAGGAATACAGAGGGAGGTCAAGCTGCTTAGGCCTCACAAAACACTGACAGTCCCTGTAATCTTCTGACTGGCTGCGTCGTGCAGCCTGTGTGACAGCCACCGGCGTCTGCTCCAAACACACAACATGCAGCAGAGAGGTTATTGTCTTTGTTCCAGTTTGGTGGGACTAGGATGAGGGATTTGTGATTATCAAACTTTATCATAATACTCACTCCTCTAATCTTGGCCCTGCAAGGTGAATCAGGAAGTCTGCTGAGCACATACCTGTGTTAGTGTGATGACTAACAAATCTGGCTTCGCTACATGAGAGCACATGACTTTAACCCTGCGAACAATCCAAGGAGGAACATGTTCTGTCAAAACTAGGTCGAAAAAAGTCCCCTACACACCCACCTGAGGTATTCCTGGGATTCCCACATCTAGGGAAATTTTACAAAAACAGCAGAGGTGTGCGGGTGCGGCAGATCAGATCAAAAGGTCTGACGAAAACAGAGTTGTTTATTTGAAAAAATATTTTAACATGTGAAGCTGAAGGGCAGGCCACAGTTTATGCAGTGACCTCACCGTGACACCGTATCTTCTATGCATTGCAGCAGGAGCTCATTTGCTGGCAATGTTTGACTTGAACAAACACCGGCTATAAAATGCAGCCTGTGACATGATTCAGGGGGAACAGGTAAGAAGAAGGGTAAGAAAAGGGAGATGGGGCAATCATATGCATCAAGATAGGATAAACTGAACTCTGCCTGTTGATGTAGATGCTGATGAAGTTTAATTGGGAGAAACCACAAGACGGGAAATGCTGTTAATTTGCCAAACAGAGTGAGAAACATCTAAATTGTCCATTGGCCATTTCAACAAGCAACCCTCAAGAGGTGCAGAGAAGCTTGTCAGAGCTATACAACTTATAACTTGGACTTTATCCACAATGTTGAATGTCTAACATCAAGGCTAAGCAGCAATACGTGTGCTCTGGTGATGTTGTTCATGTTATCAATTATGTTATGTTCTTTTTTGCAGCGCACACGAAACTTCCACTTTCCCTTCTGGTTGCACAGTGAGTCAGTTGTGTGTGCACTGGCGATGGGCGGCTAATGGCGTCAGTCCCACATAATGACACCCATCTGGCGTACAGCTCCCTCGGGTCAGGCACATAACAGGAACACTGAGGATCTGAGCATATCACCATTAGGTGGGAGGCAGTTAGGACTATTGATTACAATTACACAACTGCCCCCCAGCTGTTTCATACACTGTATACACTAACTAAACATTTCCAACTGCCATTGATCTGTTATATACCCATCAGCCGATACATTAATGACGACATGCTGTTGAGTGTTGCAGACGGTTAAAAGAAAACTCACAAAACAAAAGTCCATGATTTCTGTTCTAATTCCACACGAAGCAAAGCTGGAAAGGAAGTGTCCTGTGTTGTATCGAAGTGCTTCACCAGCCTTACAAATTCAAAGCTGATGACAGCCAACATGGAGCTAATAGTGTTCTCAGCATGCCTAAAGTGTGGAGAAACAGAGGGATGGCTCAGCTAAGGGCTCTGGCCTATTATAAGTCTCTCACCACTCCAACAATAAACAAAGAGGCTCCAGCCAGTGTGTGCCTTCACGAAAATGCATAAATTGTTGGGAGGGGAAGAGAGCAGCACAGTGCACTTGACTCTGAAACAGGGTAGAGAGACTGCTGTTGGTGCGTGAGTGCTATCCTGTATGTTAGAAGCTACATTAAGTAACGTCTTTCTGGGTGTTTAGAAAGAGAGAAAAAATGGTGTTTCATGCTGAAACAACAATCAGAATGGGTGACAACAGCTACAATCCCCTCTTTATGTCCGTGGAACAGATCCCTCTATTCCTGCTGTGGTATTTACATGTTTCACGGAGGAATTAATTACAAACTGCGTGGACAGTCGTCTTGCGTATAGTCGCATTCTTGTCCCACTGAGAAGCTTCAGCAACCACTTGAGCTCGACCACACAGCCATACATTCACTGTGACAGCTCACATATCCAGGAGGGGGACGGGGTGGCCGGGCCAGAGGGCCCCCCACCCTGAAGCCGAGGGTGTCCAAGGGTGACAGGTTGTTGGCTTATTAGCATTGTGAATGGGCCTACTGGGTGCAGACCCGAGCCCTACATACGAAGTGACTATTAATATTTATTTTTGGAACAATCAAAAAGCTCTGAAGGGATGCAAAATGACTACAAAAAGAAAAATACAACAAATCAACTAGGGCTGTCAATGTTAGTCTGCGCACCCCATCACCTACTAACACAAAAACTAAAATTTCCGGCCCAGTTTCTACAAGTTACTTCAGTCCTCCTTAAACGTGTTGATTTCCCAACATGCATACTTGTATCCATTTCTGCTCTCCTCCCTCGGGCGTCTCTGGCAGTGCACCAGAGTGAGAATGAATAAATAATACAAAGGTGTGGTTGGATGTCTGGGATCCTGACTCAGGATTCCATTTCCCTGACAGAGAGCCTGGACGGTGTCCGTTTCTGTTACCTAGCAACTTCTTCCAGGAAAGCTGGAACAATCAAACGGAGCACCAAACACCCAACACACTTGGACTAAACAAAAGGGCCGACTCCTTTTTCCTCCTGAGCTCTGTGGAAAACTGATACGGCAGAGGTGTACTGCGGGTCCTCGTCACCCAGATGTTCCTAAGTGGACGGTCAAATTCAGCATTATATCACTGGACACTTTAGATGTGTCTGAGGCATGAAATTAAAGCCACATGCTTTCCCTTTTGAGGGGGTATTATGTCATCTCAGTGCATCCCTATGACCTCATTGACACCAGGTACAAAACACCTTGATCTAATGTAGCACTGATTCTTTGCAGGCTCTCTAGGAAATAAGACACTTAGACAAATTAGCTTGAAAGTGAACTTTTCCAAGAACATTTCAGCAAAGCACCAGAGACAGTTTTATAGTAGTTTGCATGCAAGACCGCAAACTCTCTCACAAACACAGCATCATTCATTCACTCTCTCACTTTCTGTTTCTCCCATTTGTAGGTCAGGGTCACGCACTCATAATATGACCTGTAGTCCCCCCCCCCCCCCCCCCCCCCCTAAAGCAGCTGATCTAAAGTCAGCTGACATTTTGCTGAAAATGTGCCTACAAGCAAGTGATTCCCAGATCAGGTAGATAGAATCAGATAGAAAACAGACAAGACAGTGACCAGGTGGTGTTCAGGAGGAACAGGATGATGAGGATGAGGAGGAGGGGAGTTTAGGTGTGTACTTACAACCAGCACGGACGTCCTCACCACCTCAGAGACACTCTGCCTGAGTTCAGCCGCCGTGCCAGGTTTCCCCAGACCCCGCGTAAATTTCCTGGTCTCCGGGTGAGCTGGAGTAGTCATCGTTGCGTTCATGACCGTTCAATCCACGAGATATATCAGTTTTAGGGCAAAATCATCATCTGTTTATCCGTTGCTCCGAGCCACACTAGTGCGCACCACGAGTTTGTAGCAGGCTCATGTTGTGGTGTGACTGCTGATTCACTCCCACCTCTCGATCTCATACTTTTCCCTTTAAAAAGAGAAAAAAAAAAAAGTCATCGTGCGCCGCGTTACTCCGGCGCTCTGCCTTCTTCCATCGGATTTATTGTTGTCATAATAAAGTATCCTCTTGAGAAGTGTTTCATTGGCCGTCCAGCGCCAGACAGGAGGTGTATAATCTGGTTGCCTCCTCGGCGCACTCCGCCCCTTACCGGTTTAAAGGCCTGCCCACTCCTGGCTGAGTGAGAGCTGCTCGGCCTGGACTTTGGACAGCAAGCCTCCAAAGTATGAATGACTGATTCGATATTATCTGATCACCACAAAAAAAAAAATCACAAATGTGGACAGTGTTTCCAGAGTTTTACTGCATTTGTCCCTTCTGGCATCTGAATAAATGTATTGTTTTCACATAATAACCAGATAAAAGTGGGTTAACATTCAAAAATCTTTTTCCCACTCTTATTTATACAACTTAAATGTTTTTTATTTTAAGTGAGTTCTTTGGTGTTGTGGAAAAAGTGCTTCTAGTTATTGTTATAAAAATAATCAGCTCCAATGAATTATGTTGCAGTAAATTAGTTTATTTAGGACATGTGGTGCCTAAAAAATCACTATTCAACTGTTTTGCTTTATTCCATAGGGTTTCAGAGGGTGCATATGACTACAAATATTCAGAGTAAAATGAGACTGAGGAATACACACAAGCAGTGCTGGCTACACACTTTAAATACACTAATATACAGACACTGTGGTTACAGCTCGACTGAACCAAACCTCTTGATCAATGATGCCATCTGTAGGTCGCAGCTGTAAACACACTGACGAGCTGCCTAACAGTTCATGTAGTGAGCATATTTTCCTGGGTGAAAACATCCCTTCTGCTTCTTTAGCTTCAACAAACACACAAGTCACACAAATCCAAGTTTGAATACGTTTTTTTTTTGTTTTTTTTTATTGCTTTCATTTCCAAAGAGCTCTCTGTTGTCTGGAAAAACGCTGCCATTCTGAGCAGAACTGAGGTTTTCCATTTCATTTGCTTCACTGCGAAACCATGTCAAATGCATATTTCCATTCATTTAGACCCATAAAAAGATGTGGTGTCTGTATACAGGAGGCAGCCTAGTTCAGTGAGGGCAACGGCGCTTGGAACTGAAAGTTTCTATTTTGTTTCACACGTAATCTTTAAAGCTCTCCATTACACTCGCTTTCATAATACAACGATTATGAGTATGTCTCACATTTTCTCATACAGCTGAAGGGGAACTTTAGTTAATCTAAAACAAAGCAAAACAGTCTGAGACGTATTCATACAACAAAGATCAGCAAATAGAATATTTACTTGAAATGGCATTAATGTGTGATGGCAGCTACCCCTGGCCACATTGTGATCAATTCTAGGGTTATGTCAATAATACAACAAAATAATTTCATATTTTCATCACCTTTTTTTTTTTTTCTCTTTAAACACATTGTGCTGGGCCAGGTGTGAACCGAGCATTGAGGATTAAAGGGTGGCCTGTTTTACATGATTTAAAATTTCATGGTATACAGTATAGGAGACACTCCTGATCCCCAATGTAACAAAATAGCATTAAAAAGTCCAGGACATTGATATAAAGCAGTTTGGCACTGAAGTTGCAAGACATTTTCAAAGCAGCAGTTTTCAATAAAATGAAAAAGTCGACAAAAAACGTTATGACGATGCAGTGATAGTTGGACCATCTAAGAAAGAATGCTGAATATCTATACCAACATGTTCCTGGTGTAAAAACAACCAATGACAAAATGTAAAACCAGAAAGATAGGAAGTGGTTCAGACCATTAGAAAACAGTATAAAATGACATCCTTAAAAAGAGGTTTCAGAGTTGAGAGTAAAAATGCCAAAAAATGCAGTCTCTGATGCAGTCTAAACCAGCGGACATGTCACCATTAAAGCATTAAAAAGCACCAAATGTGCATGGACACATGTACAAATGCCCCAGATATGTGTAGAAAAGAAAAGCAGAGAGTCTTGGGGGACAGGAAGGGCAGATGCCACCCGAGGGAGACAGTGTGTGGAAACGAGGTGAGCCGACTCAGTGAGGATGAGACTCTTTGCTGTTAAGGACACGAGCACCGCTGGAGGGGACCGTGGTGGCACTGCGGATGACCTCCATCCACCTGCGGGCAGAAAAAGGCCTTTTATCAATCCTCTGACATCCAGGACTCCAAACAACAGCAAATACATCTCGTAATGGAGCATCTGGATGATTAGACTTCGTACCTCTCAAAAGTGTATTCACTCTCAGATCGGAAATAGTAGACGTGGGACTTGAAATGCAGCTTGAAGACGTAGTCCTTGTGGATGTTCTCAGACTCTGAGGGGATGGTGACTGAGTAACCCAGCAGAGGAAGGCTGGCCAGAGGATAATCATCCTGAGAAAAAAAAAATTTAGTTTACAGCGAATTAACATTTATTTGTATTGATTACATGCTATTTATTTGATTGAAAAACAGTAAAACTTGCTGGTGAAAGTTTCTGGGCTAAGATGTCAGAATAAAAACTGCATGGGAAAGCCTGTCAACCTCAACTATGGCACAAAGATTTGACATTCTGCAAGGAGTTGCGATACTTTCAAGACCAGAGGAGGGTAAACACTTTGACTGGCACATACTAAGGGGGGGGGAGTGAATGTGGTGCGTTCACTGGACAAAGTGGAGGTGAGAGTGGACGTTCATCACCTGGTGAGACTTGTAGAAAAACAGGCTGAAGTTGGTGAAGACCACCCACAGCTTCTGCCAGCCGTTGCTGTTCTTGAACTTCCTCAGTAAATTTCCTGACAGCTGATTCTGAAAAGACAAAAAACAAGTTTGAAATCCTAAACCATATAGAGTCATACACAATACAAGTAGTGCACAGCAATTATATTTTTTTACTAAAACTGTGGAAGAAGGATTCATGAAGTTCTGAATGTTTGCTGATATTTTAGATGTTTCTTATTGTTCACAAATATCCATGAAAAGTCCAAAACCAACAGTGAACTGAACAGTGTCCACCACTCTCTCATCAATGAGCCACACTGAACACATTCAGTGTAGTCTCTGTTGAACCAGTGCCAGCTTCCTTGTGCTGTAAATACTCACTGGACTACTAAATGTGTGTTAATCCACAGGTGAAAATAGTCCCCCCACAAATACAACATTCACTGCTCTTTGAGAAACAACAGTGCCTGGTTTTAGGCAATTAGTTTGCCTTGTAAAAAAAATTAAAAATATTTTAAAGATTCATGTCTTCAGTAGGAACAACCGGCTTTGGGTCTGAGTGACACAGAGAGGGCCGGGGAGTCAGGAAGTATAAGGAAGTAAAAAAGTAATGCATTGTTGGTTTTGGTCGTTCCATGGTATTGGTTTACAATAACAAAAATACAGGATATGGCCAGCCTTATCTGTTTAACTTCTGTGTTTATGTTGTACTGCCAAATAAACTGTAAATCTACTGTTTCTAAGCACTTCTTTCTTATAATAGTTTAAAATATAAAATAATTAGAAAACAAGTCTTCTGTTACATTATGTTTAATGATCATAGTGCTTGTGTGCAACTTCTATTCCATTTTTTTCCCCTCCTACAAAGCACTTTCTAACTGTCCTTCCTACGGTGCAGCTCAAGTGAACACATACACAGGGCCTCTCCTGTCTGCCTGGCTCCTTTACCTCTAGACTCCTGCAGGATTCACTAAAGGAGAGACTCTGAACACGGTACCAGCAGATAACAGACAGAGGCACTGGTCCCTGGCCACTGGGGGGCCCCACCGAGGGGGCCTTATTCTCACTGACTGGACTAGGGTCCTCTACCACGGAGGAACGCACAGACGCATGGGGAAAAGAGAGACAGAGAGAGAAAAAACAAACAGGGAGGGAGGGACAGAAACACAGAGGCTGAGTAGGTGAAACACAGGCATGCAGTGGCAGGGATAAACAAAGGCCGACGGTGTGTCCAGGCAAGGCTGTGAAGAGGACGTTGTTACAACTACTGAGGAAGAGCAGAACTAGATCAGACACGGCCGGCTTTCAGAGAGACTACATCCCAAAACAGGATCTGTTCTGTTAGTGTGAGATGGGGACGTTAAGCACATCTACGTTCTGCTCTCTCTCTCGCTCTCTCTCTATTTATAGAAGATCAGAGATTTCCAAGTGCCAAGGGAGGAGAAAAAGAACAGAACCACATAGGAAAGCCACAGTTTTGAGTTTAGATAAGGACGTCACGCAGGCTACTCTTAGCCGAAAGAGGGAAGGAACAATATCCTCACTGTGGCTTCAAACAGAGCAAATAAACAGCATTAACATACAATGACTAATGGTAATTATGCAACTGATATAAAAATAGCTCAAACAACATTGATAAAAAATAAGGGTAATCAGTTTTCAACAATTTGTGACACAAGGATTTTTAAAGGAGCAGATGAGTTTAAAGGTACCATGTGGAGCTCTTGTCCATTGTTTTTCTGAGTGGATAACCCGTTTTGTTTTTCACAGTGCACACGTGTGAGCGTAAAGGCTCCATGATTCGCATCCTGCCATTGGTTTCACGCTCCTCCGCTGACTGACAGCTGGTGGCAGTAATGCACAAAGAAACTTAGCAATGCATTAACAGGAGCAGTGAAGAAGAAGAATACTAGCCAGCAAAAATGGATGTAGATAAGATGATAGTCAAATGACTATTTTCAAACTGTGTATCAAATAACAATGTAAGAACACTGTGACAATGTGAAAGGCGTTGCTCGTAGTGATGAACCACAACAGAATAACCACCTTAATCTGAAGCTCCCCTCAGCTTTACGCAGTTTTATAGCGAGTTTTAGTTGTTAAGCTGTATGTCCCACAACTTTTTTTTGTTTTTGTCCACTCTTACGGGGTTGTTTCCGGACTGACTTTGTTTTATGAGGAAGGAAACGCACTTGTTAGACCTCAAAGATGCACACGATGCACTGTGGTGAGTTACACTGAATGTAGACATATGTTTTGTTTGTTTACAAGAAAACTCCACAGGGTGCCTTTAAACAGATTTTGACCTAAATTTTAGGTCCCTATGAGCCCAAAAGTTGTTGATTTCATGCTGGAAGAAAAAACAAAATCTTACTGCAAATCTTACTACTCCTTATTATCCATTACCTTTTTTCTCAGTAAAAAAATTAAACAATGAATAAATGGGTGCTTGTACGGCAAACAGCAAGTATGTATGAGACATGAATAAGACTTTCTATTATTTGTATTCTTAATCTTATCTTCTTAATTCATAACATACTTTTTATTTTGAAAAATTTATGATGAAAAGAATGAGCCTTAAAATCATTTCAGTTCATTAGCTCCCAATAGCACAAATCAGTTCATAAGTCATAAGAAAGCAAGAAATCGTTAAGACGATGGCATGCAGCACAGGAGGATACTGTTCCCACTGAGAAATAATCAAAGTGAATTAAGATACAGCACACACTCAGACACAGAGAAAGAAAACAGTGAGGCAGGAGGGGAGGAACAAGTCTGAGGTTGAGTGCTGAGGTTTGGCTGGTACCTCCACAGCTATGCTAAAGTCCACCATGGACACACTGGTGTTCCTGTGCCAGCACACGTGCACCATGGTGTTACCACGGTGAGGGGTGGGCCTCTCCAGCGAGGTGTGCGACGCTGTTATGTCGTCCTCAGACTCTGCCTCCACCGAGGAGTCCTCAGGGCATTCTGGGAAAGTCAGGAGGTTGTTACTGCTAGACAATGAGCAGGCTGATGAGGGGAAAGGAGCGCTAAAACACAGACAATGTCAGATTCACAAAGCACACGTCGCATCGTGCATCTGGGATTTCAATGGGTGTTTTACTCAAACTTTGTTACTGTATATCCTCTGTTCATTTTTTCATTTTGGGGGTGACAGCATAACAAGTATGCATTTTATATTCAACTGTGTGTTCATGTAGTAACTCACTGTTTTCTGTCAGATTGCTGGTCAGAAAGTCAGATGAAGGCCCATTGCTGGTTTTTGCCACCTCTATCGCCATCTTTATGTCCTCCATCCACTTCTCCATCTCTGTTAGTGAACTAGACGGAAAAACACGCAAAGGATAAAGTGCTCAGCATATCCCGTCATTAGTCACAGCAGGAAGGCCTGGTGGTTAGAAATAGTCCAGTCAAGAATGTCACAAGTTGGATCCATGTTAGTCCGGGTGTCCTGCCAAATTTTCCTTAAAAAGACACTAAGTCACCATCTGCTCATTCATGGAAAGTAGATCAGCAAAATGTTGTTTGTTAGCCTTAGAGGCAAAATTTTGTCAGCCGCTGGCAAATAAAGACAGAAATGCAGCAGCTCTGCTCATGAAGCTCAATTGCTGTGAGCTCCAGCAACCTAAATGAGCATATTAATATTTTTATCACGACACTTTGTTTACAGAGCTTTTACAGAATTAAGTTAAAGTTAATATTCTCATTGGAAATTAGTCCTTTGCAGTACACGTCTTTGTTTCTCTACAGGTTTGTCATTATTCGAGAGAAAGTCAACTGCATCTGATGAGGGCTCATCCAGATGCGGCAGAGGATAAAATGCCCGCATAACCATTTGGGTAAATGTTAGGTGCGGGTACAAAGTGTCTGTTTGTTGACAACCGCCGGGTCTTACCTTGCTGCCACCACCACCGACTGCTGCTGTCCAACCAATGTGAAGGCGTGCGGCACACCCCACTCATCTTCACTCTCTCTGATCTGGAAGGAGAACACGGAGACACAGAAAAAACATCAGAGAGCGGTGGTATCTAGGACAGCAACGACCAAAATAGACCGAAAGGGAGAGATGGAGGGAGGGATGAGGAAAAGAAAGTGAGAGAGAAGGACATGTGTAGTTGTCCTGAAAGTGTGTGACTGCGAGTGTTTGTTGAGGTGGGGGCAGACGTTGAGAGAGAGCTGCGGTTCAGCTGTTTGAGGCGGTTTATTTGCAGTAATGATAAACTGGTGACAGCTGTTTGAAGCAATTTCTGTTCAATTGAGAGACACAACACTTACTGTCATGCCATGGAGCGGCAGCTGCCCATGCAATTTGAACTGATTGGTCGCCGTCATCCCTCGACTTGTGTACAAAATGATGTCGTTGAACTATTGCCAGAGAGGCAGAGACAGGAGAGGGACAGTAAGTGGACAGTAACAATCTTTCAAACAAAAAGACATTTAAGCTGCTGAAATAAAGTCATTAAATTCAATAAATAATTCTGGGGAAGCACAAACAACTTGTCATAATGACTGGGAAATGACAAGCTGGAACACAGTGGCAGAAAAATGGTAATAATCAAGAGACCACAAAGAAATGAACAGTGAAGAGAAATTATTTTACAGCTCAAGGCTCTAACACACAAACATACTTCCTCATGTTTAAAATGCCTTGTTTACTGAACTTATATTTCCAACAAAACCAAATTCATGTGCAAAACACTTCCGTGTCTTTAGACAAAGTTCTGAGCAACATGTGGGGTTTTTCCTGAAAATAACTTTTGTACTACATCTGCCAACACCATCTGAGTAATGTATAGCAGGAAAGGATGAAAGCATGATTATTTTTCCACTGAGATCACTCCAATAAGTAATTAGATTAGTGATATGACCTAATCTCAGAAAGTGGGTGTTACCAGGAAAAACATTCTTTGCTGCAGGCCTTTTCCAGAGAGTTTGCTGAGGCAGCCTAACCTGATGAACTCCTGAGGGAGAGAAAGAAAAAAAAACAAAACACGCATCATTTATTAGACACATAATATACACGGTGTCAAATCTGTAAAAGTCAGATAGAGAATTCAAAAGTGTCTATTCTTAAAAGCTTTAAACTCACCCGACCAGGAACAACAAGATTGTCAACAGCAATCAAATCCTTCTTCAGCTCCAGAAGCTTCTGGAAGTTCTCCATCTTGACTAGGCTTCCCTGGAGCCGGTCAACCACCTCAGACACATCTGCCAGAGCAGCTATGGACCAATCAGGGGTACGGGATTATTGGAGATTGACTGTTTGATTATTCCACAGCACTAGAAGAACTTAATGTGTCTCTATAAGCGTAGTACCTCTGCAGTCCCTGAAATCCACGTGAGTAGCTGGGTAGTGTTTGCACAGGCGCTCCAGGATCTGCTTGTAGTGAATGAGGCGGTGCAGAGGACGCAGAATGAAGACATTAAGGGGGACGTAGCAGACCTTTTGGAGCTCAAAGTCCCTGCAGAGACCCTCCAACTTGCGGGATGACCTGCACGCCTTCTCCAGCTCCAACAGAACTTCAGACTGCTTATGCAGGTTTGCTGTCAGAGGCTATGGACACAGGGACACATGAGTATTAATTAAACGTTATTATTCATTATTGTAATTCCAAGTTTGTAAGACATAGAGCGGTGCCTCACCTTCAAGTCTTGAAAGTTCTTCAGCATGACATCTCCAATACGCTGGTAGTCTCCTTTTATGTGAGCATTGGATCGTCCTTCCCTAAATCAGATAAACATCAGCAAGTTTTATCTCTAAAGTGTTATGGAGCCATTGTAGACACCAAATTAATCATCTAGGCTACGCAAAAGCGCTTAAAGCTCATTGATGATTCAGGTGAGCTTCACCTTATGCATGAAAAATTCGAATGAAGTTGGAAAGAGCCTTTGAAAGTTTGAGAAAGAGATCCACCAGCAGGTGTCTCCCTTGAGCATGACTTCCCCCATATGGGTGCAGGAGCAGCATTCTGCATTACTGGATTCATTCAGAATATTTATGAATTTCGTAGAGCATTATGACAGCTGCGTTAGGGGAACACATACAGCCTGTAAAACACATCCTTCCTAATCTATGACAGACAGCTTTTTAAACACGGTCACAACAACAAAAGTACATCTCTGCCATAATATTTGAATATGCAAAGCTAAAAGAGAGACACATGTAGTGCAAGATAATTTGCATACATATTTGAGTGTGGTTCTTATCAGCAGAATTGACTGTAATATCACTTTCAGCTTTAATTTGGAGTTGTAACGATGACTAGCCAAAACGGGCTTTGAAATAAAATTCTATATGTCTGCAGTAAATGGTGGTAAATTCTGACAGACTGACAGGCTTTATGCATCACTGTCTGCATGTCTGTGTGTGTGTCTTTGAGTGTGAGTGTGTGCACATGTGGTTCAGTGTGTGTTAGATAAAGGACGACATCATTAAGGAGATCTGACAGCAGAAACCCACAGGCAAGAAAAGGCCGGCCGTGGTGCAGCATGACTGTTGCCATGGAGATTATAGCTCCTCGGGTCATCTAAAGGGACTGGGTCGCCCTCTCAGACTAAATGCCAGTAAAACTCATTAAAAAGGCGGTGGAAGATGCTATAAATCGGACAAAAACCAAACCACCACGTCAGCTGGCATGGTCTTGACCCTGCAGGGAGTTTTCGGAGTGAGTCTGGAAGTGAAATGAGACTCACCACAGGGCCAGCCTCTGCTCCACCTCCCTGAGAAAACCTGTGTGGAACTTGTGCAGAGGCTCGAAGGTGGAGAGGATGGTGTTCTTTAGAGAGTCTGGAGTTGCCTCATCTTCTCCCACTGCACTCTGGAAAGACTGAGATCCCAAATACACATACGAGTTCAAGCAACAAAACGTGGTATAAAGTAAGACACTATAATTGTTTATGTTAAGGATCCTCTCCAGACAGACTCTGCTGTGAATAATTTTTATCGGATATGTTTTTTTCCACCAAACATTACTGAGGTAATGATTCTTGTCCTTAAATCTACTCCTTGTCCCTCATTGAAAAATCCAGAAAATATGTATACACACGCATATGTGTGATGTCTCCTACGTCACTGAAAATTAGAGTTGTTGTTTCAACATCACGCTTGTTCGAGCTGCATAATGATCCGTTAGAATTAAATGTAACACGTTACACAACGCACATTCAGGCCAGATATCTGTGAACATTTAATCGTGGATTCAGCACGATGCACTGGAGAAGAGACGTGAGGCGTGTTTTAATTTTGATGGACTTGAACTGAATCTCACATGGATCTGCACCTGCGATTGGCTGCCAAACTAGAACGGATATCTAGACCGACATTTAAGGTGGACACAGGGAAACTTTCCACGGCACAGATATCGTTCTGCACAGTGAAGCTCAAACATTTATGTTAAGGAACAACAAACAGAGAACATTTTTGAGTGGAGAGGGGTTCTTTGGGTGGGCTATGGTTTGGGACTTTGATTGTAGGCCGTGGCGTCCACACTTTGTATTTGGCGGGGGTCCTCTGTTGAATCCTGTCATAGCCAATCTCTCTCTCCCCTCATTTCCTGTCATCTTTCTACTCCAGATGTCTAAATGAAGCCACAAAACAATTTAGAAACTAAAAATTAAATCCCCCCCATCTGTGATTTCTCTGAGAGTCATAGGTCCAAACATTTTGATGGGAAAAAGGACACTATGATACCACATCTACCCAGAGTGATACCAGAGGTATTTCCAGAGATTGCAGACCATTTTCTGGCTCAGAACAGATAAAGCAACCATGTAACAAAGCTCGCTGGGATGTAAGAGGTATGAATTAAGTATTAAGCTGCAGCGCAATGGTTATCTCTCCACGACAGCGGGTGATTCAAGCGCTGATTTTCTGGTCTCGAGCTTGTAAAAAAACTTGTACAGTGAGAAGTTTCTCGCAAGTTTTCTCACTTGTCAAGATCATAGGAACGGCACTGATCAATGCTGTGTTGCTGATCTTCCCAGGACACTATCAAAAGACCTTCATCAGTGTTTCTACTGTTGCACTTCAGTCTTGGGACGTCTCTTAAATCCCTTAATTGCCTGAGGATGAATGGAAGAATCAATAGCTAATCATTCTTAACACTACCGTTCCATTAAGTCAGAATGAAGTCAAACGTTGCATGTTGTGTGTTTGGCCACAGAGGACAGAAAATAGCTGTATTTCGCTGACGTGATGGGAAAGGGAAGTGAGCTTAAGGAGAAGCGTGTGTCTCTAGAAAGGCTTGAGAAAAAGCGCCAGCTGTTGTTCAGATGGCTTCACCCCAAACAGCAGCGCCAAACAGTGTATGGGAAGAGCGACAACACACACACACACACACAGTTGTAAAAAGGAAGATGACATAAGCCAAACCAAATATTTACGAGACGTGCGAAAGGCTTCTCTGAAAATTACAAGACAAGAAAAGCTGCATCCTTTAAAAATGCCAATGAGAAGGAGAAATGCATTTTCTCCACGTGTGCGCTGAATCAGACAAACAGCAGCACCTCCATCAAGCCTTGTAAAGACATGCTCCTTGTTTGCTGCTGAAGCAGATGTACCACAGGTTTAATATCCTGTATTCTGCTGCATTTCCTTTGTGATATTATCAAATGAAATGGTTCCCATATGCTTGTACCCAGCCAGTGAAATCTGAAGTCACATGTAGATGGAGCACGCGGCTAAATCCATCTATCTCTTTAAACACAAACACAGTTTAGTATTCACAGCCTTGAGTGAGACAGATGAATGCATTTCACAGCGCGGGTGTGGGGAATGAATAAAAAATGAAATTGCATCTGCCAAAATATCCCTGTGTCACTGCCTGACTCTGTGTTTTGGCGGGTGCTCCGCAATGGAGCAGCTAACCGGAATAATCAATGTTTTCTCTCCAGAGGACAGCGCAGCAGATAACAAACAGTGGAGCAGCGTGTTGGCTAGCGGACTTGGCTCATCTTACCACAGTCACCACCTCCAGGTCCTTCAGATACGTCCTTTCTGTGGTCAGCAGCTCCTTGGCGATGAAGTAGGCCCGATCTGTTGGAAACCTCTGCAAAGACATCACAACAGGAGGAAAATGTGAGTAAGAACAACTATCTTCTGTCTAACCAATATATCTGAGTAGATTTGCAGGAAAATACTCGGTCTTCAGCCCCTGTGGAGCTTTATTTAGGACAGGTAATCTAGGTCCAGTGCTATTTTGAGTATTTGGTAGTGGCTTTGAGGCACAAGTTAAAAAAAAATCCTAAAAAACTGATAAAACAAAGCAACTTTGGGGCGATTATTGTTGGTTTTAATCAACAGAAGCTTGCCATTAAATCACAAACCTTCCTCCGAACCTCATCTTCATCATCAGTGCGAACACTGCAGGCATCATTGAGCAGTGGGCTGGTGAGGGGGGAGGGCTGTCGGCCGTTGGGACTGTGACTGCACAGCTCCAGAGACTTCTGACCGTTGACCATGCCATGGGAGTGACCTGAGGACGCAGACAGGTGAGGGCTGTTGGACACCACTTCTGCACGGGGGCCCATTCAGAAACCGAAGTGAGGAGAGAAAACAAAAAAAGTGAGTGACTCAAATATACATAAAAACAGCAAGAGAGATCTGGACAAAAATACTTGAGAATCCACATGAAGTCATGGATATAAGTCACAGAAAAGTAGGTGAGTAGTCATATAATTGTTAGTTGATTGACAGAAAGTTAATGACCAACTATTTTGAAAATAAAATATCCTCATCAAACATCAGTCATTGGAAACTATGCTGGCTACACCAAAATATATAAAGTATTTACAAACATAGTTTGACCCAGGATCAGAGACTGTCTCAGCCACACAGGAAAACGTAATGAGGTCTAGCTGGGGGATACGTCTGCAGAAAGTGAAATGTCAGCCATGACTCACTCTACAGTCCAGACAGCTCTGGCAGTCTTTGTGCCACGTCAATCAATACACAGGCTGAGACACGTACTGCAGGATGATCAAGAGGAATAGCTTACTTAGTGGCATCTATACTGATGATGTTCACTGACCTTACTTACTACGTTCCCTCTGCTGTCCTCTGCTGTGTAGACACAAATAAAACGGTACAACATGCACACAAACCAGCGCAACTCCTAGATGCAACTAGCTCAACGCACCAGCACAACTCTGGGAAGGATCGACTTGAAACTCTACAGAGGGAAGGAGTGGAAACCACAGTAAACATCTACAAGACTGCTACAAATGAGAGTGGAAAGGAACTACAGTATACACACAGAAAAACAACCAACACTACAAAACTACAGGGAGAGTGAAGTGGAAAGGTCTAGACACCAACTTCTGGGATCTCACAAAGAAGATTCAGAAAATCTCACTTCATAAAGGACATCTTTATTGACTCTAAAATAATATATGTACATTGTTTAATGAATATAAATCTTCAGAAAAGCAGCAAAAAAAAAGGTCAAAGCCAGCTGAGCGTGCAGAGGAACACGGAGTGAGTGAACGAGACAGAAGGGAAAGTGCAGTAAAAGAAGAGTGAATCTTCTAGGTCTTAGCTAATATTAAATAATAAACAAACCTTTATCAGCGCAAAGGTTTTTGAATAAACAGCTTTGTGACACTTCCGTTATAATTGCGTTATTGCTCTAAAACTCAGACGGTAATGAGGAAACATGCATGCATTATTCAGTCCATGAATACAAATCAGTTTTACATCAATTTAATTGTAAAAGTGACACAGTGAGCTGTAAAAATAAGTGTATAGTAATACCATGTTTAAAAATTCAGTCCCTAATCATACATGCTGCATGATTTCCTAGTCCAAAAAGTCTGCTCACATTCTCCTGTCTGTTATACTAGATTAAGAAATTACAGTGAAGTGACTGAGAGCTCTACCTGTATATCACAGTACATACAGTACATGCAGAGAGCAGCCAGGGCAGAGCAGCATGATGTGTACCACGCCTCAGTCCTGGTTTAGTGCAGCATGCATTGGAAACAAACCCTGAAGGACACCAGTGGTTGAAAAATACACACAAGTCTCGCCCACAGACCCGGGACTCTTAGCCGAACCGACACATGTTAAATGGTTTGGAGTTAAATCTATCTGCTCCAAATGACTTTGTCTTTGTACAATACAATGTCATTCCAGGTCTGTGGGACAGCTTTGTGCACCAGAGTGGGTTCCCTCACACTGCAGTGATCCAGTGACAACTGACAAATAAACACTCTTTCATAGTGCTGCACTAATCTACATTATGCCGCTTTGAAAGTTTTGCCTCTTGGGACATTAATAATCAGGAGGCACATTCACACTCGAACATTTTTGTAGGTGCTGTGTAACAATAATCTGCACAAAACGAAAACATTCATGTCCACTACTGTCTGGTTTTAAACCTTTCTTTTTTTTTGCCCTTATTGGATGGATGATAGTAGAGTGGCAGACTGAAAAGGGGAGAAAGAGAGGGGTAAAGCATACAACAAAGCCCCCCCCCCCGGAAAATGAACCCTGGGACTTTGCATTATATAGTAGTATGTACTTTAAGCTTTAGACTACTGGGGTGCCCATTGTGGCTGCAACATCATCATGTCCCAAATGACTAACTTAAAAAATGGGATGGAGCCACTGGCGATGTTGAAATATTAAATAATCTAGAAAGACGTTGATCAAGACACACATACAAATAAAAATCTCACTTTACTGCTTGACGTCAGTGCTAGAAATGTAGCACCACGCTGCACAGGCAGTCGACAGTGATGGATGAGCCAAGAGAGTCTGTGCTTTGAGGTGTTGCCCTTAAACTGCCTTTCACTGCTACAGTACACACACACACACACACACACACACACACACACACACGTACATAGTTACTAAAACCTGCTTCTATTTTCCTGCATATTCCCAAGCTCCTGTCGTTCTTACCCTGATGTTCTATCGGCTCTGGAATAATTAAGCGTTAGCTGGATCATTGCAGAGGAGTGAACCCAGATACTGGCAGTCTCACCTCTTTCTACCACACAGACAGTGGTGAGTGACAAAACAGGTTTACATGCAGTTACGGCTGGGAAACAAAACAGAAAAGATAAGACAGTTTCATGCTTACATTGGACAAAGACAGAAAAGAAATACCAGAAATATGATATAAAGACTCTTTTTCAACAACACAAATAAACACGAGGGCAGAGAGAGCAAAATAAAAGTGCTGTGGCATTTTGTTAAGACTGAGAACTATGCAACCTTTAGAAACAACTGGATTTTGTGGGCACTATAGCTGTCAGAGGACTTAGCTTGATACCAAATTACAGCCAGAGAAACTCAAGCATGATTCAAGTGCAGAGTAAAGTGAGCATAGAGCATAGCGTAGTGAGCAAAAGAGCCACACACTGTTATGGAGTAGCTAATCTACCACTGCAACAGACATTTACCTGAGCCTGACCAAGCCGCTGCTGGGCTTTCTGACCTATCAGACAATATTCACAAATATATTGTAAGGTTATTTCTACTCCTGTTGCTGAATATCTCGCTGATTTCTACCACCGTTAGGAATAAAAGTAAACAGAAATAGGCAAAGAGCAGAAGGTACTGTAAACATAAACAATACTGGATATTAATCAGATGTCCAAATCAGTATTTGCAGTATATCAATTAGTTTCCACTCCGCCACCAAATACTTCAGACGGAGCTTACTACTCTCACAACAATCACAAGCCAGCTCAAGAATATAAATCAAACAAGACAGCAGAATTATGCCCAGTAAATGCCCTCAGAGTCACCAATTACTGCCACAATCAGACACCCATGAGTCTTTCCAGACTTCGTCTCAGACGTATGATGAGTACAAAGTGTGCAATGCAGAAAAACTGTATTAACTTAATCTAATAGGAAATATAAATGTCTATGGACAATAATGATTGGATATGTGTATTTCCCTATAGGAAGTCATAAGGCATCTGAGGCATAAAGACTGAACCAAACATTCAACGAGTCACACTGTTGTCTGCTTTGTTCTAAACATCCAAGAATGCAAAGAAAAAGTGCAACTGTAACGATAAATTCTCTTTTGACCATTCTCGAGTTTTAAAAGGGACACAAATAAAGACACTAAGTCTCTGTAGTTTTAGTTCATTACTAGCTAGTAAGTGTTATATTCTAACACGGCACTTGTGTATTTCTGCAGGGACACGTTAATACAATCAAAGAAATGGGAGACTGAAAGATAAACCCCATTCAGTCAACAAACAAGATTCAGTCCTCATGAAATCTCACCAAGGGAAGCGGCTCCCGATGAAAGAGAGACTGATGCTGGGAACAAAAAGTGCTTCTAGTAGGTAGGGCTGTGCTTAACAAGACTAGTGTGAGCACGGCGTGTAGAGATTTGAGGCATCCTCAGAGGACAAATAATCTCTCAACCACTAAACACTGCTTGTCTTTCACCATCTGGACCCAAACTAAACCCTTAAAACTCTCCCGTGGAGACGGTTTGAAACTCTCTGTGCACTAACAGCTGAAAATCTGTCCGCCATCCTCATCACTGAAGGCATGGCATCCGTCCTCATCTGCCTCCTCATCCAGCTGGAGGCTGCCAAAGGAAAACTTGTTCCTGGGTAGAGGGGAAGTGGAATTGGCCTCTGCTGGATTACCAAACGTCACAGGGCTGCTGCCGCTGCCCTGTTTAATCTCCACCTCAGACTCACTGGACTCCGAACCGCTGGTGGGGGAGCCCTCGTTCATTTGAACCGCTCCCACATGCATGACACCAGGCTGCCCCAAGCGTTTCTGCCCCGAACTGCCCCTGGACCGGCCCGGTGCCATGAGGCCATTTGCTGCCATGCGACGCTCAAGAGCAGCCATGCGCTCGGCCCGAGACAAGACAGGACGTGATTCCTGCCCTGGGGAGGAATTTCTCTGGTTTGTGTCTGTGTCAGAGTGGTGACGCATTTTGTGGGGCTTTTGTAAGCGAGGAGAGAGGCTCGGGGCGGAGGAGTATCCCCCCTCGAAGTGAGTGGGAACAGAGCCATTCTGCTCAGCGTAACTGCGGGAGCCTGATTGATGGAAGGCGTTCATGACAGGACCTGTGACGACACTCCTTGAACCCATAGGTGACACTGTGAGAGGGCTGCTGCTGCTGCTGCTGCTGCGCCTCTCTCTATTATGGGCACTGAGGTCCCCCACAGTGCTACGGACAGGACTCTGGTCAACCTTTTGGTGTGATGGCTTGGGAGACTGGTCCAACTCATGGCTCATGCCAAACGACTGCTTAGAGGAGGAAGGGGATCCCCTGTGCCGCATCCTACCAAGACAATTCTCCTGCTGGGCTTGTAGAGGCCCGTTCATGCCCCCAGAGCCAGACCCACAGCAGGGCAAGACCTGTTCCCTATAACTGCGATTCAGCTTCATAACCTGGTCCCTGCCTTTGTTATATTCACTATTTACATCACTGCAGTCAGTGAAGGGGATGGAAGAGCTGCTGCCCTTAGCAGCCCGAGATGCTGGACCTGTACTCAGATGTTCTGGGTGGGTCTGTCGTGTTGGGCCTCTTGTCTCCTCAGTCCTGGACACAGACCCCCTTCGGTCGTCATGGCCGTTCCTCTGGTGAGATGGGCTCGCCCTTGTTGTCCTCAAGGCCGAGGGGTCTTCTGCACTCACCAACACCGACTCCTTCCAATGACGCCGTGGAGGAGAGTCTACTCCGGGAGCACCACTCTGACAGGAAGAGACAGAGGCAGACAATTGGAGTATTTCAAGAGTAGATTTTATTCATGGCTATGTTTAATTTAATCATTATTACTAACTAGAGGCTGATGATTTAAACAAGTATGTCCAACTTGAGGGTAGCCTGTAGAGTTTGGGTCAATGTAGCACTGTTGGATGCACAGGTACATGCACATGTGCAGGCACAGTGCACATTCCTGCTGACATCTTAACTGTAGTAGTAGTGGAAATATGCTAATGAATGTAGCAAGACTCCTAGCCATTATGTAAACATGAGTGTAAACTAGACCTCTGAGTAGATGTAGTGGGATCCAAGGACCATAGGCGTTCGCAACACTGCTGCGAACACTGCCAAGATCTGACCCAGCATCGGAGCACAAGGGCCATTAAAACATTCATCAATTAATTTCTCCATTTCATTCAAAAGCGTCCCATAGTTTGTTTAATGTCCTCTGCTATACACTTGAAACCAAACAGCTCAAAAGTAACAATGAATGTAGTGAATGTGTTTTAAATAACAAAATACTACGCAAAAGGATTGTGTGCAATCATAAAAATATGACCAAGAATTACAAAAATGTTTGATGTATTGAACAAAGCAGGTTTTAAAATATAGGAAAAAAAAAAACGTGGTGGTTTTTGGTGTTAAACAATTGATGTAAAGTGACAATGTAAAAGGTACTATTAAAGCTTTGTTTGTGTACATGGAAGCACAATGTAATGAGATTCTTCAGGTGACACGGACCATACACGGCTAAATGTCTGCTGTGAATGCACTGACAGACTGATGCACTCACTTCTGTTGGCACTTCATGGTGGCGTGGAGAAGGCAACGGTGACAGGCGGCTGTTGTGTTGGACCCGACTGTTGTGTTGGACCCGACTGTGTTTCCTGGCAGACAGGATGTTGAAGGTCAGTGTTATTCAATCCGAGCACCCTCGCCTACACCGAATATGTCAAACGTTTCTGCAGCCTTTACCTTTCAAACGGGATCTTTTTAAACTCAGACTCCTTCACATAATCAATCACCTGCTTCTGTGTGCGACCGCTGCAGAGACAAGTACAGGAGGGATAATAATGAGCTATTCTGGGAGAGCTGTGGTAGACTGTTAAGTGATGGGGCGACGCAGCTGTGCGACTGCAGCCCTGAAAGACACACAGCAGCTCGAAGATGCGAATTCTCTCTACCTGAATCTGAAGGAGGAGCCTCGTGTGAAGAGCACTGGTTTGGGCTTGGGCTTGGGTTCCTCAAAGAGGCGGAAGAAGGCGTGGTATTCGACACAGATCTTCCAGAAGACTTTGCAGCAGTCTCTGCTGGCCATCAGAAACTCTAGAGTGTCCTGATAGGAACTCTACGGACACATAAAAGCATAACTTATAGCACCGAAAACTGATGGGTTTTGTTTTTTTATACATATGTGATTCAAAGACGTAGCTTACATTTATATCTGGCCTCAGCTTGATGAGGAATCTTTTCCTCTTGAAGCTCAGTTTACGCACTTTAGACCAGTTGAAGGCGTTAATCCTTGTGTGTCCCTGCGGTGGTGAAAAATGAATAAACTTTTCTACAGCAAGCTTTGAAAAATATCTAACATTTTTACTAACAAACATATCTACTGAAGTGAACTTAAAACAAATAAAACAAAATTCAACCCAAGGGGTTTTTCTAATCACATTTGGCCATACACCAGCCATCATTATACACACAGTGTTGACCTACAAATTAGTATGACTGACCTGAAAGACCAGGACACCGGTGTGCGCCACAGCCAGACTTAGCCTCGTGCCCTCACGATCCTTGGCAGGGTGAAGGCGAATCCCATACATCTCCAGCCGACGTGCGACTTCTAGTAACTGATAGTCTGATTCTGCTGGTGTATGAGCTCTAGCAACACAAAATGAAAACGTAACAAGTTTAAATATAAGACTAGGGTTTATTCTAACATTTTCCTCATTGTCAACAAATCCCATGACAAGACCAAAACCAACTAGGAAATCTGTTGATTGGCCAGAGACTGATATAACTTATTGTTCAAAAATGTAGAGCAGAATAACAGTGACTTTTTCCTGAAATATGCATGATGGTATTATAGAAAAGTACTCTGTGTTTTGAAAAAGAAAATAAAGTAGGGAGGGTGAAAGGACACAGCAAAATTAAAATTTAATCTCCCAGGTTTTAACACTTTGACTTAATAAGTGCAAACTGTAGCATTCATCATCCCTTCAGCAAATTTTTGGACAAATAAATTAATTCCCGGCTTATCATCCTGCTGTGTGTCTCACTAATTGAGGTGAAAGACCGGGCTCACAGTGGATCCTGGTGTTTATCTGAGTGTTTGGAGCACTGGTGGAAGGTTGGGGATGGGTTGCAAATGCTAACTTTCCTAATTCTTATCAGTGGATAAGCCTTCCTGTTTCCTGCCTGTGGTATTTAATAAGAGATTTAACTCTGCATGGCACTCAGCCAGAAGAACCCCAGTTACAATTATTAATCAAGAAAGCCTCAGCCAGAGAGAGCAGACAAATCTAAAGGAGACCCTTTCACGTGGCAGCCGCCCACTGTGTATCCATCACTGGCACAGCCCACTGCAACATAGAGGTGGGACAAGGGTTGGCCACGCACATATTCCAATTTGTGCACTGATGAAGCCATTTTGAGGGAGGATGGTGGGAGGAGATCTGGAAAGATTCCAACTATATACTCCCAGCAGCATACTACTCTTAAACTAGAGGCTGATGAATGGAAAAGTACTGTGTGAAAAGAGTCACGTTCAATAACCAGCTTCACTTCACAACTCCTACACAAAATTTCAATGTGGACTTGTATTAATAAGAGTAGTGCATTGTTTTTCTAAGCTGATATGTGGTAAAGAACTACACAGAGCACTTGAGAAAGAATCTAATTATTCAGTGGAAGACTTTCTGACAGTGTCACCTGTATAAAACTTCATTAAGGGACATGCACAAGCCCTGAAACAGCTGTTCTTGCTCGTGGGTGCTGAGAATAATTGTTGTTCAGCCATGGCATCAGTGAACTTATGAAAAGAGCTAAACAGAAACTATGACTGGATCAAATAAATTCCTTATTTTAAGACCTTCTTCAGTTCTAGAAACTCACATATTCTTTGAGTGAAACTCCATGATCTTGTCAATCAGAGGCATTTGATCGGGGATGTAGTTGTTGTTGAGGAGGTGTGACCGGCACTGGCTCTCCTCAAAGTCCCCAATCTCAGCTGAAAAGTCAGGGAGAAGAGAGGAAGAAGTTCAAGTTATTGTAAAAATACCTGCAACTAAATAAATATATGTGACAAATAAATCAAAATGAAAAAAAAATAAGCCTCTAGAATAGCTTAAATGCTCCTTGGCACATACTTGCAAAGTCTCTGAACCCTACTGAGACAAAGACAAAGAACACTTTTCTTTCAAAAGATATTTCCTTGGTTTATATTTCCCTGCATATCGGTACCACAATGCATGCGGTTGTCCTGAAGCAGTCCTCCAAGATTATGCTCAGGCATCCGACTGAAAGGTATCCATAGCAACACACAGCTAATCAATTTGTAATGGTGTGCAGTGTGCTGTATGACAATGTTTGATGATAAGCTCTGTGTGAAAAAAGCATAGCATGTCTTCAAAGACATTTATCTGATCAGTCGACTCTTTGGTCTCTTGAGCTAAATGAGGAAACAGCCATGAGGAACTTACACTGGATAATATGGGAGACCATCAGTGCTGCACTGCTGTCATTGCAGGTCAGACGCCCGCAGGAAAGATCCTGTTTGATTTGGAGGGCAAACAGGTACCTGGACACAAAGAATAAAAACACCATGTACTGCTGAATTCAAACAAAGCATCCACGGGAGTTGCTGTAACTTTGATTTCTGATCAAAGTCTGATCTTTTGGTTTTACACAAGGACTTCCAAAGAAGTTGGCTGAGGTACAGATTTCAGTAATTAATAAGTAGATTGATTTTATTGAAGATTTACTGACTGTCTGGATGCAAGCCACACCAGGAACCACTATAGTCTTAATAAAAGGTATAATGTTTTGCTTAAATAATAAATGATCTGTTGCACAGCCAAAGGTCAGACCTCCATGGATAAGAAGTGTAACCAATTTCATCAATGGACCTGACTTCATAATGGAGGACGGCCCACTTTGGCAGTTTGGTTTGTCCCTTCAGCCGTAGCAGCCCTGAATAAAATAATACTGAGCAATAAACATATAACTACATACATATATGTATATACGTGGGTGTGTACACAAGAATAATGTCAATGTCACAATGTCAAGTTTTGCCCAACAAAGACTAACCCAACCAGTTTAAACTAATATAAAAGGAGAGAAAAACAGAAAATCCTCACTCTGGAGAAGCTGAATCCAGAGAATGACTAATTGGCTTTGATGATTCATTTATTATAAAATTGGTGCTGATTCATTTTATGTCGATATCTAATTGTTTCAGCTCTTGTGTGTATTGCATGTGTCTAAACATTGATAAATATTTGTATATATCGACACCTAAGATGTGCAGGCTGTGAAATCAAACATCTCCGAGGATAATCTGTTAGATGTCTCTGACATAATAACGACAGACGTCTGATGTGTGCTGGATGATTCACATATTCAACATTATTTACTTCTCATTATTTATATTGTTATTATTGCATCATGCGCATATAAATGTAAAGATCAGCTAGCGACTGTACAGAAAAGCATCTGAAGTAGGCGTGGGACATTTCTTCCTGTGCGACTATTATTTCTACGACCTCTCACTGAAAACATACAAGTCATGAGCCTGCACTGTAATGAGGAAACAGAACCTGGAAAATCATTAATCTCCAGAGGGCTAAATCAGAAACACCGCAGCTATGACATGTGAACCGAATAGCTGAGGAGGGAATAAATCTTTTGGGAAACAGAGCACATGTTTCATTTTGCTTCTACAACCGATTTCAGTCACAGCTGAAGTCATTCACACTGTCATACCGTATGTACAGCAAATGCAGCAAGTGCCAACTGGAAGACATGTATGATGTAGAGATGAAAAGAAATGTAATTATAGGGAAAGAAGCTCACCTTGTTAGCTCCTCCAGTAGCTGGGCATGATCTGGAGGAAAGAACTTCACAGCAAACCTCAGGATCGTGTGCTTTGGTCCTGTGTGGGATAGATGAGTTTTGGAAAAACACACTCAGCTGCCAAAACTGATGCAGTCTAACTAATGCAAGAGCCGTTCAATAAATCCCACCTTCATGAAGGCTATTATGTTCAGTTTTTGTTGAAGCTGTTGCACAGAAATATTGATTACATTTTATGATGATTTAAGAGGATGGAGGACAAGTATTACTGTTATTTTCTCTACTCTCTGATATAAATAAGTCCACATAATATAAATATGATGGAAGATAATCTAATAGCATGATGAACTACATCCTGCAAAATAACCATGAAGTTGAATGAACGCCTCTCTACATGTCCAAACAAATACAGAACATTATAACCTTCATGAGGGAGGATCTATTGCATTAGTTTTAGTCAGGTGTAATAACCCACTGGGTGTAAATTTCCTATTAGACTTTGCTTGGCTGCAGAAAATACAAAGCATATTCCGTTGACAGCTATTTTTTCCCCGAGAACTCAATGAAACATTCAAAGATGCCCTGAAAAAATATGTAACGGTAAAATATTTAGAAACGCTTACGTCTGAGCTGCTTGATGATTGGCTTGATATGGTCTAACCAAACCTGTGGGAAAAAAAAAAGATTTACAAAAAGCACCACTAAGTAGCTTCTTTTAAGCAAAACGAAGTCTGAGATGTACAAGAAGAGGCTCCATTTTAGTCTCACTTTCATCCTCACTCACCATCATCTTCTGATGGTTCTGAAACTCCAAGCCAAAGTAGTCACCCTCAATGAGGTTCATGTGGGAGCACACCAGGTCAAACAGCATCTTGCCCGAGGCTTTTTGCTGTGAACAGGAGGACAAAAAAACAACAACAAAGAATTCTGGTTAAAATAACACTCGTCTGGGTTTTTATGGCCATGTTCAGTAATCATTTGTATTTTTAATCTTAATTTGTTCTCAGCGACTCAATCCAAGTGACATTTCATATTATTATTTAAACAAAGGAGAACCAAACTTCAGAAAACCTCAATGATAAGACTTTGACACAGAAGAGCAGTGAGAAACAAAGAGCCCTGCTTTATAGATCTGTCACACCCTGTGGCAGCTAATGTCACCTAGAAAGACAACTACTCTGTCTGTCTAAATTCCTCTGCTATCCTCCCTTCCTATCCTTCCATCCTGGCATTCAAAAGCTCAGTTGGCCACAAAAAGCCACTGCAGCTGGAGTGGGTTGGACCCCGTCTTTGATCTGTGTTTTTAGTGTCACTGCTGACTCCGATGATGGACCAGCGGCCTTTGAGGCTGATACAGCATCAGAATGGGATAAAGAGTCTCGCTGACCACTTCTGTCCTCAGTCACCCATCATACAGTGCACATATAAAACTCTGAAGGCTGACTCAACCGCCCACTTTCTGACAAATGTGACAACACACAAACATCAAAAAGCCACCACGTCTTTGGAGCGAGAGAAAAATTTCCATGCAAGTTCAAATAAATGTCAGGGATTTCCACGGAAACGCTTTTTTGGATATAGACGCCCTAAGGAGGCTCTGTCAGGCACATAGCGAGAGAATTTCTGCCTGGCTGCTTCCTCGTGACTGGTTTGCACCCGTGCAGAGGGTATCACAGCTACAGAATGTGAGTGTTTAAGGTAGCAGCCTGGATAATGATCCAGGGTATGTTTGAGTGCATTTCAAGGGAGCAGTTTCTCCTCTACTTTTGCACAAAAGGACAGTGAGTTGCTAAGATGCACGCCACAACAAAAATTCTCTTCATACGGCTGAACTGTGTTGACATCCTCTTTTCATCCAACAAGGGGCTTGCTTGCCTGTAAATCTATGTAGTGTTTCAAAGCCAAAGAAAGACACAGTCTGTGTTCCTATTAATGCTTGGAGAATAAAAAAACTTAAGCTTTAACAGCTTAGTGAGAGGGTTTACACTTCCACAACCAAATCCATAATCTTCCTTAAACAAGCCTCCCACCCTCAACGCTCCTCCCTGTGTCCGTCCTTCCTGTGTACAATGCCACCATCTCTCTCTCCAGGCTCATACAGTGCAGAGAGTATCCCACCACCAAGGACCAGCTGTTTCCATATGGTAATGCGGATGAGGAAGGCCACAAGGAGGCTGGAGGGAAAGAGGCCATCAGCCAAGACACATCCTTCCCACACACACACACACACACAATGCCTCCTGATAGACTGCTGCAGCCGGCAGGCAAAACAACCCCTGAATGAATTCTGTCTCTCATGTTTTCTGCAGTGATTTCGACAAATGTGCTCCGCGGAGGCTGCAGGAACAAGAACAGCCGAGACAAGTGAGCTGAATACAGCAAAGGCTAAAGAGTGTTTCTGTCTCACTGGAGCATTCTCATATCCTTATAAATCTGCTGTCAGAGTACGATGACCACGAGCCAAGCAGAGATGGGTAAGGCAGAGGCTGATTAGAGCCAGGCAGCGCTTGATTAAATGCAGCTGTTGCAGACTGGAGTGATGGTGCTGCCATTTGACACCGCTGCGGCCGACACAATAAGAGCACTGTCGCTAATGAAACACAAGTCGCACAGATTGACTGCCGTCATGACGCAGGCACTCAGAGGACACTATGTGATGCAGCCTTCACTCCGAAGTCTCTAAGGTCTCATAACAATAATGTAATGAAGAAAACTGGTATAATAGCAATGTCTACACAACTGAACTCTGGTCTTGACGGGAAAATGTCTAATGGTCCCACCATACTGCGGTTGCAAACATCATTGCATGTGTTCAAGTATAATCAGTTGGTGTTTAGCTTACACACAACTCCCATGTGAACTCCCCAAAATAGTATGTGGACACCCACACACTTTGTGACTGCTAAACATCCAATTCCAAAACTATGGGTAATAATATGCTCATATAACAGCCTCCACTCTTCTGGAAAAGCTTTCTGCAAGATTTTGGTTTTAGTGATGTTGTGTGATAAGGCCTGGCTCATTGTCAGCATTGTAGCCCAATTTACCCCAAAGGAGTTGGATGTTTTTCTTCACCAAACTAGGGAAGCCATTTCTTTATGGAGCTTCACTTGTGCACAGGGATATGTCACATTATGACACAGCTATATGGGATTCTGCCATTGTTATTTTTATTATTTAAACCTTTTCCTGCTGTGGCATGTCAAAATGTCTCCAGTGAAAAAGATATACGGTCTGTTTATATAAAGCATCTTGGCAGTTACGAGGCACTGCCTTGAGATAAAAAGTTAATGCCAGCGTGCTGACCAAGGTAACAAACTCAGAATGATAATATTAACATGCTGATGTTTAGCAAATATTTATCATGGTAGTTTAGCATGTTAGCATGGTAACATTTGCTAGTTTGCACTACAACAAAGTTGAGCAGATGCCATTAATTTTACAGGTATTTTACTACCCATTTTATTGACTTCTTGGCTACTTGGGTGCATCGCTGAAGCTGTGAATACAACACTGACATGTTATCATCTTTTAAAATGGCAAACTTGTTAGCAAACACGACACATCCAGCAGTTATGGAACAACATTACTATTCATTTGTTGTTGTATAGCCATGTGAGTGCAAGTCCAATATTCACTCTTTTAGCTCCATTTTTGGTCTCTACCAGTTCCTGAGGACAATATCCGGCTACATGATCCACTATGTTTCATAGCTAGTTTCTGCCGTTTGGTGCTGTGCAAGTAGTGCACTGTGGGATTTTAAAGCTATTTCACTGAAACCAGCTCCCACGTGACGTGACTTAGGTTTCTGCATAATGACATCGCTACACATAAACCCCCCTAGCCTGCCACCTCTTCTCTGACAGTGCCAAGCAAGCGTGCTGTTGATCGTCCTAATTAGTGATTTAGCCTTTTGAAATTGTGCTGTTGAGCTTCCCTTCCATCTCACTGCTGATCCTGTGGGGAACATCTGTACAATATATCACGGCAAGCTACTGTCCACCCAATAGCTGTTAGGATATTACAGACCAGACCAGATTGCAGCCTGATCAACCAACCAACCAGCGTCGCCATCTTAAGCTTAAATGTCTAACTTAAACTAGTTGTTGATCTCAGTTAATGTAGATAATTGACATTGAAATATTTAGGCAAAAGATAGTTTACTGTGTTAATTCTTCTTTATCAAACCATTTATTTTACCTGTTGTACATGCAGCTGCAGTGAGCCTTCCTTTTTTGTTTTCCCTTCTAAATTTTAAACTTCTTCAATCAGTCATGTTCAAATGTCTACCATCATATTTATCAGCATATATTTTAGCAATTATTATTATTATTGGCCAATTATTACAAAGTGACATGCAAATGCAAGACTGACACAAAGCACAAACTGTGACTTCTTCACCCCAGTCTGCAGCTGGCACATGATACATGTCATGTGGCTTTTCCGCCAACAGAGAGTTTACAGTCTAGAGGAAACATCATGCTCAGCAGCTGATATTTCTTTCTTCATCCGCAATGCCATGAAAATGTCACCATTCTCCCTTTTTATGACCTCTATCTGTAAAAGCATTAGAGCTGGTGTATATAGGAGCATCCAATTCCCGAGTGAGGCGGTGCATCCTGATTCAGCTGTCTCAGTCCTCAGCCATAGGGAGAGTCTGTCTGGGTTCATTAGGTTTGAACACTGGCTCATAGGATGCTACTACTGTTTACATGTGTACGAGCGCTACAATACTCGCATCGCTACGCTGACCTCCACATGCTCCGACTGACAGAGGAAGGCTAAGCAAAGATGACAGCACTGTCTACACACGTCTGCTTGGGTTTCCACTTCAGGGTAGACCAAATACCCCACCCCCTCCCCAACCCCACCTCTTGTTAGTAAGCTCCTGTCAGCAAAAATAAATAAAAAAACATAAAGGTCAGGTGTAAAGTAGCTTTGTGCTCCCTCTACTGTTCCCCTCCAGGAGATTTTGGTATGGTCCACTTCACTTGCAATTAGCAAGGCCGGACAGTGCTCACCAAAGTTATCCTGGGGCGGTGTAGTGGCTGGGTGGCATGGGCGGTAAACAGACTGCCAATGCCTTTAGGCTCTAGATCTACAGAGAGAACAAAGGGAATCATGTCTGGTTAAATATGGGAATTGTGGTGATTTCAGTGCAATGGACGGGGTGTTGATGTTTTCCATGCAGAGTATATCACCATTGGGATTTTAAAAAATTTAGATTCCATTTTGTCTTGTGTGTTGTGTCTTTGGCCTAGCTGGTCCAGTGGCCCCTGCTGGTTCAGTTATACCGTGACAGATAATGGAGCAGTCACCTCACAGCGGGATGTTTTCAGCTGTGACATTCAGCAGCATCACAGGAAGCTGATTGAGGTCAAAGATGAAAGAGACTGTGTGATTTAAAAGGAGGGAATAACCAAATGGAGAAGTGGGAATAGGTCACCATTCTCCGGTGCTCATCTGATAAGAGAGCGAATAGGCTCCGAAAAATATAGAAATGTTGATTTTTTTAAAGAGATTCTGCAGACTAAAAACTGACTTCAAAGGATGCAGTTTCTTTGCAGTCACAACTTGTACTTTGCACAAACCCCAGGAATGATTTTGGATACTTTTAAGTGTGGCTGGCTCTTCTGATAACACTGCTCACGGCTGGGCTGAGATTACAGAACTGCTCACAGTAGCAGGTAGGTACGTTCCCACACTGAATCCTCTTGGAGCTGTTATTTAAAACATATGTGAAGAGTGCCTGTCATATATTCCCGTGGGCTGCATTGCAATAAAGCAAAAATAAATGAATAAAACAGCTATTTAAAATACTTTGCAGCACATGTAGGCATCTTTGCATGTGCTGTGGTGTGAGTGTGCACTTGCATGAGCAGGTACACACTGTGCACTGTAAGGGAAGGGTAGGACAGAGAGGTCAGTGGCAGCTGAAGCTCATTGAGATTCAGGTCACGTGCTGCAGAGGTTCCCAGGGTGACTCAACTACAGCGAGAAGCTGACAGAGAGAGAACAGTGGAGGGAGGCAAACCTACTGATAATCCTGTCAAATTACCTGCATATTGTCACAGCACATACGGATGTGTGACCATGCATATGTTTATAGTACTGTGTTCATAATTAGGACAGCTTTAATATAATTATTATATCAAAACTACAACATGATGTGCTTAACTTGGCCCCATTCTCAGTAAAAATAACACCCAATGTAGTGTAGAAATACTTGCAAGTGAAATTATTTAAGAATGAATACCCTCCTTTATGAAACTCCCAAGCTGCAGATGAAAAATACACAGTTGTCACAGTTGTCAGAGTCATTCTGTCACAGTGGGCCAGCTTCCAGGGCCCAAAAAGACAACCATGAAAATAATGTCCCCTGGATTCAATAGGGGCTGAAGCTCAGATGGAGGGATCTACCCTCAGTGGTCTCCTCCTCCTCCTCCCATTTTTCCTTGCCTGCCCTCCTAGGAGCCTTCCTGGGCTGCTAGAAACATATTGATTTTGCATAAAGAATAATTAAGTATCCTGTTATGACCGTTGTGCTGCTGAATACCTGACAGTGCGTAGCTCTGTGCATTTGTGCAAGGCCTTCCCACTGTTAGTCAGAGTGCCATAAGTCAGAAAACAGACAACAGTTGTGGGTTTCCATTGTTAGTGCAGACACAACTAAAGCAGAGATTCCACCAAACATCACAACATCCTCTGCTATGCTTGCAATATTAAGTTGCAATACAACACAAAATTCAATCATGCCTCAGCCTAAACGTAGAGTATCATCAAAATAACCAGAGAGCAAGCGGGGGTTTTTAAGGCAGCTGGAATTACCAAAAAGATTGGCCTCTTTTTCCTTCATCTGCCTGAATCCCTTTCAGAGCGCTTCAAATTCTGGACCCACGCTGGTTATCCTCCACCACCACCCCTTCCCAGAGCCGGGGATTACTGTCACTCAGGGGGAGGATGCGTCACTTCACATTTAGGCCGTAACTCCACATTTAGTTTAGCTAGATAAAAGCAGGCAGACTGAATTATACTCCTATTATCATACTACCAATGAAAATATTCAAGAATAAAATGACATGAAATAACTTTTGTTGCAAACTCAAATATTCACCACTAAAAATGAATCCTTCACTCCTATATAACTATGCAAAACAGGAGTCCAGGAGTCAAAAACTGTACAGTGAATTCAGTCTCCCAAGGTCCTGCAATATGTTAAAGTACTGTCCCTTTAAAATGACTGTACAAAAAACTGTACTGTAGAAAATGTACAACATTTCAAGTCTAAATTGTGCTTTTCATCAGGTAAAGAGGCATCAAACTATCATGAAAAATCTTATTTTCTTACTTTCGTAGAGAACATTTTCAGATATCTTCTGATTAACTATTACCTGTCTGGCATGTAAGTTCTTCTTAAATAAATATAGAAATATATTTACTTATATACTATCAACTACATTTTCTACACGCGTGTCATTTCTGTGCAAATCAATCCACCACCACCTGCGGAATTAAGAAACACTGAGTTCCCTCATGTAGCTGTAAATACTGTAGAGCACTTTAACCGTGAAAGCAATCAATAGGTTAATTAAGAGATTAATTAAGCGTAACTGTGAGAGACAACTCCCACAACGTCAGGCTATGAAAGAGACGAGCCTTTCATATATATTCTGATACAAAACGTGTCGAGGAGGTAATTCTTAATGATTTCCATTGATTAAACGGCCACTTGGCTCCAACTATTAGATTATCCAGTGAACAATACAGTTGCGGGTGGAAGTTTTATAATTACATCTGACACTTTACCACAATAGCAGTGTGTGCCAAGATTAGTCTAAAAGAACGGGCTGAATTCATCTCAGGCAGGCCATAAAAATCAAGAAAATTGGAAAAACAGAAATGCTTCCATAATGGCTCAGCCCTCTGCATAACAAGCAGGAACAATGGCAACCTAGAAAAGTAACATCCAATCTATAATCTGTCACAGTTCTCCAAGCACAAACCAAAGGGCTACCTTCAAGTTTCTTCCACCTAACCACACCAGCATCTCTAATGTCTCCGCTGAGCGTGACACTTCCCCAAAGATCTAAATTTTAGATCAGCTGTGGGACGGTAAGCAGAAATATATACATCTGTAATTGGGTGTGTGTGAGTTTCTAATCCAAATGTTTCGATATTTAGTTTCCTAATTTCAATATGGACTCTGCTGGGACTGTAAGACAATATCAGAAATCTCAAATTAATGTCAGGGTGTGTTTAAGAGGCAGACGAACAGCTGCTGAATTAGTGATCCGGGCACTGGCTCAGACAGCTCAATGACAGGCCAGGTATACTTTACCACACCTCAAACCTGCACATATTCATCAGATACAAAACAGATGGGACACATTTTTGAGGAAAAATTAATATCCAAGCTATGTTAATTAAGTATAAGTAAATGTGCCACCCTCCCTGTAGAAACAGCAGCTTGCTAATATCGGAGCAGACAGTGATGATCTACATAATCGCTGTGATGTCTCCTTATATGCTGTGTGTGTGTTGCAGAGAGAGAGATAACAATAGGGAGGGCAAAGTAATAATATGGGGCGCCATTAAGCAATGGTGTATAAGCAATATTAAAAACATAATTAAGATGTAGATCCTGGCTTTCCGAATTACCACCAAAGACATTAATAATCACACAACAAATAACACTGCATGTACAACAAACTGAGGAATTTAAACAAGTAGGCCATACTGTATATATCGAGGTAACTATGCCTTTAATATCTCTGTGTTTATTAGCTCATCGTGAGCAATATAATAAAATGATAACTTCTTTGAGGCAATGGTAAAACTTGATATGTTTTTGGCATCATTGTGATGAACTACCTCAATTTGATGTGTAATAATTTTGTTAATTTAGCCAAAACCGACTGATGGTCGTCTGATGGTTATCTGTTCAAATGTCCAAATTCTCTATATTCCAATACACACACACGTGTAATATATACACAATTCCTTGATTATTTTTGATAACTTGTTTTTTCTATAAAATGTAAGAAAATTTATTAAAAATGCTCATTATGGGGCATCCGAGTCCTTTGTTGCCCATCATTACCCAGCTCTCACGCTGTCTGCTATCTAATAAAGGCATAAAACGCTAAAAAAAATAAATTAATATTGTATATACATGAAAAAATAATAACAATGATGAAAAAAATGCCCATTATAATGTCTAATGACCAATAGCGACAAATTCAAATTGCTTGTTTTGTTCAACCAATCATCCAAAACCCAAAGATATTCAATCTACCACAATTTATGATAAAGAAATCCAGCAAACTCACATTTTATAAGCAACAATGAACAAAACATTGTCATATTTGCTTGAAATATGACTGAAGCAATAAATCAGTCATCAAAATGGTTGCCAATTCATTTTCAGTCAATTAAAACGGCTAATACAATAACTGTTGTCTTTGATTGGCATTAAAGACTACATATACCATGACAGATGCTTTTATCCTCATCACTGACACTTGAGACTGAAAAACATGATTATTTTCACTTTTGACCTTTTTTAATCTCTCTATTTCTTTCTTTATTTGATCAGTCACATCCAGTCCAACTCGCAGTCTGACTTAAACTGATGAATCAGTTCAATGGTTCAACACAGGTTAAACTGTGCCAGAGTTGTTACTGACTGACAACACCACTCTGCTCATGGTTTTGCAGTGAGGGACTCGACTGCTGTCCGGAGACAACATGTGGAATCGCCACACTCTCTCTATCAAAAGCTGAGAGAGCAGCCCTCTGCCTTGCCACCTTGTTCAATGGCACACACTGTGAAGAAGATGAGACTTGGGAGCTTAAGTGGCATTAAAGAGAGCAGGCAGGTCTCTTGAGTAATATGTCGGTTGTTGGTACAGTCCTGCTGTACGTTCCCTTACCCATAATCTCCGGCAGTAATAAATAATGACAGCTGCACATGCTGCTTTACTGGTGAGGCCAATCAATTGGCCTCCTGGAGATTAGACTTAAACTACTTAGCTCTCGGTGCAGCAAATCCAGAGGCCCTCTGCCCTGTGATGTAGTCAAGTTACTGTACTGATGATAGCTGCAGTGACCTGGCGTCCCAAATTTATCAGAAATTCAACCCACACACAAAAAGGAAAACAACAACCAGCAAAAGCATTGTTAAAGCTTATTTACCCAGGCTTTATACTGTGGCACCCATTAGGGCAACACCTGCACCCACAGTCACATTTAGTATAATAAGAGAGCTTAGGTCAGGTCAGACCAAATAGGCTGATGCTTTCCCTTAAAAATTATCATTTGCTGCAAACACAACATCTCCAGGGTTGTTCAGAGGTCAAAAATCAATAAGTCAAAGATCATATTTAAGCAGATTAATGTTATTCACAATGAACCTCTAATTATCACCTGGCTAGCGTGAGGCTGTGCTGGGATTTCCCTGTCAGAATATCATTGACCTCAGAGCAGGCAGATGTAAACAAGAGCTGCACTTCCTGTGAGCGAGGATTAAGGTCAACAACCAAGAAAGCACTCTCAGTTTGAAAAAGGCACTCATGGTGTCGCTGCTATATACTGTGTACAGTAAGATGCCCACTGAATTCAAAGTATTTGCTCATTAGATCCTTATCACTTATCATGTCTGGGCATGTTGGGTGAGACAGCAGCAGATTTTGAATCAGTGTCTTTTTTTCCTGGACAACAACATGGCAGATTATTGATTTTGAAGAGTTTGTGAGTGTAACAAGTCTAAAAGTCTATAGTCATGATTGCAGCTCTGTTCTTAGGCACAGATGCTCTTTTGAGCTAAATGCTAATGCCACCATGTTAGCATGTTTACAACAACAATGCTAACATGCTGATCTGTCTCAAAGAATGATGTGTTGCACTCTGTCTCAGTCTGTATCAGTGAGAGGATTAGATATTGGCTGCATTGGCTATATTGGATTTTTCTATTTTCTAATTCTAATGTCTGCCACCAGGTCCGATTCAGACGAAACAATCTACCCCGACTCATCCCGGCTCTCTTCCCTGTCCTCCTGGGGCAGGCACATCGCCCACTGCAGTGCTTGCTGCAGCTGGTCTGGCCCAACATTAGGCAGGAGCAGCCTTTGGTCCAAGCTGGGTTAGCTTAGCTCTTATCCCGGCTGCCTTCTCTCCTCTTGGGGCAGTCACAGCGCCCACTGCGGCGCTGAGTCTGGATCGTCTAGCTGGATGGTGAGGAGATCCCATGAGAAGTGATCATCTCAAGGTCAGCTGCTCTAAATCGTGCTTCATTTTCCGTCGTGTATTTCTATTTTTCAATGGTTTCTGCGGTGCTCAAATGTAGACTTCATTCCTGGAAACACTACCGCTTTTGTCCAAAGGGAATGCCAAATTAAAACAAAATGAAATTTCCATGTAGCCACTTTAAGTAAAGCATCACAGATTACAAAAAAAAAAAGAAAAAGAGTAAGAAAAAAAGTTTTGTGGTAAGAGAAATGCATAGGGACTTATGAGATAGAGATTCAGAAACATTCGGAGGCACTAAAACGGAACAGTTTGGTCCAGGTGTCACATCACTTTGACATATAACATTCACTTCAGCACCACACTGCCCATTTTAATGTAGCACAGTTTAAACCTTCAGTGTGAACCACTCTGTGGTGGGTGCATTAGCACTCTTTCTCCACAGCGTGACAAACGTGGACACTGTCCTGAGGTAAAATCTCACATTTAGGGTTGTCGGCAGAGAGCTCCGGCACAAACACAAGCCAGCAAACAAATGTGAGAGCAGGCACAGAATCAGTGAAGGCAGCTGTTGCTCCATGTCTGCAGGCCACCGGGTCCGGCAGGAATTCAGGCCTCTGTGACTACAGAATAACAATTCCTCTCCACTGGAAGATGGAGCAAGACCAGTAACCATGGCAACATAAGGAAAATTGTAATTCCTAATCTGTGAAGAAAAAATATAGAGGAATCATCTGGAGCTGAAGGGAAGCGTGTGATTAACGTTAAATAGTGAGTAATTATCTTCTATACTATATCTACTATAAAACGGTGTGTAATGTGTGCTCTACGTTTAGAGGCACTGCGTTAAGCTCTATTTCTCCATGTAATAATGTTGCAATTACGGTGACCATAACCATGGTTTTTGGAAGCTAAAATACATAGAGTGCAAACACCACATCCTGTTCATGGCTTTTCAAGCACACCCAAAACCATTTCTATGTGCGATAAGGTTAGTGTGACTTTAAGCCAACTAGCACAAATGTGACTTCTTCACACATCCACACACACACACACACACATAAATCTGGCTCTGGAAATGGGAACACTGGACTCATGCTTTAGAGTGCTGGAGCTTAAGGATTCTCAGAGACTGAAACAACCCACTCTGACTAATTTAACCACACATAAACAATAGATGAGAAGTGAACATGAGTGTTTCTGCGAGAAAGAGGTTTGAAACACAAGCAGTTCTCTAAGTGACTTTGGGATTGCATGCAGCCCTGGGGTTTGTCTCACCAAGTGAGGTTCACAAGCCAACGCTGGGTGCAACCCAGACTTTCAGTCACACAATGCTGGCTCACTTTTTTTAAACCAGGGAAGATCTCCATGGTAACTTACAGTATGCAGCATGGCTCCTCTGCTCTAGAGGAGGCTCAGTTCAGGAAAATTGGATCAAAAATGTGTAAAGAATCTGTTCACCAACTAGTCACCATTGTAAGAATGGCTTGTGCTGGCTGAGAAACTGATCTTCTATTTACAACCGGTACCAAGTTCATCATATTTGGAATTTTTGCTTGGAAAATGACTGGAGCGATTAATCAATTATCTAAAAGGTTCCAGTTAATTTTCTGTCTATTGACAAATCAATTATTTGACTAAATGTTGCAGCTGCAATTACACTACTACTACTTTGACTCTACCATGACTAATAATGTTATTTAAACCACATGGTTCACATTTGGCCGTGCAGCCTAATCGCTTCACTTACATCGCAGTCATTCAAGTGTAATTTTACTAACCAAATAATATCTGTATCAGGCTAAATACTTTCAATGCTGCGTCGTTGTTTAAATGAGGCCAACTGAGCGTATGTGAATGAGCACCCAAACAACATTACTGTGTAATAGATTTAAATCAAATAAAGCTAGTGGGTCACATTGACACCACAAGATCTGTGTCTCCAGCAGAAACAAGATGGTTAGACACTCAATCTGTAATCTCATTACTTGAAAAAAGAGCAAACGTCTGTAGAACATGCATGTACACACGCACAAAAATCAGCCACGACCATATAGTGCGTTCAAATTTCTGACTGTAAGGTGAGCGGAAGTATTTGAACTGAAGATATGACAGCACTTAACATGGCGGACCCTCTCATCCATCGTCTGCGGCTCACAAGGACACAAAACAGGAAGGATTCATTATGACTTTGTCATTGTGAGGGCCTGCAGAATGGCTCATTCTAGCAGGCTGCTGTCAGATACTCTCAAACAGTCATTTGCTGGTGTTGAGAGACTTCAGGGACCTGAAATGCCCAGAACAGACCATCCCCCACTGGTTGTGTGAAAGCGGACGTCCCCTGGGACAAATCCTTTGATATCTATTAAGGGGCATTCCCACACTGGCCCCCATTGACAGAGCTTTGATTCTTTTAGCACTGGACTTCCGTGTATCTCTCATCAATGGAGACAGCCAGAGAAAAGGCTCAGCAGTTAAGATGCCCAGACTGAAGCTCAAAGGAGCCCGAACATGCCTGAAGAGAGGAGGAAGTAAGAAACATAACTGAGCTCTGTGAGTTTGGCCGTGCTGTTGCTCCAGGACAGGAGCAATCTTCTGGTTTGCTATCCTCCGTGGTAGCTTATGAAACAGTTCCCACTTTAATAATAAGGGGTTGAGTGTTCAGGTCAATACCTTTCCAGCAGGCATATGTTCAGCTGAGGCTACTGGTTTGAGATTTCACTCGCTTCCTCTTTTTTTTCCTCTCTCTCTCTCTCTCTCTCACACACATATGAACACATTCTCTCTGATGTCCCTCCCTCGATTTTTGCTTCATTCAGCCTCTCTCTCCGTCCCACACATCTCCTCCATCTACCCAAGAGACCTCAAATTCAATTACTGCTAGGCAGCAGTGGGAGGCAGACTCAGCTGCACAGGTAGAGCTGAAAGGAATTCTCGTACGCAACATGTCAAGCAAATGCATCATGGGAGTGACTTCATTGCGGACAGAGCTACAGCTACTGACTGAAATGCACCAATTTCTGCTTTAATTACCAATGAAGCAAGGCAGGAAATAACACGAGGAGAAGAGGAGCAGTATATGTGGTGCAGCAGCAGCAGCAGCACACCTTTCTAACTGATTAAACCATTTCGAGGAGTGAGAGCAGGAGAGGTGAAGCCAGAGCTTCTGGGGTAAAATAAGACGCCACAGGATGAGGATAAATCCCGGTGATATCACACTGCTAGACTGGTCTGACATGATAATTAGTCCTCTGAATCTCAATGAGAAATTCATAATTCATTGAAGAGGGGCACTGCTGCGTTAAAGCAGCTGAGGCAAACTGGCTCCCAGGAGGGTTTCACCCTTTATTTGAGACCAGAAGGACATCACAGAGGGAGTGAAGGCTAGCTAGGAGCAGCACCACCGCCACACCCATCATGCACTGTGATGTCGACCTACCCTGCCGCCGCTAAGTCAGTGGGATACAGTGCCACAGTGCAAGGGCTTAATGAGAGGATCACCATCAAAGGGGAACGTTCAATGGAATAATGTATGTGCTTTGGCATGACAAGTCAGAGGATCTACCTTCATGCGTCTGTCACAAAACCCCTACAAAAGGGATCACAGGTCGTGTTTGCATTCGCCTCATCCTTTCTTTCTGCGAATGGACGCGGGCAAACAGTCGCACAAGCCGATAAAGTCGACTTCACTGCTGTCTGAACCAAACAAACATGAGGATCTTCCACAAAGAGACATCCGTCTTGGTTACCATAGGAACAAGACTTATTATAAAGGCAATGCTTTTCCCAAAGCACCTGTGCACGGTATAGAACGCAGCGCAGCAGAATAATGTCAGACATAACTTGACGTAACCTGACAGCATTAGCGACAGCTTTCATCAGTCCGTCTGTGCCGTTTCAGTCTGTCCTTCCAGGAAACGGCATGAATGATGAGAGTAAATGGGTTTTCTCTATGCAGGATGGCCTTGCTATGAATAGTACTACTTAAGCCGTGTTTACAACAGGTTTGTTTGCTTGCGCTTTGTGGAAAATGGGGAGGTGACACATGATGGAAGTATTTACCATTCAAACAATGGTCAATTACTCACATTCCTGCAATAGTAATCCCCAAAGCTCTCCTCTAAACATCATTTTCTTTCATTTGCAGTGTCTCACAGGAAATATGCAACAAATATCTCCAAGAGGGCATCACACCATTTAGTTATGCACATTTTCAGCATGCTATTAAGAATATCCTCACAATCTGGGAAAGCCTGGGCTCTGAGCATTCACTCATTGTATTAATCCACTGTTACCAAAATGCCAAGACCCCGCAGACACTAATGTAGACAGACATCTCTGAGAGGCTGGATGTTTCAAAGATTTATGCATTGCTTTTAGCTATCCATTTTGCTCTTTTTTTGGCAAGATTGCTAACTTATTTCACACTTTGCTAAAGCGTACCTGACTTGGGCCGGTGGGAAACTGAAGCCTGTGCAGTAACTGTAGGGTTACTGGTTATTGTGATGATAAAGACACTAAAGATCAGCATCACACCAGCTTGAAATCCTACAGTATTTGTGTTTTAAGTCACCTCCTAATCACAAATATATCGATAGATATATATGTATAGATGGTGGATATACTTTATATCTCTTTTATCAATTTAAAACATCTATTTTTTTTTTTAATTAGTCAACCTACTCCACATTCGTTCCACGTACCCCTGATTAGGAATCACTGATGTAAAAGATTCAATAAATTGATCAGTGAAAACGCCGTTTATCTTTACGACACAAATTAAAGTGTGTGATTTCCAGCATCCTCTTTTAGTATTCTCAGCCATCAGCCACCAGATTTTTCCCACTGCTCTTCTCCTGTGTCTCTCATCCTCCACGACCCAATTACATTGCAGGATGTGAGGGAGGGAGATGGCTGTAACATGGGAAAACAACCACCACCACCAGCCCCCCATCCTCCTCTGCGGTTTCAATTTCATGCCATGAGAGAAAGCCAACTAAGGGTTCAGAGTTCATGTGAGGGAAGCATGAGAGTATTTTCTGTCCAGAGACGGTCAGTCAGTGCAAGAACGGTGCGAGGCACATGAATGCCATGGTCACATTACTGAAGACTTGAAATATTTTCCAGCTTCAATATGTATCATTCACCAGTGGAAAATCTGAACAGGCTTTCATCTTTGCACTGAATATGTGAGCCTTCAAGACCACAGATCTGCTTATGTTTTTATGGTGACACCAAGCATGTAACCCCCCTCCCCCAAAATCCTTGCCACCCCAAACACACACAGCACCATCTTTCAGGAAAACTGGGTCAATCAGCAGTGAAACCAAGAAGAGCTAATAATCCCTAATAACTTATTGTCAGTCATATTTCAAGTCGAGGGATTTGAATACAAAAAAGCGACTTGCACACGTACCCAGAGCACACAGCGAGGTAGGCTGCGTCTCCTGAATATGTTAGTCATAATTGGTGTGCAGCAGCGTATCCCCATGCTAGCGCACTACACTCACATTAATGCTCTGCATGGAGACCCAACCCCCCTCCTCCCCCTCCTCCCTGGTAGATATCAGTGGAAGACAGAAGTCTGCAGCACGGCAACCAGCTCAGACGCTCCTCATCAACCTCTATGCGTAGCCATGGCAACCCACACATAGGCCAGCGTGATTCTGTGCGGCCTTTCAAAGATGAACTTGTGTAAAGCCGAACTTTATGGCGACGTATGTAGAGAGAGAGAGAGAGAGAGAGAGAGAGAGAGAGAGAGAGAGAGAGAGAGAGCGAGAGCATCGGCTCTAAGGTCATAGCCGTTGTGCAGACAGGGTGCTTTCTAGGAACAGAGGAAGGGATGATAAACAACGAATGATTCCTTTGTATGGCAAGAGGCCGCAGACAATAACAACAGATTAAACAGGGCTGAAGCAATACTATTGGGACAGCAGTCTTTAAGAGGGAACAAGAAATGTTTCTATTTTAAGGCTCCCACAGTGAACAAATGTAATATGTTAGCAGAACAGACAGCAGTGACAAACATCAGATGCCTGGATGCTCATAATTCCCAGCCTCCTTGCTGTATCAAGGCCTGACTGTTTCCCCAGTCAGACTGCAAACACTTTCTCAGGTGACATGGGAGATAAAATCAGAGAGATGCTATTTATCTGTACATCGTCTCTAACAATCCTCTCTGTAAAGACAAGCTTGCTCTAGCGGAGAGAGTGAGCATGTTTTCACCAGTTTGCTCCAATGTTGGATTTTGAAATTCATTCTCCACAACAGTGGTACAGTGTATAAATCTAAAAATGACCATCTGCATTAGAGGAATGCTACAGCCACAGCACAGTGACTGTATAAATAGATCTTACTTTTATTCGTGCATGACTCATATTAGAGAGTGGGGAGTGACACTAATGGGTTTAGAAAACTCATTGACATGGTGTAAAAGGTAGGAGAGAGCTAGATTTGTTGCTTTGGGCTGCATAGCCGCTGCCTGAAATCTTCTAAATGGTCTAACAGCCAATCAAATCACATTTATATTCATATTCAGCCAATGGCAGCTCATCAAGAAATATTGCTGTCCAAATCATTCAACCACCTCAGTCAGTTATCCCACTAAAGCGCCGTGAGGCTGGGGAAGCAGACCGTGTCCCCACCGCAGCTCCGAGTTTAACAGGATTTAACACACTGCTTCAAGACTAGACGCTCTTCCACCCTCAAAGCTCTGCCTTATTTAACAGCCGACATGTTGTATTTGAAAATACACAACATGAAACATGAGATACTGAGAACCTTTGGTGGCCTGTAATGTGCACAAGTAATATGTGGCTTGAATTTCAATCATGCTGACGTGTCCGTCCGTGCAGAGCCGACGCTGCAGAAGATGAAATGGTGAGAGTTTCTTCACAAGTGTGATATGTCAGCTCGAATCGCAGAGCCACATTTACTGTGATGCTGCCAGTTATCATTAATGCCAATTACTACAAAACTAATACTTTATAATAACAGCCAAAACAAACAATGTACCTAAAATTCAGCCAAGCAATTGCTCATTAACCAGCAGGGATTTCCCCTCTCAGTAAACATAATGTTCTTAAAATAGATAGACATAAGCAAGCAAAAATCTAGATGAATCTACCGCATGATAAACAGACAAGTATGCACCCTTAAAGTAAAAGCTCATAGTGCAAAAGAAGGTTCAGCACATAACCCTTAATATAACGCCAAATTGTTGTTTTATGTTGCAGCTTTTTGCACAGATTAAAACAAACAAGATAGAAACTGCATACTAATTAGTGAGTTTCACAGGCAGACAGAGCCAGGCTAGCCATTTCCCCGTCTCCAGAGTGGCATCAACCTAAATGAGTGTTTTCTTCCTAAAATGTCAAATGATACCTTTAAAGCATACAAGATATTCCAATAGGTCTCGTTCACCAGTAATATCTGCAGTAGCCTTTATCTTCATTATCTACTAATCTGAGGATTATTTTCTCAATTAAATGATTAATTATCTGGTCAATAAAATGTCAGAAATATTGAAAAATGCACACCATAGATACACACATTCATGTAATTAATTCAATAATAGTACTCTAATTAATTAGCTAATTGGTATTCAGAGATTGAGAAAAATTGAGCTATTTATGTAACTTTATCAAATGACTCTCCGCGTGCATTTGGACATTAAGCCACAGGTGACAACGCAGCACACACATCGGAGCTCCTCCTCCACGCTGCTCGTCCGTCAGTCATTGAACAGCCATAGTGACGCCGTAGAAGACGGAGCTGAAAGAAGCCCTTCATCATGTTTCTACTCATTAAGTCAGGACCTCATTGCCATTCAGCTGACAACAAGGCACACTGGAGCTGCTCTAATTGCTTCCCATCACAGTGAATGGGTGACAGCATATGGGGGACATAGTGGAGAGTGGAAGGATGATGGTAAGCCCTCTGGACTGGTGTAAGAGTCTGCAGGTCCCCCCCTTTAGCCTGGGTGGTCCCTGATGCACTGCTTTCTCTGTGCAGTTTCTGGCTGTGAGCATACTTTCATTATGGGAATGGGAAAAAGAAAAAGAAAAAGAAAAAAAATCTCCTCGTGCATCGGATGTCTATTCTGTGCCTCAAAACAGGCTGATTATTGTGTGTCGCAGACATGGGTGATTTCATCTCATACCTTACTCAGTGTACGCCTGTGTATCTGATCTGCTGTGACAAATATTGGAAATGGCTGCGATAAACTGGATCCAGCCGTGGGAATGATGCATTGAGATTGTGGACAGTGTGGTCAGCTTCCCAGTAAGAGATGAATTACACCCTGTCACATGAACTCTGTGGCTAATATAATTGTGACTCAGTGGTCGACGTAAGATATGCTTCATGCCAGGATGGGAAAGCAGAGCTTTTCTTTGCAAATGTATTTCAGAAACACCAATAAAGTAAAGCAGACTTCAGTGTCTTCTAGTGTCTGTAGCCAAATCACAGTGTTGTATGTTATAATGATGGATTATTAGAGATTATCAACACGGCTGGCAGGTGCGTCCAAAGACATGTTTGTCTTTATCCTCTGATTTGTAATCTAAACTATCTGATCAGAAGCTGATGCTGAGAGCGTCAGCACCCCCCCCCCCCCACATACAGCTCCGACGCTCCCTGCCTACTCCATGCTGCGTTCAGAAAACAATTCTGAGAGCATTTTACTCGAGGTGTAAGGTTTAGATTGTTCACCATCTTAGTTTAGCATGTTAGCACTAAGCGCAAATCAAAGATAAGGCTCAACACAAAAGTAATACATATTCATCCTCAGGGAAGCATCAACGCTCATGGTAATCCATTTCACAGTGGCTGAGTTATTTTAGTTTGGACTGAAGTGGTGTACCAGTCAAGTGTGGCTAAAAGTGTTTGTGCCTGTGTATTAATTTGTTTTAGACTTAATTTGTAATTAGAAAAGCAAAAGCAATATATTGTAGTCTAATGAGACTGTACTGGGTAAAAACCTCACATGGAAAGCGAATGAAAATGCAGAGAGATGAAGGGGTCTGTAACTTCTCTTTCTCTTTGTGCAGTAACCTTTTTTATTTAAAAAAAAAAAAAAGGGTCCGTAGTATGACTTTAATGGAAAAAGTGATGGCTGGAGAGGACAGGCTGCTGTCCTCAGTTGCTCATTAAAGTCAGGAAGAAGAGGAGTAGTAGTGCAATGCGAAAGAAAGGCAAAATTGTGCTGAATTTCTCAGGGTGAGCACCTGTTTTGCTAATGTCAGATTTAATGGGAAGTGAAAAATTCCATGTTAGGTTGTATTTGTTAGTATTCTGGCAGTACAGTTTGACTAATGGAGCCTGACTGTTTCCTTCATTCACAGGAATGAACATGACTCTCCCTCCGCTCTACCTTCATCTTCCCATCCCCCCATCTCCTAACCCCTACATCCAGGCTTACAATCACACTCTTTACAGGCAGACTTGTGCAGAGCTTCGACCAGCCATCAGCAAACATAAGCATCAAAACATCAGCACAGACAGTGTCAGTGTATGTTAGCCTGAGGACTGTGAGACAGACTACAGTCACAGCTGCAGCCTGAATTTCCTGCTCTACTGAACTCTGCACAAGCAAAATGGACAGAAGCAAGCTGGCCATTTGAATTTGAAAACAATTCCATAAAAATCAATAATGAAAATGATACAACCTGGCTAAAAGTGCTTTTTAATCAATGCCAGTCTACCGTTGTCCAGGTTTGTGTAGCCGAACATCGTCTGCACCAACACAAGTGTGTTCACAGCCCGAGTGCTAAGTAGGCCACAGCATGGTATGTGACCCACGAGATGGTTCGAAGGCCCCTTTTTGTTTCTCAACCATCTGATATTCTGCCCGCTGAGGTGGAAACTTACCCCTCCGAACCAGAGGAATGGAAACCGAAGCCTTCAGTGTCAGTTACAGGGTGAGGTTAGATGGTTTTTTTACATTTTCTTAAAGAAGCTCATTAAAGAACCCCGCTTGAGTCATTTTGACTATAAAATCGCCTGAGATGAACTGCCACTTCTCTAGCAACACTGTATGTTCCTGTTGTGAAATAAAAGACTGGATAATTGTTTGACAAATGTGTTTTGTAGACCATGGAGTTATCTCACTTTACTGCTGCAGGGGAGAGATTAATATCAGCAGGATCGGAGCCAAGTTGGCGTATGTCTTCTGTGTCCTCCATCTCAGCTGGGCCATAAAGCTCAGATTTTGGGGATGTGACTGATGCAAACGAATGTTACGACAACACCTACGCACTTGACTCCAAGCATCCAAACATCCTTAACAGATCAAACCCTAAAAGGGACTAACCATCGTTACTCAGTATACTATAATATACTCCTTCTGTCTTAAAAAGCTTCAAGCACTCTGTAAATAGTGAAAGATTTTTTTTTTTTTTTAAAACAATTATAACACTGAACTAAATGTGAAAACTTGAGCCTGAAGATAGCACATGTCTCCACGCCAAACGTGAGTTGATGACTCCTCCAACACCTGTAGGCAAACACATTATCAGGCCCACTGAGATATTTATCTCAAGTGCTGACTACAGATAGAGGACACAATGTGTGTTATATTGAGCATGAATAAAGCTTTGTGTTAGCGGGGGCTTTGCGTCGCTCTCTCCTGAGGAGCATCTTGTGCTTGTTTCTGCCCAGCCTGTCTTCTGCAGTGACAAAAGCCGATTCTAACTCAGAGAATCGGCCACAACAGTTCGGCTCCGCCACCGTGGCACTGCTGAGTCCAAAACAATTCCAACTACGCGGAAAAGCCAGGGCCACCTATGCTTTACAGACCAAAGAAATGACAGACGAGACAAAAACTGTCGTATATAAAAATCTGACATGTCAAAAAGCACAAGGTGCACGCGTTCTTTGGAGGGAGGAGCAGTCTAAACACTTGGACTAAAACTCCATAAAACTCTGTGCTGTGCTGTGCTGCTACAGCTAACAAAAGGTTGATACCTCCTTAAAGAGCTTTAGAGAGCAGATTTTTTACAGATTATAAACCCTGAAACAGGCTGAATAAAATCCCTTCCACACCTGCTCTACCTTGTTTACTGACTGTAAGGTCAGTATTGGTGAACTGACTGCGCTGGCCTGAGAAAAGACAACGCTAAAGAAGATGCAACACAAAAGCTTTTTCTGTCTTATCAACAGTTTATTGAGTGAGTTGAACACTTTCAAGAATCTTGCCTCTTAAAAAAAACAAAAGGGCTTTCATGCCTCAACACACAAAAAGTAATGTGGGTTAAGTGAGGTAAGTCAAACGGGGCATCACTAAGAGAATCCAGTGGGCCTCAAGTATTAAGCACAACACATGATACCACTAGAAAGATTAGCAGTCATGCACAGGGAGTTCTGCCACCCGCTTTAGGAGCAACATTTACTCATACTGCCTTAAGAAACAGCCTATAGGACGCATCCACCCTGCACTGCACACTCGCTGTCAGTAGAACTGAGCAGCTTTCTCGCAGAGCCCCATTCACACACATTAAGTGGGTCCTCTGTGCCTGCTGTTGTATCCGTTTCCCTCCATCACCACTTTCCACTTTCCTCTAACTACTCATCTCGTGCTTCTCTTCCAGGCAGGGACGACTGTGGTCACAGAATGTGGCTTGTTCTTCTATTCTAAGACAAATACAGTCTTTTCACTCATGTGTCTGCCATTAAATAAAGGTCTGGGGGCACCTTTCCAAAACTCCACAAGTTCAGAGGAATGCTGGGGGGATGTTCTGATCGCCTTAAAGAATAATGCTGGAGTCATTCTATGATATATTCATGATACACTCATATATAGTCATATATTTTTTCTGTCCCACAAACACCACTGAAATCAATGGTGCATTAGTCTGCCCCTCAATACGTTCCGCCTTCCCACCCTACCCTGTCTGTGGCACTCAACCCCAAAACCCAGCGGCTCCTAATTAAGACATAATTTTTTAAAAATGGGCCATAAACATATAGTTTGATTTTAAAGAGCTGTAATTTTCTAAAACAGCTGAGCACACGTTACTCCAACAGGGGTAAGTGGTGCGTTCGCTTGGCACTATTTTTAGCCACGGATTCCTACACATTCGGTGAATTAGTGAGTATTTAGAGCAGCAGGACGTTGTATGTGGGACAACCTGACTCAAAATGAACCACAGCGCCCATGTTCATCACAACAAAAGGTGAATGTCATTCAGTGAAACGCTTTGTCTGTTTTTTAATAGTTTTTGGACAACAATGGGGCTCTATGGCACAGAGGAATATGCTTATCGATATTTACACAGGCATTACTTGTTAGAGGGAAACAAATTTGGGGGGATTTGTGGACAAAATATAGAATGTCACCAGCTTTACCCTTTACATTCATTTCCATAGAATGATATCTGCAAATTGTGTGCTCTATGTCCATATATTCAGTATGTTACATTGTAGAGCTTTAATATATCTTACTTATCCATTTAAAGTATTATGGGCTTGTAATATAAAATTCACAATTAGTATGTGAATTTAGCTCAACTTCTACATATCTTTGCAAATGGCTTAGACGAGAATGTCTAAATATAGATCTTTGTGATGAGAAAGTTAATCCTCTAAATCCCCAAATCATGAATGGAATTCAAATGGCAGCTCTTCTCATTCAAAGACATAAAAAGTACTGTTGTCTCATTACCCAAGAAAGCACGAGGATTCTTGCACGTCATCAACACAGTAATGTTGGAAGGACTGTGATGGATCGAATATATACGAAGACCGTGAATAAAAAATACCCAGAGAGGTTGTCAGGAGGACACAACAGAAGGAAAAATGTGCTGTAATGGACGACAGCAGTCGAGCAGGTTTGAGACAGTTTGGGAGATGAGGAAGCAATGAATAAGTACCACTACAATACACTGGTAGCACCCTGACATTACTAAAAGGATCCTTCCAGTTTCATCCATGTATTCAACAACTTAACATCATCCAGTTGCCATGCCAACCTGTTACCAGTCTGCTGCTGCTATGATGAAAATGGGAAATGCTCCTTGGTTACTGTGCAATAATGAAGAGTCCCAGTCAGACATTAGTATTCCCTTCAAGAATACGCCTGGGCAGGCCGGCTTTAATAACTCACCGAGATGTCAAAGAGCTCCTCTGTGTTGTCCAACATACGGACCCTGATGGTGACTTGCCGTCCAGGAGGCATGGCCGGGGGTCTGTGCCCGGGGTCCAACGTACTGATGCCAAGAGTCTCCGGGGCTCCGAGACGCTGGCCTGCTACAGAGGCCATTGGCTCCGGGTCTGACTCTGCCATGATGCGCTGCAATGCTCGCTGCCCAGTCTGCACAGAAGCCAGGAGAGGAAAGTCAAACACATGTACATGCAGTCACTGACTTGCACGTGCACACATGAAGTATGAACACAAAACAAAGCAACTGAAGATTTAGTGGCAGAGCATCAGTGGTGCGGCAGGTGAAAAACAGTGAACGCATCAAGGCTCAGAGGACAGTCTGCACAACCCTCCGTGTCACACTGACAGAGCAATTGCAAATGCAGTATTTTCACTCGCCGCTAATGGCTGTTAATTGTTGCCTGTGGGAAAACCAATTATATAAAAAAAAAAAAAAAAAAAAAAAAGATCCAAGCATGTTCTTGATTTCAAAGCACAAATCAAACAGCCCTAATTTGATTTGACAAACGAATCACGAGACCAGAGTGTAAAATCAAAGAGTCAATACAATGGGAATGGATTCGGGACGTCATAAAAGCAAGGCATTAGGGCCAATGGTGAGGTTTTAATTAGTCTCTGGGGCATCAAGGCAAATACATGAGGACCCAGCAGGTAATGTGAACTGAATGAGCTGTGAGTGAGTGATCAGAGAGCAAAAAGTTACAAACAGAAATGGAGAACACTGTACAAACTGTTTGGATTCAGTAGTGGTCATATAGTACAGTAGTGGAGTTCAACTACTATTCTGTTGCTCTCAATATAACACTGCATAGAGCAGTTGGCCTCCCACATTTTCTACCATTCAAACAAAGATTTGGACCACTTAGCTCACAGCAATGGATAAAAATGAATGGATATCAGCCGAGATAACTGGCGGTGTAAATTCCTGAGGTGATCTGACAGGACTGCGGGGGTGTGTCAGCGGTAGGTCCCATCTGATATTCAAATCAGAGTCTGGGTGCAGAATCTGGAATAACATGCAGCAGGACTGCGTGTCTGCGTCCGTCCCAGGTGGACGACTGTGTTTGGACAAAGTTGTGGACTCATTCATTCTGGGCTGACACATGAGCAGCGGGCTTCCATCCACCCCCCGTGTGTCCACAGCCAGATCCCCCGAGGCCCTGCTGTCCCGCTTAATTCTCCCTTCATTGCACATTCCAGCAGGCTGATGTCATCCTGAGACCTCACCAAGTGGCTCATCAGAGCGCCGAGGCCAGTGGGCAGTTGTTCAGCCGCCGCAGAGGTGAACGACTGCTGCCAAGTTTACACTGAAAGCTGAATAAGGCATTTCAAAAGGAGTGGATAATGTAATCCAGCAGAGTGCATGGAGAAAATAGGCCAAGGACGGTGGATAAACTGAACTCTGTCCGGTGATGATCTGCCTGATGTTTAGGACGGGGATATGAGAAGTTTCCAGACCAACACTGCAGGCTGCAGCTGGGGTGGATTCGATGAATGCGGTGGGATGCCGTAAGGCCGCCAAGCAGGGTTCCAACGATTATTTTCATTATCGCTTAAATTGTGAAAACACGACATCTTCAAACAGCTTATTTTGTGCGACAAACACTCCAAAACACAAAGATGTTCAGTTTTCAGTGATATAAAACAGTGAAGAGGAGCAAATCTTCCCGTTTTGGAAGCTGAAACCAGCGAATATTTGGCATTTTTGCTTTGTGAAGGTTGATTATCAACCTTTTTCAAGCATTAAAATAAACACCAAGCACGTGATCTATTTGAGTTTCACAAATCTGAACATCATGTTGTTTTGAGTCTCAGTTCTTCCCTAAGAACTTCTTAATAAATTTGGTTACTCATAAGAAGGTATTCAGGTTTGATTAAACGCTATTAGACTCAGAGGGCGAAAGCATGTTCTCATCCTTTTCACCTGTCTGTACACTGGAGTGCAACACTCCCTCTGGCTGATGGGAACCAGACCAAGTGCTATTACCAGGGGCGTGAATACTTACTTCAAGCCAAGTCACTTATGACATTTAATGCTCACGCTATCATCACTCAGCGGCCCTTGCCTTGATTGTTGGCAAGTGTGTCATGGCGAGTCTGTAAATTCATGGCTTGTATGACCCGCACATGCATGCTGCGTAACCCGAGACTCGTCAAACAAAGCGCCAGTGAAACACGGGACAGCGAAAGAGCAGACAGTGATTATTTCAGCCAACACATACTGTACCCTCCCTGCACTGGGGATCATTTACCAACCACTCATGGCTCCGGGTCTGTGTGTTCCTCTGAATAGGTAACTCAAACAAACACACAAAACAGTCACCAGTTGTGCAGCTGGCACCTTGTTCCAGGGGCCAGAGTGTGACATAAAGCAAAAGTGGCCTGGTATGCAGTGCCAGAGGGACATTTACAGACCCCTGAGTGTCTCTGAGGGTAAACCACCCTGCCTTTGAACTTGTTTGCTTGAAATTCCCCACAAGTGTGTAACATGGAGCTGTGACTGCTGGCTTATGGAGTCTCCGGGGTCGTTAACAGTGGCTCCTCTGTGTGCAGGGGCACACAGGGCCCCCTTGGTGCTATCCAACCCTGCACAGCTGGAATCCTTTAGTGACAGCTAAATGGCCAGAGGCCGGGGCTCACACAGCCAGCTGTCTACCTGGGGGAAACTCCGAAAGAATAAAAGACCTCTTTTTTTCGTCTGTGTTCTGCAACAGATACTGATACCTGGGTGTGGCTGGTGAATCACCATACATTCCCACAGTACCATTGGCAAAGTGACATGTGTTTATTTCGTGAAAGAGAATGACAACCAACAGGATACATGCATGTTGTAACCAGAGCTTGGCTGCCATTTAAGTCTCTCCAAAGCAGCCTGAATGGTAACTGAGAACACAGTGCAGAAAATGGTGATATCCAGCACTCAGTGAGGTCCTTTCCTCCACCTCACACGGGCTGCTGGTGTGATCACACCATTTATGTAATGTAGGTTAATAGAGCAGGCTGCTGTAATCCTCCAGGACATTCACAGCCGGTACAGTAATGTGACATGAATGCACCGCATGGACTCACCTGGTCAGCCTCTGGAAACTAAGTGACAAATATAAAGAAAAGAAGAAAAAAAAAAATGCACCCTTCCAGGCGACATTTGCTTATTTAAATGCCACGAAGCTTTTGCAGCAACGAGTCATGTGCGACTGCGGCGTCTGCACGCATCCATACAGCCAAGGTAGGGGATATGTGAGCAATGCAACACACTGGAGGACAAATAGGACAGTTAGTGGCTCCAGAGGGAGATTTTCACACACAGTGATAGTACTTACCCTCCCTGGAAATCCACAGGATCACGAAACAACACGGCAAAGATACTCCCAGGACTTAACCCTAATCTACTCAAACAAGTTGAATCACACAGGGAGAGGACTTAGGTTGCACGATATACTCACCCCTTCTCTCGAAACGCTGCCTGATCCAAACGCGTGTATTTCCCAGCTGAGAGGAGATATTTTATTACATCCACGTCCGGCGGTGGAGACTAAAAAAAAAAAGTGCCCACTTGAGTTCTTTCAGACCGCAGAGAGGAGGCTTTCTGCGGTCGCCATGGCGGACGGCTGAGTGAGTGCGCCGGGGAGAGACGGGATTACATTGAACCGAGCAGCGGATCCACTCCCGGTGCCTTCACTCAGACAATGAAGGAGGTGCAGCACCTCCACCTTCTGAGCGGCGCCGTGACGCGGGACAACAGCGCCATCTAGCGGCGGCGGCTGGAACGACACGGTCCAGATATAAAACTGAGGTTACCAAACTTTTCAGCTGGTGAGCAACTTTGATACACAATGTTTGCTCCTGAGCCCTCATCACAGGTGGTGGCCTTCGTGTGGAGGCTTAAAGATGGTTTCAATTGGGAGATTTTTAGTGGATGACAGGCAACATACCGTATAATACCGCATAAGAAATAGGCTACCAACTCAAGACTCAACACAACATTAATGCATGAAAAAGTATTGGGAAAGAAATGCAAATGAAACTCTATAGAAATATCAAAATATTGCTAGAAACTAAGAGAATGAATCTGAAACTGTTGGATTGAAAGTGACAAGAGGGGGACATTTTTGTGATTATGGTTTTATACTATTAAATATTAAATATTTCTATTTTGGCTTATCAAATGTAATAAAATGTAATAAATACTATTTATGGTTTCTTCCATCTTTATAGGTCCATGGATCATATGAGTGACTGACCTACTGAAGACCTATTTACCATTATTTTGCAAACCCCTTAACATGCAGCTTTCCCCTTTTATTTGCCCTTAAGTAGCTTTAAGGTCAGAAAAATCCCCTGACAGTGTGATATATGCACATATATATATCACATATAAGCACTCTTACTTTACAGCATTTCTTCACACCTGCCTCAGACTTTTGCACAGTACAGTGTATTGCAATAAACTGTATTATCATAATAAATCCTGTGGCTCAGCCCTTCGCTGAAGCTATATAATGTTTATACACTGAGTGGAGTGTATTGAAATCTATTATTTTTATGACTGCACCATGTCATTAAATGGAAACTTTATCGCATGACCCCAAAGTTCACCCTGACAGATCTGACATGTCTGGGAATGTTGGAGTCTCCATTGGAATTAAAAGTCTGTGGGTTTGAACAAAGCTTGTTTGCACAGCGTGAGTTTGTCATAACGGACCCCCCCTCTAAATCAGTGGTGTTTGAGAAGTTTCCCTCAGTACGAACAACAGAAGTCACTGCGTAAGTCAAGATGCTAAACAATTGAGGCAAATTAACACAGAAATGTATTTAAGTAATGCAGAGTATCTGACTAATGTATACACACAAGAAAAAGCAGATATATATTTAGAATACTGTCAAACAAGTACCTGCCTGGATCAAAACAGATGCTATATGTCCTGTTTATATTAAAGGGTGGGAGTGGGCATTGTAGTCCTGGTCCCTCCTGGTTGTGTATACTATATCTGTGGCCTGTTCATTGTCAATAGTAACATAGATTTCAGTGTTCATTTCATTTGAGTAAATATAGAAATACTGATCCAAAGGGGTCAGAGGTCAGGAGCAGCCATGCAAGAGCATCCACTGGAGCTGCCAAACACTTCTGCAAAACAGCTCAGTGGCCCTCTTTTCTTTTGCAGTATACAATGCAACGAGCCTCGCTTCATTTGCATTAATGAGGTGCATTTTTCATGTGGTTGTGCTGTGATGTGGGTGAGAGCAGAGACAACACAAAGCCTGCCTTGCTGGTGGCCTATCATACCACCCAAGCCCTTGCACTTTATCCAGGGTCCACTGCAGGCTGTTTTGGCTTGACATGTAGCGTGAGTGACAGGCAGCACAAGCCCAGTAGGCCTTTAAAAGTTCAAACACATGATAACATGAGTCTTAAGTTCTGCATTTTAAAATCTGGCTCTCCCTTCCTCTCATGCATAACAGGACTGTGTAATACTCTGCCACATACGCTCCAGTTAAAATTAAGTTTGAGCTGCAATCTCGTCACTCGGCAAAGGAAGCCAGTGGCGCTAACTTGGCACGATCGTGCTGATGTTGCTGCCCAAAAGAAAAACACGCAGCGTCCAAGTAGAGAATTTATTTCATCTCTGTAATCGCTAACATGAGATATGTAATGCTAATCAATTTGTGGACTGTTTCACAGCTGAAGTATGTATCATGGGAAAGCTGATGGTAGCTCTTAGCTGCAGGACTGATACTGTTTGAATACCACACTGTACCAAGATCCCAAAAATAGATCCAGGGGAGGGTTTAGAAACTTTTGAATGTGAAAACCAGACTGGTTTTAAAGAAGGGGGACACATTTGTTAAATCAGTAAAAGTGTGTCAAGACATGCATTTAAAGCCCTGGTTATTAAAGAGGTACTGCACACTTGAAGGTGTTTTTTGAGTTGAAAACTAAATGATATGACTGTACTGTGATATAACACATCACTGCTGGTGTTAATATTGAAATTTCTGGCCAAATTTACAAAAATCCACATTTCATGAGCTAAAAATGGCCCAACACTCACTCAGTGTTCACTCAGCAGGTAGAGTCAGGCTCAGACCTGGACCTGTTTAGTTAGTGTTTTACATAAAAACAACATTAATCAATATTCTAACATGAAATAATATCAACAAACAGCTGCTATTTGTATCCCCCAAAAGCCCCTCCATACCTCCTATATAGGAGCAAGACATCCAGATTGTGGTCATGCTCCATCTTTTTGTGGTTGTTTTGCATCTCTTTCTGGTCATTTTTCATCAGTGTGGTTGTTTTTCTTTTTTCTTTTTTGTGATTGTTCTGATTATCTCTTTGGTTGTTTTGATTCCAGGGGACCTGGAGTTCAGTAATCCATCCATGATACTATCAATCGACTGCCTATCAGTTTAGTTGCCACCCCTCTGGCCCTGCTCCTGGATAAATTAATCAAGCTATGAACAATTCTATTGTCTGAATTATATAATCGTAAAGATTTAGGGCCTATCTCCTCCTGTTGCTACGTGTCCTTTGCTTTCTATTCCCTGCATCTCCTCTCCTTTTTTGTGGATAGTGGCCTGGGGCTTTGGCTGGGACTGCTGCCTCCACATCGCCCACCCCTCCATGTATGTAGCTGCCTCTAGGGATGGGGATAAAAGACAAGCAGTTTGTTGGGAGGATGAAACTGGGAATTTTTTTTTTTCCTTGTCTCTATTTCATGTCTGATGCTCGCCCACCTTCTCACTGGCAGGAAGAGAAGTCTCCTACGCCTTGGTGGTGTGGGACTGGAGATGGAGAAATCACACTCAGTGTCTTGGCAGCTTCAGAGGCCCTCTGGAGGCACTGATTTGGAACTAAGGCAAAGATGAACATGTCAGCAAGAGCGTGAAAACAAGTGAGAGCTGTAGCAACAGGCAAGAGACAATGCTGTTTTGGATTAGTTATGTAAGCAATCAAGATTTTGTGCCATGTTCTTAGTGATCTTTTATCCAGTTATGTAATAGTAAATGAAATCAAAGCCAACTGCAAACTGATTACCATAGGGTCAGGAAACACACACAGAATAATTACACTCCTAGAGTACTATTCACTTCTGGTATATTATATGATTTCCATTCAGCTCAATGTATATTTATAAGATTGTGTTAAAGGTCCCAGATTATGCAAAAGACACTTTTTTTAAAGTCATAAATATTTGCTGCTGGTGTGTTTGACAACCATCAAACTATGAGAAAAGACTGTCATCTCTCTTTTTCTTCTGCTCAATCTTTCAATAAATGTGTGTAAAAACGCTCCGTTTTGATTTGGCTCTCCTTCTGATGTCATAAGGGGATCTCTTGAACATGTGACCTCCTCCAGCGATTAAGCAGGCCGTCTGTCCCCGCCCACTGAACACCTCCTGTATTTGCCATGTTTTTTTTCCTCATTTAAAACAGCTCCTGGTAACACGAAGATGTCAAATGACACAGTGAAGCACGCAGATTGTTCTGTTCTTAACAGAGTGTGCTGAAAGAGTGCAACAGCCAAATCTGATTTGAGAGAAATAATGTTCTGGAAGAAATTCCACATATCATTATGAACTTCAAAATGAGCAGAATATGGGACATTTAACTCTAGAGTTAAAAATTCAGCTAGAAATTTTTATTTGTAAAATGTATCACAAGAATTTATTCTATTTGTTTTCCTCTATTCTGTGTACTCGTGGTTGAGGGCCTCAAATGGGGCCTCACAGCCTCATGCTAAGAGCCCCTGGAGATAAAAATGGCTCCTGGGCCTCTGTTAACCCACACTTAATCCCACTCTCGGTTTGACTGTAATACTACCTGCCACACGCTGTTTCTTACTACTACGTTTTCGTTCCTGTATCTTTAAGACCTGAAAGCTGAGTCTGATCTAATTGGTCAGCTCAAGCCTGATTAGGCACTGTCCACTAACTTCTGCATCAGCTCTGCCATCTCCAAAGTGGAGCCACATTAGCCGAGCAACAGACTAATACCAAGTTCAACAGACTAACCAAATAAACAGTGAAGCAACATAAAACATTGCAAAACTTACAGCTTCAGTCTGAAATCGGCTCATGGACAACCAGTATCGATCCATCCTAGAGCTTGTGCCATTAACAGCCCTCGTTAAGAAAATAGTCCAGAGTAAAATAACATTACACATGCACATTCCAATTAAGCAGATGTTGTGGAGACATTGGTGACACAAGTTCATCCAAAATCCAAAAATCCATCCTGTGGCATTATTACCAGAGCTAGCTTTAGCCACATAGCAATGACGGTCATTGAGGTGGATTCAGGTTTTTTAGAGGGCGGGATCGTCAGCCTACTGAGAGACTGAAGGAGGTCACGTTTAATAGATCCCTGCATATGATGTCACAAGCAGGGCCAAATCTAGACGGAGCGTTTTCACTCACATTTACTGAAAAACGGAGCAGCAGAAGACTCTAGAGACTCTAGGCATCCCAGGGTCTCACATTTATGTTGAAAAGATGTTTAAAAATGCATTTTGTCCCCTTTAAGAAAGTATGGGAATGAGATGCCATTTCTATTTTAATCTCTGCAGCAGCAGCTGCATCTCCTGCCCTGTCACTGTTTCCCACCAACTTTGAATACCAGGTCATTAGAGCCAGGGGTAAACTTTTACTTGGACACCCCCCTCCACACACACACACACACACACACACACACACACACATATAAAGAAACAGTGCACTAATTACGGTGCCTGTGTGGAAGGTTTGGCTCACTTAAAACCGTGCTGTCTGCTCCGCTTCAACTCCATTTGCAAATGCCCCCAGTTGCTTATACTTTATATTACAGTTGTTGCTTTGATAAAATGTGTGTGAGTGTGTCTGTGTATGTGTGACAGGCTCGTGACAAGCTGTTTGTATATAATTAACAAAGTACATAATGTAATAATTATCATTACAGTGGAAATCTACCCAAATCAGCAACATTTGTATTCCTCTTAATGTTGGTTGAATCACATCCTTGATTAGCTTTTAACACTTTGTGATTGAAGCGTGCACTCTTTGCCCCAACAATTCCCATAAGGCCATTTTCTCTTCACTGCTAACAGAGCAAGACGGGAAAAGTAAGTCTCAGAATTTAAAAGCCTTAAATGAGGCCAACATTTGAAAACACTTGGCACCCCAAAAACACAAGCAAATTATTTTGAATGTATTGACTCCCATAACAATGTATCACTTCAAAGATATTTGAGGGCTACAATAATTATGCTTTTATAATCTGGTCTTCCGTAAATAAAGTATCAAATTGTACTCGTCAGATTGCAATCTGACACATTTCTTCTCTAATTAGTGATCCACCCAATTGTGTGGTATTTGGATCATTATAGGTACAATAATAATGCCTGTTTTTGAGACATTTCACAAATGGTGTCTTTCCAGAGAAACTCTGGCATCCCTGAAATGTTCATGTAGGGTGATGAGGTGAGGCGTTGTTACACCTGATCAAGCACAGGGAGGATATCTGTTTTGTGCAGAGAGAGAGACCATCCAAGGCTCAGAAATGAGCCCACTTAGACACAAGCATGGCAGAACCCCCGCTGAGCCCTCCACCTTCACAAGAGAAGGATACCGGCAGGGGGGGAGCCTTCCCTTTATACCGACCGTATAAAGACAGAGGGACTACACTCATTTTATTACTGCCGTATTTCTGTTTTAATAAGTTAGGCTATAAATAATACACTGTGGAGATGCTCTGCCTCACTGTTATCAGATTTGTATACCACAGTATATTTTGTAGTGTTTATGAAATACTATCTATATCTTTCATTTCATTGCATTTATATCTCAGTCAGACAGACAATCAGACAATCAGTGGAGCCACACTGCTTCGCCGTGTTGCCATGTATTTTATGTTAACTAAAAAGGAAAAGTCTGGTAGCATTTTGTCTTGTCCCGTGCGTAAGAACACACCAAATCCTTCAGCTGTTGTATAAATCCATGTAATTAGTATCTGAATTTATCATTTCAGAGGAGTCCATAGTAGCCACAGATGGTATAGATTTAGGTTCTTGAGTCTGTGAGGACAGTTTGACCATGATTGTCGAGAAGTAACTCCATCAAAGCAGAAATATCCATCAGAGACGCTACACTTGAGGCTGAGAGTTTTTAAAATTGATTTTTCTCTTTTAAGCTATTCAGATAGGAAAACTGGTAGTTAAGAAGGAATTTGTGACGCAACTTCTCCCGCTTTCAGCTACGCCGACAGCTCTTACGGGAGGCTTCATTTATGACCATGGCCTCAGAATAACAATAATCTAAATTCAACATGTTTTCTTGGTGTTATTATAGTGAATTACTGCTCTAGGGCTTGGCTCCTGTCTTGTGATCTGTTTACAAAACAGCATTATGTATCGTTGCACATTACTGCTCATCTGAACATGAAAAACACAATTAAACACACTCAGCTCATTCATAATTGCAGATAATAACGTATACCTAACAGACAGGCTGGTCACCAGTACATATGCTGGAGGTGGACAGAATATCAGAAACAACTGTACAATCTAGACAAGACATAATGAATAATTTTTGTTAGGACAGTCAGCGGACAAAATAACATGAACATCTTATTTTACTTTTTCCATTGGAATGCATTATATTGTATGGGGTGTTTCCTGTTCCTTGTATAATGCACTTCACCAAACATGCTGTGATTTTAATAAATAATGATACTGATTCAGTTCTGAAGCTTTTTTGTAAATGGGTACTAAACATCAAGTTTACCCAAATTAATATGAATATATCTTAATATTATATTCTTTCACTTACCACTTGTCCTGTCCATGTTATATTAAATATAAAGCTAATACGAGCAGCTTTAGCACAAAGACAGGAAACATTTTGCCTGGTTCCGTCCAAAAGTAAAGAAATCTATCTTCCATCACCTGCTAAACTCACTCATTACACTCATTATTATTAGTTTTTGCATTTGTTTAATCTGTAAAAAAAAAAAAAGTTTATTTGGCAGACTATTTCTTAGTCAGGACCTGTAACTTGATGCCACCCAAACACAATGAAGCTGAATAAAGTTTTGCTTGTGGTGCTCACAACTTTGAAATATTACATTTCAAACACACAAACATAGAAACCTACCCGGCAACTCTGTCTAACCCACTGATATATTTCACAACCAATCTTATTAGGACTAATTAGAACCACTGACGAAATAGTCCCTATCTGCATAGACACCTCTGGTGATTAGCGACAAAACATGATATTTTGTGATTTAGGTGAACTCAACCTTTAATGTCCATGACTGTTACAGGCAACATGGATTATGACATGTATCCAGTAAAGGAATTGTTATATGCACAGATCACCACCCCCACACACACTCCTCTGTTACAGCTGCAAATTAGACTGTGAAATTGATAACTCATGTGTTGCCATCTGGTTGCCATGACACCTAGTTATCAGGCCTTCTGACAGTCCTAGCTCGGCTTGTTTGTTCCGTCTTCCTCCTCCTGCACGACGACATTGTTTCCAATATAAAAAGGCATGAAACATCTGAGGGGTGTTGAGAGCAGCGGCTGATAACAGCTCTGCTCTTTCAGCGGTGGTGACTTCCAGCTACTGAATAGCCCAAGAAATAAATACACTGTCACCATGATCAGTCACAAGCACATCTTCTAGTGTTTGAAAATCCTAGAAAAACAATGCAGACAGGAAACAAGGATCATTGCCATCGGGGCAAAGGGAATGCCTTCAACATAACAGCACACTAATGGCCACATGGTGACTCTTTTAATGAGGAAAAGTGTAGAATTTGTTCCTTTTACATCACACCCGTCTGATTTCCAAAATTCCTCTGTGCTGCGCAGGTGCAAAATTCTCATTTCCACACATTTCAGCCCCCATTTGGACCTCACTGAGACTTTAATGCTCCACTGATCAATGAGAAGATTAAAGCAATTTAAAGGCTCCTTTGTCTGGCCTGCATCGGAATCTCCTTCATCCCTCATCCATCCTCTACTCTTCAGTACAACAGCCTTATGAACTCAAGTCTCCTGGAGCAAAAGAGCACAGGGCCGACGTGGCCTTTTTGCAAAGGGGCCGCTATATCCCACGCAGATACCCAAGGGACTGTGCTGCAGTCTGGGAGCGATGGGGGTGGGGGTGGTGGGGGTGGTGGTGGCGTGACTCACGCAGCTCCTCCCTTTCATCTTGACATTTGACATACTGATGTGGAGGATCTCAGCTGGAACAAACACGGTGTGCCGTGTCACAGCTGCGATGTCTGTGCCCCTGAAGCTGAGAACAGGTAACAATGAGTCAGCACGTATTTAATTCATACACCAACGCTGTGAATCTCAGGAGGTTGTTTTCAAGCTGCTTTTATTTTTCCTTTCCACTCTGTTCCCCACTGAGAAGTCGACATCTCACAGTGCCACCAAGCATTCCTTGAAAGTCACTCTTCATCTCTGCAAGGACTTGGGGAAAAGGGGGAACTGGAGTGTACAGTGACATTTTCAACTCTCCAGAACAAGAGACAATACTGCAAAAACAACTATTAGGCTGATTCCTGCAAGAGCTTTCGGTAATCCATTCTCATTAAACCTCTTTCGCAGGGCAACAAGGACATTAAACTGCATCTGACTTTATGTTACTACAAACACAAATGACTCTGCTGAGGAGGCGAGAGATGCCAGCGGGATTCTGGTTCCTAATGAAGCCCACTGAGACCTCTCACCGTCAGGTCCTTCAGCCCTCTGCCCTGCCTCATCAGGGTGGATAAAGCACCTCAGCAAGCGAGACAGCCCAAACAGACCGCACAGCTCACTCTTTACAAGCTCACTTACATTAGGTAGCTGAAGGTGGATGTTGACAAGCGCCTCGGAGGAGATGCTGCTGCACACACACACACACACACTTTCCCGGCTCTATTAACAGCCGATTCCCCCAACAGGCCACTTCCAGTCTGCAGCAGTGATTCAAAACAATCCCTAAAATTAGTTGGGAGGCAAACCAAGGAGAAAAGGAGGAATGAAAACACAAAGGAGCGAGTCTTTTTTGAAATAATCTCTTGAGACCATTTCATTTTTCAAATTCAATTTTTGGTTCATTGCCCTCTCTGACACAAGGGATTAACTCAAAATCCATGTTACCCAAAACTGAAGGATTTATTCAAAAAAATACATTTTATAAATGTACGTTATTTTACTATTGTCGATTCTCGATTCTCCTGTTTCTAGTACAAAAAGTGTAATATGACCTCAAATTCTTCTACAAAACGCATTGTTACAGCATTATCTGCTACTCATCAAATTCTGTGACCTTACTAGAGGGTCAGTTCTAGAAATAAGTATTTTCAAAATAGTGTATAATACTCCATGTGTTAGTATAGGACATGGGAGAATCTGGAGCATAAATGAACATCGACAAAAATGTGAATTTAAGGAAAAAAAATCAGTATTTAAGCAAATACTGGTATACTGTATATATCACTTTCTTACTTTTTTTTGCACAAGCATGGACTGTCAATAATTTAAATAACATACTAAAGGAGTATTTCTGTATTTCTGTTCTTGAAGTTAAACTAAGAAACAATTCGGAGCAGTCTGGGTGCAAGCAAACACCAAGCTGAGACCCATCCCTTTGTCCAAGCTGGCCTCTGACTGACGGATCATTTTCTCAGGAATTTTGAAAAGGAGCATATAAGTGACTTCAAAGTCTCATAGGAGCTGTAATCACTAAACTTATTATGTGGACCAAACAGCCTAAATTTACATTTTGTTTCACTTAAGCCTGACATTGTGTTCACTTTAGCCACTTTTCTCAGTAGCGACTGAAGTTGCTATGGACAGTTAATGTTTTTCACATTATATAAAATATCAATAAATCAATAATCAATCAAGTCTGTAAGCCAGCTTTTTCATGAATTTAGCTACATAACTAGCCAAGACCACTTAAGCTCCGATTGGTCGATTTGGTAAAACAACCGTTTTACAACACCAGACATATTTGCTGAAAACATCAGGGATGTGGGCAGCAACAAGGGACATACAACAAATTTGAGTTTGAAATCAAGCAAAACTTCAGCAGCTACCATGAGGATTTTTTTTTGAGATTTTGAGATGGAGGCTTCTCTGAAGGAGGAAGATCCTCACTGCTAATGTCTCACCGGAGTCATCAGGATGGATTGGATGCAGCTCTGCTCTGAATGAGTCCCACAAAACAGGGGGAAGAACCTTCCAGTAAAGGGAATAGAAATAACATCCCAAACAGACATAACAGATCGAAATAAATAGAAATCACAAGAAAAAAAAGATGCTCCCTATAACTCAAAAACTTGCCTGAAAATTATCACGTTTAAAATTTCCTTAAGTTTCAAATGAATCCAATGGTAGTTGTCTGTGCATCCGTGGGCACATTGCAAACAGGAACTACTAATAGCTAATTCGGCATATGTTTAGTGGTGCAAAGTTACCAAAAATGTAATAAATATAGTTTTATATAGCTATAAAATGAGGCTTGTAGCTCACAGCTGACTAATGGATTCCATGAGTGGTCAAGACTTTTAAGTTTCTAAGGTCTCTAGGAAATTTAAAAAATGCAAATATAGTAATCATGTAGAAGTACAGAAGAAAAGAAGCAATTTGGTTATAAAACAGATCTCCTAAAGCAACAAAGAAACAGCATGTCAGTCCATTCACTTCACTTCACTTAAGCTTGGTAGCCTCAGTCGAGTGTTGAACGCACTTTTATTGTTTAGGTGTCAAATGTAACAGTGTCACCATTCAGAGAGGGAATAAAGAGTAAATGGTCACATAAAAAAATATAAAATCAACAATGAAAATGGTTACACGGGCAAAGTCTGATTCCCGTGGCAACACAGATGTACAGTTGAGACAGTGTCCAGATCCAGACGTGTATGTGTTTGGTTTGCACGTTTCCACAGCCTATATTAAACTCAAACATTAAGAGTCCTTTTTTTGTTTACTAGCCATGCATACAGTTGACAATTCCACATGTGTTGAGTCAGTGTCTTCATAGGAGCTGGCACTTTCGATGCAAAATATTTACACTACCATTAATTATTCTTATTATCGTCGCCTTCGTTGTTACTATTTGTTACTATGGATTTGAATACTCTGAGCACATAAAGAATGGGATCAGGATGTTGAAACGCTTGAGCACCCCATTTCATACTGATACCAGAGGAGAAAAAGAAAATGTAAAAGTATGACAAATGTTGGCATCTTCACTTCAAAAATGTCACCCATTCCTGAAAGGAGTTTAGAGAGATATTCAAACACTGTAAAGATGAACTCTTTACTCTTTGTCCCATCAGGATGAAACAGTTAGTTATATTATTACTCGGCAATCTGCTGTCAGAGTCTCCCAGAGAGGAAAACAAAACATCACAAGATATGTGAAAGCCTCTGCTATGCTTACTATTGTTTCTCAAAGTGAGAAAATAGGAAAGAGATGACTGCACCAATGTTTGAAGAAAGACACTGACTTATCCACCATTTTCTCTCCGTTACTTTTTTAACGACTGGCAAAAAAATATAAGAAAATGGAGGTGCTTTCAGGTCACCTCTTTGGTTCAGCCCTGTGATGAGTAGAAAAAAACCTCCCACCAACCACTGCATAAAATAAACTAGGAGAAAGATTGTACATACTGTAAATCAAACACTCCTTTAACATTTCAAACAACTGGATCCCAGAAATCTGTTATTGGATTTGTGTACAGTAGCTACTTGCAACCGAGTCATGGAACCTCACACACGAACAAAACCAGGAGAAAACATTTTTACCCATTTATAGCAGATTGTGGAGCAACCTAAAAAGTAAGGATCCTAATCTGCGATTCTTTGCTGATGACAACCCAAAGGATTAAAAACCAACCCAAACAACAAAAGAGAGTAACATAAGGCGAGGGCATGTTCCTTTTTGTTATTTGTCAATTTCTCTTGTGGCTAATTCCTGGCGCTCCTCGTTCAAAACATATTCATGACTCACATGTCGTTATTAATATCATGTCACTGCTGATTTTATTCTCCACAGAGTTAAAATCCATCGCGTTCAACCATGATTTTATCTTCCGTTTAATTGGCATGTGCGTGTGTGTGTGTCTAAGTGTGTATCTCTGCTGCGAGTAGAAGTGGCTTCCTCTAAGTAGACTTTTAGCCTGGCCTGTTCCTGGAGGCCCCTGGGGCTATTGTATATTGCAAGAGGAGCAGCAGGGGTCATCCTTGTCTGGCTGGGCGGCGTAGTCCATCTGTCGCACAATCTCAGCAAACAGTTCGTCTACCATGGTTTTGCTCTTGGCCGAGGTCTCCATGAACGGGCAGCCCCACTCCTCGGCCAGGGCCTGGCCTTCGCTGGACGATACCTCCCTTTCGCTCTCCAGGTCCACCTTGTTCCCCACCAGGATCACAGGAACCTTCTCGTACCTGCGGACAGACACGGAGCCACAACGAGGTGTCAGACGCAGGCGCACACATGACAATAAGATATGACAATAGACACTGAGGAACTGCATGGAAGCATTCAGCGAGTTTTTCCATTGAACGTAAATATTAATATTGTGACTTTTATCCCTTTATTCAGAAGCATCTGCACTTTACAAGCTAAAATATAAACATGATACAGACAAGTATAAGCACTCGTATGTACCCTTATACACACATTTTCCTTCACCCTCCTCTGGTTTAATGGTAGCATGTAGCACAGTTAATTATAAGTAAGCTCGAGGTATCATTCTGCTAACTGCAACTTTCTCTGTGTGGTTTAAGAAGCACTTTTCATTATAAGTAAACTGTAATCTCTTGTCTTTCTGGGCCTGATTGCTTAGAAGCTTCCATGTAAGTCAATAAATATTGACATTTATTACACTTTGTTGAATACTCAATTCTGATTGGTCAATTACACCATTCAGTGTGTAATTTCTGTATAGTAAACCGTTGCTATGTATGACAAACTGTTGCTATGGACAGGACACAGTTACCATAGCAAAGCAATAACATCTTTTTGAATCAATACAAAAAATTTTAAATCAATATTTCATGTCAAATTATTGATTTCTTTAGTACGTACTTCTTTAGTTTGGTGTAGTTGTTTAGTTGCTTGTAATAAAAGCAGGAAAATGCCTTTGAAAAAGCCATTGAGATCACACTCTCTTTTACAAGGCTGTTTTGCAGGTACTTGGTGATAAACCAAAGTACTGGATAACTTTGACCTGATGATGGTGCTAGATGAGAAATCAGGGGATCCCAAATGTTCTCGAATTCCTTCTGCGGAGAACATGAATGCGATTATCAAATGTCATCGCAACCCATCCACTAGTTGTGGAGATGTTTCACTCAGAACCGAAAATGTCAGCCTCATGGTGGCGCTTAGAAAAATCAGGGGATCACCAAAGTCATTAGAATTCACCCTCTGGGGACCATGAATGTATGTCCGTACAAAATTGCCATCTCAATCACACTGCCATCCCAAGAGCCACACCGCTGTGGCTACACATTCAGTACTTCAAGGCTACTTTTTTTTCCTTATCAGAACCGAGGGTCTAAGGATAGAGTGTGTGGTATACTGTACAGATTGTGAAGTCCCCTGAGGCAAATTTGTGATTTATGATATTGGGTTATATAAATAAAATTGGCTTGACTGTTTTAGATTACTTAGAGGGATCAGGAACTCATTTGCGTTGTCTCACCACCATCTGTCTCCCTCATACCTCTCTTTTTACTTTCTATTACAGAATGCATTATCTGAGCTGTCTTCCTTTCGAGACTAGCCCACTTTATTTATTGTTGATATGCAGTTAAAACTACCTCTCAAAGCAGGAAGCAACTATTTCAGAATACATGAGGACGTAACATCTGCCTGAAAATCAATTTCAACTTGAACTATTTCATTGTTATCTTAATGGAAATGCCAGGGAAGAAAACTGGAGGTAAGAAAGTTGACTGCATTTTTAGCAAAGGTCTATAAACTGGCAATCATGTGTCAGCTGCTTCTGAAGAGCTCAGTTCCCCCTCCCACATAACAAAATAAGTCTTTTTTTTAAAACTCACCCACAAGTATTTTTGAAAAAAAGCTCAGCAGGGTGCAGTGGGGCCATATGTGGGTGGAGGACTAAAATTGAAAGGAAAAGATCTGTTTTTTGTGTGTTTCTACTTTGGTGTAGATATGGTCTTTGGCTGTGGGAGGTAGCTTTTTTCATAAACACACAGGGCAGCACCTACTAGCTGTAGGGTGCTAACCACTGAACCTCCGGGCCGCTCCCCCCGCCTGAGCGTCAAGTCTAAAGCCTGACCCAGTAGAGAACAAGTAAATGGTTAGTAGAGCTCTGACCCCTGAGCGTAGGAAGTGGCCATAATCCTTTGAGCTCTGAACTCCCTGTCATGTTGCTGGAGCACGACATGCCACTGTGGAACTGGACTACTTAGTGGACAGCCAGAAGAGACCGTCCGTTCAATTAAATAGGCTACTGCACTATAATTATCAAAAGGAGCGCTCTGACGCAGTGTCACCAATATAATCACTACATCAGTTTTGATACTGGACCTCTGAGGCAGTTTGTACACATCAGAAGAAATAACAAGGATCAAAAACATCAGAGAGATAGCAGATTCTGTGTATTCATATCCTTTGGTAAACAACAGGTTGTTATTTCTTTCATCCTTATCTGTATGAGGCTGGCCAGACAGCGCTTTCCATCTGTTGGACCCGCTGCTGAACCGAGTTTAAATGTCTCTGTTCTGGACGGCGAGCGACATCGTCAAATCTAACCAGAGTCATGAACTGGAACACCCATCAACATCATTAGGGTTTTCAAATGCTGCCCTCGCTCTATGAAATATACATGCTCCTAAATTATTAATAGGAAGAAAAATCCTCCTCATCCTTTGCTACGGTAACAGGTACACAAGGAAACAACTAATGCTGGAGAGATCGGGAGACTGCAGGAGCAACAACTGTGATAGTTTTCCAAGTCGAGCAGCCTTAACATCTCTCAGAGGCCAGCGGCTGCAGGTTTCAGTGTTAAATGAGCTTAAACTTGCAGCGAACAGGGAGCCGACTTTGATCTACTCATGAATACATTATGCGGAGTAGGGGGGGGACATGGGATCACAAAACTCATGGTTTGGATCAAAAAAAAAAAAAAAGAGACAAATATACCTTTGCTTTCCATTTTTAATTCTAAGAACACTTAAAGTAAGGAACTTTGCCCGTGGTCTACAATTAAAACAATGTTCAAGATGTTCACTGATTAATAAATGTTGCTGGCTGGCTATGCGAGTGTGTCTACATAGTAATTAGCCTCATTAGCGTGCTTTTTGCAACGTGAGCATCCTGGAGAGATTCATTGGGATTCAACATGCACCATTCTCATTAACGCACAACTACCTTTTTTTGAATAATCAAATCAACCAAATTCGCTTCAGAGAAAAACACAGCACCCATCTGTCTTGTCCATATCCCTCCACTGCAACTCTGTATGCACATTTGGAGAATCATTACTTTAAAAAATAGCAGCAGCAGTTAAACTGTCATTCACACTATGATGGTTAAACTTATCCACATGCGTGGGGGAGTAACCGTACAGATCACTGATCAACTGTGGTCTGTTACACCACTAATCCAGAGTGAACTTTAATCTCAACTGTCCTGTTCTGTTCCCGGCTGACAGGAACTACCAGGATTTAAGAGACGATCTTGGAGGTCGGTCGATGTGTAACCAAGAGAGCGATACCACTGTACGAGCTCAGAGGCAACCTGAACAACTAACTCCAGCTCAGCTCATGTTTCTCAGCTGTAACATCCAGTGTACAGAGCCCAGGTCTCATTCACTGCATTCCTGGTGTCAATTAAAACAGCAAGGCCATTATTTTCCCCGAGGACCATTTCAGACCACATCATGCTGGTGGTCGGCCGTTCTTGCATTGAACCTTAAACTCCCTTCTCCACCTTCACTGAAAAATCCTAAACATAGTTGTGGGTGAGCTGTCTGAAAGGCAAAAACCTTAACTTTCACAGCTGCACTGGTTTCGGAGAAGCTAAAGGGGGCTCGATGTTTAGTTGAGTTAATGGTGCCATTCGGATGCCTTTTTTCTGCCCCAGGCTGTGGTTCTGGCTCACATCCCCTGCTGTACAGTAAATCTGTCAAGGACAACTATGGAAACTCGGCTATCTTATATATCATCTACCATCACATGCTGTTTCATACCAACTCTCACTTCTCTGCCCCAAATGCTACTCACTCCAGAAAAAAGCAAGACAAACTCTAAGACGGTTACAACCTGAGCTCTGTGTGTGGATTCAAGCCCTGTAAATGAGCAATTATGCAAATTATCATTAATTAATAATAAATATCAATGATGCATTAGTAGGGCTGCACCTAAAGATTACTTTCACTATCAATTAATTAAAAGTTCACAGAGCCCATGGTGACGTCTTAAAATCTCTTATTTTGCCCAAACTAACAGTCCAAAACGTATTCAGTTTAATGAGGGAAGATTTTCACTTTTTAGAAGCTGAAACCAGTGATTTTTTTGTGCCATTTTTGCTAATAAATTACATAAACAATGAACCAATTATCAAGATAGTTGCCAATTACTTCTCAATACACAAGCTGATTAATTATCTAACCGTTTCAGCTTATCATTGTTGCATGGTTTGTTTTTTTCTTTCGCACAACACCTCAACGATACTTCAATGGATACAGATTTCCAGTCCGCTGACAACATGTAAAGCTGTGAAGCTCCTCGCTGCTCTCGTTAGAGCTGCATGCATGTCAAACCTGGAGAGATCAAATGAAAGAACCTAACAGTGATCATCATGTTTGTCCCAAACAGCAGGAGGAATCCAAGTCAACCCAGTCCAATAAAGTCATATCAAACCCCCAAGTGCGCTTAATATGTGCGTGTGTGTTTTTTTCCCTTTTAACCATTGCAGAGGACTTAACAGCCATGTACAAGTTATGTAGCTCATTTGTGCCTCTTCATAACAGAAGTACAGGACAAAGACATCTGGTACCAAAGGAGCAAGTCTATATATAGTCATAATAACAGAGGAGGAAACCAGCAGTCCCAGGAGGTGTGAGGCAGTGGCTGCCACGGATACCGAGGCTCCCAGGGCCTCAGCATAAAGGGTGTCGGCCACTCTGTGTCTGGACCCAAGAGCGGCTGACGCAAGGAAGCAGGGCTCGTCCGTAACACAGAGCACATACAGTACAGACTGGTTCACATGGTTTAGACACGAGCCTGAAAAGACAAATGAATAACTGTCTCTGCATGTGTTTGTGCTGTCACACAAACAGCACAAACAACATGTCATGCTTTAGCCTTCAGCCTGTGAGCTTGACAGCGCCCACCATTGGAGCACTCTGCCTGCAAACACCCAGTCGAGCTCGCCCAGACACACCTTATCTATAATGCATGATGCATCAAGTCGCACAGGCCTTGCTGACGGACGGTGGAACCCAGCAGCCCGAGAGAGTCTGGATTCGGCTCGGGCCAACGGCGTCAAGACGATTGACGAAACAGGCTGCGTGCTGAGCCGCCTCCCAACGGCCCTTTGAGGAGGGTCTTCAGTTTAGCCGGTAGGGAGAAATCAGCTGAGTCAGACAGCAGAAGTGAGCTCCACTCCTCTGGCACAGAAGAGATCAGGAGTAGATATCTGGAGATTCTTTGGTAAACACGCCATTAATGGCATGTGAGGATACTCTGCTTTTCAGAAGAATGGAAAAAAAAAGACAATATCTGGGATTCTCCTTAAATTCTCTCTCAAGGTTATGAAAATGAAATTGCTGCTTCCAAATTTCCTTCAGAATCTAATGCTATTCACAGATAATGGACACACTGGCCAAGACATGCCAAAATGGGAAAGATAAACAAGTATTGTACTTGACAGAGTGTACAGGCTAGTCATCCTTGTATCTGATGTATTACAGCAATAAGACTGCACACTACAAGCTCCCGGGGTAGTTGTGCAGTTAGACACAAAGACCTCCTCTTATTGTACAAAGTGCAGGATTTTAAATCTGAAATGCAAAGTGCCACTGCATCGGAAATGTGTTCAGTTGGTTGATTTTCCATAAAACAGCCGTATAAAAGGAGAGGGGTGAGCTATGAATAGTTCATTCATAAGTTTGTGTCTGAAAGCGTCTGGAAATGATATCTTACACTCGGATATTATTCCAGTGTCAACGCTAGACTTAACAAGCCCAGTGCCAGAGAGATCTCTACATGTAGCTTTAAAACCACTTAAGGCTAATATACGGTACAATATTTCAGCTAGTGTGTGATGATGGACAACTCCCTTTAGCATGCAGAGGTTAATTTGCAAATCTCTCACAGCTAGATTAGGACACATAAAAACTGAAGAGCTTATTAGTTCACAGTTTTGACATTTCGGGTTATTTTACGAGGCTTTTTCAACATTCACTCACTCACTATATGACTTGATAAACAACAAAAAAAAAAGAAGCCATAAACCACTTTTGCCTTGACAGCTTGTTGCCCGGTTGCGTTCAAAACTGCTTATTCTCTGCGATTACTCGTGACGACGGCTTAAAAGTCCACTTCAGTTTATAATTGGGCTTCTATAGGAATAGTTCAATAGCATTTTGTCACTAACTAGCAAACACTGCTTTGAGTGCAGCGCACAGTTTGGCATCACCCTCCTCCTCTGTGAGCAGCTCTGCAGCACAGAGCTGAACTTTAAAAAAAAAAAAAAAAGAAGAAATGTTCAGTTTGTAGAGTCAGTGAGATTCTTAATGTGACAAAATGCACACCAGCATATACTCGTACATATTGTGAGTTGCATGAATGTGCTTTGTATGTTGAGACTTTGGTTAAAGGGACAATCACCCTATTTTTTACACATGAAGCTCAGTCTACATGTCATGAGGTAGACTATTCAGCCTGTCAAGTAGAAGTGGGGGTGGAAGCGACCCATACTACGGGCTAAAAGCATCTTTTTACCATGTTTTAAAAATGTCTTGTGATGAAAGGGAAATAATAAATTGCTGGTGTACCCCTTTAATTTCCAGTCTAATGCACTGAAACACACAGTCATCTATGTAAGCTCTACTGTTACTTTTCTATATGGGTATATTGCAAAAATGTATATTTAGGCAGCTCATAAAGCACAACCACTCATCACTTGAGATAGATTATGGCTCCCTGGGGGGGGTTTGCATCCTCCATTAAAGGTGGCGGGGTCATGTGATAGGACGGCGGCTTGAGCTGGACTGGTATGCACTGTATTGATAACACATAGAGTCAGTGTGCTGGATAACCTGTCTGCCTAGCCGCTGGCCTGGCTGTTCATCGCCTGCTGAGCACAAACTGCCTGCGAGCGGCTTTGTAGCCTCTGTGGTTGCACAAAGCAGCAGAGACGTTAACATTCTTTATCAAACAGGCTTTTTTTATGTTTACTGGGATGGCTCGATTTTGTACTGCTGGATGATCGACTTTACTCACTTCCCAGCTGTTTGGAATTGGAATAATCTGAGTAGGGCATTAACTTCACCCTCTTCACTCAACAAAGAAGATGTTTACTTTATTCACAATCTCAAATGGTGGCGCTAAAAGTCAGGGGAGGTCGTATGTCTGGGGAACCATGAATGCCACTGCCAAATTGTGTGCCAATGTAACCAGTAGAAGTCACGATATTTCACAAGATGAGCGAAACTTTGATATATTGATGGCTCTCGAGCGTTTCCCAACCCTCTCCCGGAGTACTCCATGTTTTAGTTCTCTCCTTGCTTCAACACGGCTGATTCAAATGATCAACTCATTATGAACTCCCGAAGCTGCTTGATAACAAGCTGATCAGCTGTGCAGGGAGCAGGGAGAGATCTAAAACATGTAGACGAGCGGTACTCCAGGAGAGGTTGGCGAAACGCTGCTCTAGAGGAAAGGACCACTCGAGTCATCCTCAGAGCACCATGGGTAAAAAATCTGGCACAATCCACCAAATAGTTGCTGAGATAGTTGGACCGACCAACCCACATTGCCAATTCTAAATCCAAAATGCTGCTAGGATGGCTAAAAAGGCTACTTGTTTATTGGTATAAATACCAACCTCTCTGATGTAGCAACTCCCAAAGCCTCAACCCACCACTGCATAAGGCCTTACGTGCCTAACTTTGAAAGCCAAGTCAACTGTTAAGTAATCACCGCTGAACTTCAGCTCAGTTCTTTTGCCCAGTTTTCACAACAGACAAAGACAAAGATGAAACAGGATCTTCGCAACTCCTCCATTTATTGATCCTGATCCTTTCAACCAGTTGGCACATGAACAAGCCCTGGAATGACAACACAGTTTGTCAGCCTTCCAATGCTGAAAGCAGTACATACAAATGCAGCATGTATTCGAAATAAGTAGACTAAATATATCAACAACACCCCTGGAGTCTATCAGCGCTAACAGCACAGTTTATTATGGTCCCTTATCTCACCTCCCTCTTCTTCACCATCCTCTGACCGCGTCGCCGCTATTTAAATGCTCTTTTAAGTCACCACTCACAACATATCCTCTGTGTTCAGTTAACTGCAGCTGAAGTGACGAGTGATGAGGTCCACGATGGACTCAGTCAGGCCAGGGTGTAACCATGTGCACCCACGGCCTCTGTGCCGAAGCCCGTCTGTGCCGCTAACGGAGAGCTCTGATAGATGCTGACAGGGTTCAGAGAGAGAGCAACGTACAGCAGCGCCTCTGACCTGAACGAATGCCGATACGGCTGCGACGGGTCACCAGTGTTTTTGGAGGGCCAGACGGTCGAGAGAGGCAGCGACAACAGTGTAATGTACAGGAAGAGTCAGACTGCTGAGGCACTTAGGACAAAATGACATTTCCTGAATCAGAAAGAGACACCTGTAACTGCTGAAGCTGTTGTCTTAGTTCTGCTTGTTACATCGCAACCACTAACCGTTATTTTCAGTATTTATTAAACTGATGATTAATTAATTAATTGTTTGGTCTAAGAAACGTAACTTTGAGAAGCTGGAACCTGAAAATTTGTAGCACTGTTTCACTATTTTTACTCAACAAACGGCTGAAAAAATCCATTCATTTATCAAAACTGCTGCAGATTATTTTTCTGTCAATCAACTCATCGATTAATCTCCTAATCGCCGTCTTTTTCTAATATCATCATGACTTTCTCTGATCAGTCTGTGATGTTATGAGCAGTGCACCTGCTTTTTGACGTCAACCTGTCTCCAAATTTCCTACATTTCCCACAATGCCCTTCGACAAGTCCCACAGAACACGCCTGAACTTGTTGAATTTCACCTGTGGGTTTTAACACTTTTCCATCAGGAAAGAAAGTAAGCTATTCAGACATTATTTACAACATACACTGTCTTAATACTGCTTTGTATTATGAGCTGTCGTCCACACAAAACATTTTGTAATGGTGTAATGTTGAAAACAGGAGAACTGCAAAACGGGACAGACAGAATTACATTTTCTGCTTTTATTGTTTACCAGCTGAATAAAAACACCATAAAAGACCCAGAATCAAACATGATTCTGATGCTGAGAATCATTCAAAGTGTTTATAAGCCGAGGCAAATATGTGGAATCATAAACTAGCATTTACACGAGAAAGCGTTTAACTAAAGCAACACTGGCTTACACCAACAAACCACACAACTTTGTTGTGCAGTACATTATAATTAAAATCATCATTAGTCGGCCAATAACTGATCAAAGGATAAATGAACAAGACTAAGCGGTGGAGAAAAAAAACATTTGATGCTGACTTTTCTTTTAGATAATAAAGCTGTTGCCACACTACTGGACAGACAGCACTGCGTATGTTTACCCTCAATTGGACATAATCACAAGGTAATTTGTGATTTATTCGTTAGCAGAGCTGACTCTGATGGTTATGGGTTGGCAAGCGTGTTTAGAAATACATAAGGTACGTCTTCTGATGGATATGGGAGCTATCGGAGCACATCCCAGCCACTTCACGTCTTCATATCCCTATAAAATCATATCATCTGAAAAAGGAAGCGCAGTGTTTGCATTGTTGTAGATGTTTGCGTTGAGTTTACAAGGAGTAAAAGTCACCTTATGTAACTGCTGTCAATAGAAGCTTTTGGTAGCAGCAAACCTCCGAGAGGGTTTGAAAAGGCAGCGTACAGACAGCTTTAGTCTGTTTAGACCTCATCTGTGACACCCAGCTAAGTAAAGCAAACCTTTTCAGATCTTAAACGCAATCTTTCACGAAAGATTATGTTGTTGTTGGAGGGAAGATGCTGAAGTCTCTAAACGTCAAGTGCGAGTGCAAGTGCAAGTCTTTGATACGCCTCCTCTTTATCACCATTTACTACACAAATAAAGTGAACTTCCCTGAATAACCACAGGAATTATGGATACTTCCATTCAGAACAAACTCTGTTAGAGGAGAACAGCACAAAGGATATGGGTCACGGCTTAATAAGTGAATTTAAGACTATTCATGACCTGACATTTTTAATTCCGCTGTTTGAGACTCTGACTGTCTGAGTCCACGTGAAGCGCAGGACTCTGAAATTAACTACTGTGTAGGAGTTTCATGTGAAGTGTGATGTTTTCGCTACAGAATATAAATTCTGCTGTGACAGTAGAGAACAGCACCAGACTAAAGTGTGAAATCACACAACAGCATCTGCTGTGTGAGCACACATGTATGCATGCACATGTAAACACACACACACACACACACACACACACACACACACGCACATGTAAACACACACACACACACACACACACACACACACACACACACACACACACACACACACACACACACACACACACACACACACACACACACACACACACACACACAATGTAGACTGAACATCCCTCTTTCCATTCCCAGCTCATATGGGGGAAACATGTTGACCTCATTCTTTCATCTGGAGCCACAGATTTATAGGATTGTTTATAAGGTGCGTTTGAAAAGGCCTAAATCCAATTAGGTGACAAAGACTAAAGGCAACTAACAAAAATAAGCATCTTTATGACGGTTGCGTTTAATTTTTAGGTTACAGGAGGCAACAGAACGGAGATAGAGGCACAACGCTGATGATCTGACCTCACTGTCCTCATGCTGAGCATCATCTAAAGTAATTAACTGTATCAGTAAACAGTGTGAGCTTCAAGCTGCACTGCCTTATATTTTCTCCTTCATTAGAACAGCCTTGTCTCTCTGGAGCCTACTGGACTCCCCGCACTGACTGTAATGCATCCACTGACATCTACAATGACTGATGAACCCACACAGTCACAGGCCGGTGCGTGCTGCCTACACACACGGGCAACAATCATCCATGATGTGATGAGCAGCGTCTATCGATCATCTCTTCGGGCTCTCTGTGGGTTTTATGACATCGTGTCACATCAGCAGGTGAATGTGCAGCACATCTGAGTCTGAAAACACCAATAACAGCACAACCACACAGCCTCGGCTAACCTCCTCCACGTATCAATCAGCAGCTCCTTCTCGTGACCTCATATCTGGATCATCTGTGTAACGGCGCTCAGACATCAGACAGTTTCGTGCTTTCAGTTGTGCAGCCTGTTAATTAAAAACACGGCTTCTCCTCCGCAGACGCCGGGCTCACGCTCGGTGTGCTTTTACCCCCAAAGCCTACAGTATTTTGAAGCTTTGTGCCTCCTTGAAGCTCTCTGCAGAGCCTCTGTTGAATCCTGGGCATCCCCAGCCGGGTGTTTCACAGGGGTTGCAGCATCTGGCACGGTGGACATTCAGTGACACAAAACAGCAGCTCGGCAGACACGCACACACACACAGTGTCGAGCTTGTTATGACTCGAAGACTGACCGGTCTTAACAGTGCTGATGGACGGGCCGGACCGGCGCTGTCGACCCTGTTAGTTACTGTCGTTCCTGTCTGGAGTGAGACGTTACAAAGTCTGCAGGAACACCGAAGAGACGAGGCTACTCTGAGATCACAAATGATGACTTTTAGAGATGCTTGGGGCTGCAGTGCAAGGACATTTGCCTACCTACAAGCGTTGTGGCTGAGACTTGGTACACCAAAATAGAACAGGCGTGTTGTGTTGTTCTGTAGTGAGCCCTGGAGATGCACAGCATCCCCATTCAAGCACAGTTCTCAGACCAGGCCTCGGCCGATCCTGAAACTACAGGGCCTGTTATTAGGCCAGCCCTGTGTGTGGAGAACACTCTCCACAACATCCACACTTGACAATCTGGACATAATCGTTTTCCTGCGCATCATTTCACCAACCTTTTCACTCTTATGATCTGATCCCTCATCGGCTTTATGTCCTGGAAGCTCTGCTGGTTGACAAGGCTGTAGACCAGAATGAATCCTTGACCGTTTTTGATGTAAAGGTCCCGCATGGAGGCGAACTGCTCGGTACCAGCGGTGTCAAGGATCTCCAGCACCGAGGGCGAGGAGTCCACCTCGATCTCCTTGCGGTAAAAATCCTCTATAGTGGGGTCGTACTTCTCAATGAACGTCCCGGTGACAAACTGCACGGTGAGGGCGGATTTCCCGACCCCACCGCTGCCCAGGACCACCACTTTATACTCGCGCATCGTGGATTAAATCAAGTCGTAAGGTATCAATTTCCGCGCGTCATTGAAATGAACTCAAAAACGCTCCCGCACGAATCACATTCACCATTCGTGTCCCATTTTGAACGGGTTGTCAATAACAGTGTTGCTCGCCGCTGCTCAGCTATGGCAGAGCACAAAGACTCGGTGCCCCAAGATGGATTTCATTGTAGAAATTCCCCCATGCAGGCCAGACACTGACAGCTAAACGGTCACCAGAGGACTGCAATTGTCCAAATCGTGCGCGAAGAGGAGGAAAATATCGCCCGATGATGTGGACCGTGCGGGTTTTCATCTGCTTAGCTCACCCCTCTGTGCATCATAAAAAAACAAACTTGCTCCATCGAGGACAGTGGAAAAACGCTGGGCTGAGCCCCTACAATGAACCGCAGGCTCAAATTCTCAAGCAGGGGGTCGCCTCAGGAAAAACGGCATAAACTGCAACTATTTCGACACTTAATCACACAACTTGCGCCTCTTTGTTTCCTTTTCACCATCTCTGGCATGTCTCCGTCTCCCCCTCGCTCTCCAATGCAATCCCAGCCGCCATACTCTCGGGTGGAGACCCACGGCCGCTGCGTAACCAGCTGGTCCCCGCTCGGCTCCCGTACCGAGACAGGAAAAAAAAAAAAAAAAAAAAGCAAAAAAAAAAAAAAAAAAGAGCGTACGGATCCTCCTTCCCTCAGACTGATGTGCGGACAGTCCAACCAAAGCCTCCGCTCCCTGCAAACCTCACTTGCGCCTGAATGGGAGCCGCACGGAGGGAGCCAGTCAGGTCCGGCGCTTACATTTCCGTTCATGTGTTAAAATCCCCATCATTCGGTTGCCCCAGTGACATCCAAAGACAGCTCGTCCAATCACGGGCCCGGCTCGGGGATATGTATCCAAGAGGGGGAAAAAAAAAAATGCACCGGATGCTGTTGCTATGGTAACGCTGCATTTTGTTGCCGCTCGTCCAAATTTTGAGAGGGCTGAATAAAAGCTGCTTAACCGAATAGAGTCGAGAGTTTGGGATATTATTTATTGATCTCTCCACCGGTGCAGGCTGCCTGAGTCTACCGAGCACATCACACCTGTGTCGCTTACAATAAAACCTCCAGCTGAAAGATATGCTTATGAGATAAAATCATGGAACATCATCTATATTGTCTGAGCTGCCTTTTATTTGTAGGTGATTAATCCATCATTTTGAGCAATTACTGGAGTTTATCCTCTAAAAGGAGGTAATTTTATTACAAACAGGCTGATTCAAGGCTGAGTTTTGAGCCAGATGTGCAAACAGAAGCTGCAAATGTTTCATTTTCAGTGTCGGCTGATGACTTTATCATTAAAATGAAGCAAAAGTAAATGTACAGCAAATCAAACAACAAAGCTCACAGCGTGGCATTCATGTGACATTTATTTAGTTGCATTATTAGATTTTACACAAGTTTGAAATTTACAGGAACAAAACTATTCACATGAAATGTCTGATTATGCACAAATAAAACAATTTTCACAATAAGTTTCAAAAAAAAAGATAAGAGGGAAAGTTTATATTCAGGTGAGGATGGAACCAAAATGGCACTGGTATATTTCTAAATGTGATATAATTTGACAAGCAAGCTCGCCAGTCCTGTCAAGATCAAGCCCTCTCTCTGGGTAGTGTTTGAGTTCACTTTACAAACGGTCATTTTGGCCTCAAACTGAACACTCGTGCAGCAAAAATTTCACCAAAACGTTCAGTGAAAGTTATTTTATTTACTAGACAATATGGAATTTATAGCTAGTCAACAAATACAAACTTAGGAATAGATGAAAAGATAAGGCAAAGATCACAGAAAGCATGTCCTCTCAGTCATCAGACTGTTGAAGAAAGTGCTTCAGAGAAAAGTTTCCATCAGTCAGACAAACATTCTTACTGTCCAAATCTTTTTCACTGGGTGATCAAAATCTTAAACAACCTCCGTGTGCAGGTGTGACCACGACATTGAAGCTTTTTGCTTAAAAGGTGAAACAAACATTTGCTTATACGCCTTTTATGCAGGTTGAATAAACAAGGGGAAATCTGTGACATACATTTATAATATAAGAAACCTAAACTTTGAAAATCATTCTGAGAAGAAAATTTCGGTTGAACCTTCAACTCCTGACCCTCTGACTCGATGTTAACAAGCAGCGGAAACCATAAAAAACACAAAATTCACATTTCAAAATATATTTCTATGCACTGGATCACTCATGGTGTGTCACCGTGGTAGAATAAAGTCAAATATCTGACAGTACAATAGTGATGTGTTATTGTGAGGAGGAAAAACAATTTCATCACCTACAAAAATACAGTTTTTACTCACCACAACTTCAGATTGCCTCAGCAACACATCAAAACAATCAAATGACAAACTATCATTTCACTATTATGAAAGTTACTTTGTTTTGTAAAATGTGGTCTCTACAATGCACTTTTGTACTTAAAAAGCAATTATATGGCCTTGCTTGTACAGAGGTTCGTTGTCCCTTCCAGGTGACAAGGCAGTGACAGGGATGAAATGCTTTAAGCTTCTCTTTGCTCCAACATTTGATCCCTGGACACAAGACGGCTTTTTCATAGGCTAGTACAGCAGATCGAGGCCCTTTGAGGAACCTCCAGCAGAGCTAAAGTCAGTTTAATAAATTACATTCATCATAAAATAGAAGAGAATACATTTTCAAAAGTGTTTCTTTCTAATGTTAAACTAGTAAAATATGCAAGTCTACTCCTTATATTCCATCCAATAATGTGTAAAACTTATAATAAGGATGCCACATGTCTTGGTGGATTGTCTGAGTTAACCACACAGAAGTGTACACATGTTTTCATTAAAAAAAAAAAAAACTTGTATCAGTCACTTGAAAATTCATTGGAGACATTAAAGGAAAGGGTGATATTTGTACACACGGTTTGCAAAACAGGGAATTAAAACCATACATGAAAGATTTCAAGAGAGCATTACATATAAGCAGTTTTTTTTTTTTTTTTTTACTAAATCATACACAATACCCCCTCTGTCTACTGTAAGCTCCAAACAGAGACGGGTGATTGCATAATGTAGTATCAACCATACACAACTAAGCTTCACAAAAAAGCCTACCTCCTTAAAGTCTACGTTACCACATTAAGCATTTTACTGTGCATTAAACTAATTAGGGAACATTGCCGTACGCTATATAATCATCTCAAGAGAAACGGAATAAAATTAAGCTGGATATCAACTCTTATACATAGTACAAACATAGAAATTTGAACATCAATGGAAATTAATTGTGAGACTAAATCTGAACAGGCGCACACAGAATACCAATGCATTGACACAGCATTGCAAAACATTTCCTCCTAAATGTGACTTTAGTATAGTAGATTTAAGTGATTTTTTTTTTTCCCCCCACACAAAGCCTTTTTAAATATGCATGGACATCCTCATCCGCACTATTCTTTAGGCACTTGTAACATTCAAATAATACAGTACTGACAGCTGACTGTAACGTTAAGACTAACAGGTCACACACTGCTCAACTCAACCCTTATAGGATTACACGTTTACTTTGAATATGAGCGGTAGTGATTCCACAGCCTTTCACTGAGTTAACTTTCATGGCTGTGGAGCTTCTTCTAAAAACTGTGGTTTGCTATGACTGGAAATTGAACTGGGGGCCGGTTACACAAAGATATTTTAGACTGGTCTCTAGTGTTGGGTCAGTCCTTGCTCTAATCAAAATTAGACTGCTTCACTAAATTGTGTTTCCATGGTAACAGTCAATCACACCTGCTTACTAGTGTTTTCATGGTAATAATGAGCGACACCTGCTGACAAGAGGCATCAAATGACAAAAAAAAAAGAAAAGAAAATATATTTTCGCAATATTGTGGAGCGAGTACTGAGAAAAGGAGGAGCTTTTAGAAACAGAAGTAACCTGCTGGAAATAATCAGTGCACTGCACTGCGTTGTGTAGCAGCAGAGTTGTTGTTGTACAGTTTCACTGAACTACGGCAGTGAAATGTCCTTGTAACTGTTGAGTCCCTCCAGAGGACAAGCATTTTCTGCTGTGTGACTGGTGATGAATTAGACAGCTTTGTGCTACAGAGGAATTTAGAGTTCTGTCTGAAACCTGACTATTAGTTTGACCTCAGTTACGGTCACGGTCTTTGTGAAACCGGCCTCAGAAGTGAAAACCACAGACAGACATCAGCAACTCAACCATCACTGTGACTGATAATAAACGATGAAAGAGGGGAAACTTTTAACTGTTTGAATCATTGTTGCATCACGGCCTTGAAGAAGAAGAGAAAAAAAAAAAAAAGCATCCAGCACATGTATTATATAGTATTTTCTCTCAGCAAACACACTGTATGTGCAATGCAAAGGCACACCTGGAGGTGGAGCACTGAGCCTGTTCTCTGGGGAGGACGTGCTAAACCATACAGATGGACTACCCTCAGAACATTTTAAAGGAATTTCCATAATTTTCATAATGTGGAGTCTAAAGTTAAAATAAGTGCATTTTACTAGTTTGTTTAAAATAATGAAATCTGGCACTGGATAAACAATCATTAATGTGAAAAAAACCTTTCACATTTCACAACACATTCAAGAAGGAACAAATTATTTGTTACTCAGTATCATGATGATGACAATTTTAACAATCTTCCTCAGTATATAGGACCACTTTTAACCTGGTATTAACATGTACTGTCCACACACTGAAAACTGATTTCAGATTAGAACTGTCCTGCTCATCTCTTGCTCTTCTAATATTTACATCATACAAAATTAAATTGTTAGTCATTATCAAGGTGTCACTAATGTATCTGCACTGCCTATTTTTTGTTTGATTTCCATGTTTTCTGACTGAATTGTCCAGAAAAGCTTTTTTTTTTTTTTTTTTTTACTTATGAGGCTAATACAGTGTATGATAATACCTTATCAGACTTGGTTTAGGCAATAGAAACAAGGATTTTATACATATGGCTGCATGTTGATGCAGGTATAAAGGCGCGTACATACAACAATCTTCTGTGACACTAACACAGTATAATACTAGTAATTGATCTACGTAATTCATTATGAGAGATTAAAGAAATGTCTACAACCTTTTCATTAATGATGTTGTCAGCATGCAGCTTGTTGCAGGTTGTGTGTGGTGTTAACAGAGTATTTACACAGCAGTTGTTTGGGGTCTTTAACAGCAGCAACACCGCATTGACTTCTGCTCCTGGTGGTTACTTGAGGATGATCTGTTTCAGGGGCAAAAGACAGCAACTTAGTGGTTGCATACAATAGAAATATACCTGGTCGAAGGTGTTTTTGTTACATGTCAGAGACTTCATCAAGAACTCTCATTGTGATGGATATACAACTGATAAAATGAAATGAAACAAATATTGGAACCCCTTAAACAAAAAACATGATGACAGTTTTTCATGGCTGCACCATCACATCAAGTTTAAATACTGCAAAAGTGTATCATGCATCATTTTACACACATTTTCCCAGATATTTTATGCCTAAAATAACATTTCCATTTTAACACCTCCTCTGTAATGTAAAGTAAAGGGTCGCGTGATGCTGAGCTGTGCAACATGAATTTGTAAAGATGGACCCACAAGCAGAGTTTCAACATTAAGGTTTCATTACATGCAACAACACCACGCATATGGAACCACTGTCTGAGCTAAGAAAGTAAAAACTAGTGTTATAGACAGCATATGATATGTACATTTTACATTGATTTTACATTCACATACATCTATTATTTAGACTACTTAATTAAGTATTAAATTATTGATGTAATTGTCCACAAGTGATGGAATGGTTTGAAATTTTAAGGAATGCACTTATCGTCTATGATCTCCACCCGTCAAAACCATAAAATGTCTTTGCCTGGGCAGCAGAGATTACAAAACTACAAATAATAGAAATCAAAGTCAAATGTGACAAAGAAATACACACACGCACACGGTTTAGCATCGCCACTAGGGCTTGAAGCAATTCATGTTAATTGATAAACTTTATGTACATGATTCTTGACATTTTTGGGTTGTATCCACATGGTTGCCTGCACTTATTGTAAATCACTTTGGATAAAAGTGTCAGCTAAATAAATATGATGTAAAAAATTAAACACTGATCAGGACAGCATATTTTCACAGACGATAATAATGAAATTAATCCAAATATTAACTAATCAATATAACCAGTATGACAGGTACCTTGGTTATATCGTGTTTTAAGTATTTCCTCCTCACGTGAGACAGCATTTTGTGCATATCGAGTTATGAAACACACATTGAACAAAGCAAAAAAACATGCAATGAAGAATATATGCAACACCACTATTTGCAGATGGAATATCTCTAAATAAGTGATGTGTGTCATAAGGGAAAGGGGTGAGATCCAGCCTTGTTCTACGGAAGGTCTACGGGTAGATGAAGCTTAATGATAGACAGCGCAAGCAGGGCAATGCTATGCTGATGGAGCAGCTCCCCTGATTGAAAGATGAAGCACTTATTCAAAGCTCAAGGATTTATGACAGAAAGCTTTAAAAAGGAGCAAACCTGATTGGCTGGTGCTGTTGCTGCGTAGGGGACACTTGTGGCGGGAGAAGTTGCTGCAGAGACAGTAGCAGGCGTAGCACTGTACATCATGGGGACTTTTTCAGGAAGGGAACCATGAAAGCAATGAAAAGGGAGGTGGAGCATTATGGTAATCATAGCAATGTCTCTCTCTCTCTCTCTCTTGCCAGGCAAATACAAAATGACATTAGCAGCAAACCATCATTGGGTTAGACCAGCAGATGGCATGTGATCACACAGCAAAGCGAGACAGAAAGGGAGAACATAAAAGGAGTGCTGATAAGAGATAAAATTAGGAAATCTGTCCAAAATTTGACATCTCGAGAAGAGACAGCCTGTGCCGCAATTCCACCAGACATGTTTTTTTAACAGTGTTAAAAATGTAAATCACTTAAGAGCATAATAACATTGTAGTGAATCTCAGGGATGCTGATTACATTTCCTAAATCAATAGTGCATGGCAATATTACTGACAAAATTCACCAAAATGCTTACATTGTATATTGTGTTTGACTAGCTGAACTGATGTGTACTTAAAGGATTAATAATGCATGTCTAGTTAGTATATATCCCAAGACTTGCTGAAAGAAATTTGCAACACAAACAAACAATATTTACGTAATAAAAACTGTTAAATTATCCACTCTCATTATCCACTCTGCATTCCTATGTTGGAATAACAAGAAAGTCAGATTAACACGAGAGCATCACCTGTGTGTTCCACTCATTATGAGACATAGTTTACAGGAAATAAGACAGGGACCTACCGATGCTGTTAGCGGGCGTCATGCAGAAGACAGAACCTGTGCAATTATCAGAAAGAAAGAGAGAATGTATTTTAGCGTGACGGACACACATCAATAGACATGTCAATACATCTTCTGTGTGGTAAGGATACACAAATAAGATTTAACAAATATGCTGATAAAATTGAAAAAGCTAAGTAAAGTTGTTGCAAATCCATTTCATTCATTCATTTAAGTTCAAAGCAAAGAAACAATAACAAAACACCTAGTTTTGGGGTAAAAAGTGGGACAAATGTGTATGTTTGCACTTATTACTTGAATAAGTGGACACACACACAGAGTTTAACAGGTGTATTACAGTATGTCTCCACTTATATCCATGTATAGTATAACAAACATTTCATGCCAATTAATAGTGGATTGGTGATAGTGTTAAGACATGACATTCAGACATTTTGACATGTCACAGTAGGAAAAGCATAGGTGTAAATAATACAACGAATGGTGGCTGACTTCCATTCGTACACTTCAGTTTTACGATCCTGATATTGTGCATGCTGACTCTGTCAGGACTTAGTGGGCTGATGTGAAAACTTGAATAGAACAGAGGCTTTGTTAATGTTATTAATAACGCTTAAGCTTTTCCTGCTATGACAAGTCTAAATGTCTGCTTGGAAAAGTGCTGATAGCAGGGCCTTGTAATTCAGTGACAACATTAAGTGTTTATGAAATTTTTGAGCAAGAACCACCTCAGGAAAGAGAATTAGGACAGATGTGAAATTTTAAGGAAAAGCAGAAAAAGTGCCTGAATCAGCAAAAAGCATGTAGAGGCTCACCTGCAGGATAAAATGCCGGAGTGGGCTGCGGCAGCTGTGCGTTAGCCAGAGCCTGTTGGTAGTGCAAAAAACTGGGGCTGAGGAGAGAACTGGCCCAACTGCTCTTCTCAAGAGCTGGTCTCTTTGGTAGGGGTTGCAGGATACTGTGAGGAAAGGCCTGAAAGGAAATTAATAGAGACATGACACACCAGAATTTCCCTTTTCTCTGTTCAGCTTAATATTTGGTATTCATTGTGAAAAATGTGAAAAAACAGCAAACATGGCTACACAATAGGTGGCATATCACATAGTGGAAACATCAAGCACAGTTTTAGGATACAAAAGAGAATGGAATAATGGATTTTAAAATATCTCTAAGCACTTAAAGATACTGATGGTGACTATGTACACAAAGACTATGCGAGACTTGAAGAAGCTTTAAACCACAATGACAAAAATTAAAAGTTATCACAGCACAATTAATAGCTACAACCAAAGCAAAAGGTGAAAATACCAGGTCTACAGTTGCCTCGAGGGATCGCTTCATTGCTTTGGAAGTCGACTGAGTCTTTTAATAGCAGGCAGCGAGCACATGATGGCAGTGGGCCAATGGGATTCAAGCGTATTAACATACAGGTAACAGCAAGCAGAGGTGCATCATGGGGAACAGCATTGTGGATAGGTGAGAAGGGGAAAACAAAACAAAATAATCTGAATGTTGTATACCACATAAAACACAATAGGCATGCACAGTAAACAAAATAACTGATTAAAGGACACACTGACTAAAGATTCCTTAATTAGTAGGTCAACATGTATAGTTAATCAATAGCTTTGGCAACACAGATTTACAACGACAGGGCACATCCAGTATACCATTTTCATTGTGTATTGTTCACTATGATAACATTACTGGATCACAGTACGTTAACTGTAATCGAAACGCCACCACTGCTGTGATGGAATCAGTGCAACTATGCGCATTAGGCACTGACCACCAGCGCCAGTATGCACAGAATGTGGAGCTCCATTTAATACATTCACACTAAGGCTTTTGTGAACTTTGAATACGGCTTAAATCTCTCGCAATGAAAATATAATAGAAATGTAAGTAAACATAAAATAAATGATAAAATGATACATGAACGTGAAAAGCGATGCAGATGGATTGTGGAGGGCAGGGAGGCACATTTTACTCAAGCCACTTGGATTCAGAGCAAAGTTAATTTTTACAGTATATTTACAATTTGTGACAGGTGAGAGACCTGAAAATGCTTTATGTTTAAAGTAACGTAAGTAAAGTAAGTTAATGTTAAAATTGAAATCAAGCAAAAAAAAAAATGATGCAAGAAATAGCAAAAGAAATGGCAGAAGTTATGAAGGGGAAAAAAGTGAAGTTGGTCCAGAGTACCAGACAGATAACTTTGCTCTTTACTGCACTTTTCCATGCAGGTAGTTATCACAAAGCTTAGCCGTTTCACACTGTATTTCACAGTATAGAACTGTTTAAGAGGCCATCTCTCAGTTAATAGTAGTAGTATAGCTCTGGTTCTTCTCTCTATGAAGTGTCGGGTGCATGAGCCAACACAGTAAATGTACATCTTTCAATTGAGCTTATTCTAAGACACAAGCATTGTAATGCCAGCAAAAAGCACAAATCCATTATAAAAAAAACACATCAAAGTCTAAGATTGGAATAGCAGAGAACCAGATATAGTGCAGATTTCCTATTTATGACAAAAACTTCATACAAAGGTTTTCAAACTGTGAGGCTGGCTGTGGAGGGAGAGATGTGAGGCAATGATACTGCATGAGGTGAAAGGGACAGCTGCATGCTGATCATAAAAACAACAGGTAGCAGGCTACTCTAGTTTGGCCTGCTGCTTTTGCCCATGATTTACATTAATTAATGGCCTCTGAATAACATCTCAGTCACTATGGGGCCCACAGTGTCGGACTCTGAAAACCCCTGGTCTTACTAATTAATAATTAGTAATCGGTAATTGATACTGTTTTATTTGAGGATAGAAAAAGGGTTTTACAATGAATCTAATGCTGATTTTCTGCTTTAAAAGCCTGTGTCATTATAAATGATAGTATAAAAATATATAGTGCTCCACATTCAGTGATGCAACGGCAAACACAATTACACCAAAAACTAGCATATCATTGGCAGGATAAGGTGCTTTTTTTGTTCAAATTAAGGCACTTTCCAGTAGTCAGGAAGATAAAGCTCTGTCTTACCATGGCTGCAGCTGCGGCTTGGGCTGCCACAGCTGACTGACTGACTTGCTGTTGACTGGATTTGATTTTGGCCTGCAAGTGTGCAGGCGGGTGAAAATACTTGCACTTCTCCCTGGAGCAGCGGCTCTTGATGTAGTCCATGCAAACAGTGACGGTGTTGTCCACGGTGTCGATCATTGGACTGTCACTGGGGTGAGCAAATCGGCAATCTGTCTCCCCTCTTGCACAGTTTCCCCGCTGAAACTCGCGGCACACCTGAGAGGAGCAATTTTAAAGGCAGTAGGTCACCAGATTATGTCAACTCACAGAAGTACTGATGCATTTTTTCATGTTAAATCGATTCTTGCAGTGCATGAATACCTCCAGTTTGTCTGTACGCTGCAGCTTCTGCGAGGGAGAAGATGAAGAAGAAGAGGAAGAAGAAGAGGAGCTCTGGATTGTGATCGGTGGGCTCCCAGGAACAAGAACCGGGGTGCTGGGGAGGTTGTCTGTCGAGATGAGGCTCATTCCATGGCTCAAAGGTGTCATGTATGAACCATAACTGAGACCTGTGTTCTGTGTAACAGGAAATGTTGGCTGTGAGGGAAGATGTTATATATTACAGGTGAGACAAGCACCATACAACAACAAGAAGTTAATCTGTAATCATTTTGAGGACATTACCATGGGCTGCAGGCTGGATCCTGGGATCATCAACTGCATCTGTTGCGCAAGCACAGCTGCTGCTGTCTTCTGCTGGATGAGATTGTTGCGCCCATTTATCTCTAACTGAGTTTTTAAATGTGAAGGTGGATGAAGATACTTGCAGTTTTCTCTTGAGCATCGACCCTGTATTCAGAGCAAACAGAAAAGGCATAAAGAACACTCAAAACTGTCGTTAATCCTCATCGTCCTTCAAATGATCCCAGTGTTCCTCATCATAAAATTTTACTGTTGTTCTTTGTCACTAAGGAGAAAAGCTTTAATTCAGTTTTATCATTGCTCTAAAATGAGATGCAAACCCCCTCTTCCAGTCAAATGTGTTACTGAACTAAACTTCAGTCTAGACAACTGTAATGCTCATCTTGCTACAAGGAAACAAGGAAGGAAACATCATTTCTCAGTTTTGCTATGAAAAAAAAGGTGATGTGCTGCAGAATTGTCCAATCTAAATGTATAGACAGGATGTAAGGATGAGGACCAGTCAGATATCAATTCACACTGCTCTCTTTATGACCACTGTAGATACCATGAGAGACTTTAAGAGACAGCTAATTGGCTGTGTGAGACATCTCTGAGCTTTCCAGCTGTGGGAATCCAATGGTGATTTGCTTTATAAATCTTAATAGCCAGGTTATTACATCTGAGTATTACCGCCTCCTTTTAGACTTGAAAATTAGATAGTTGGCTTACTCTGCTTTACGTATCCAAATCCTTCAATCTAGTTCATTAGTTTCACTTAATTTGCATTTCTCCCAAGAGACTTATATCAATTATTTTCAGTGAACAGTGTTTAATTGTCGTCAGTGTTTCATTAGTCTACATGTAGCTCTGAGAAAATGCAGTGCCAAAAGAAAGTACTGAAATATTCAATACTTCTGTGAGGGCTGGTTGTCGATGCAACTGTTCCACACAGACATTGGTCCCATAGGAGATATGTGTCTCATTATATGAATTTTCAGTGGCAACTGGTGAACTTTATAGTCGATCTGCACGAAACAGAGCTGAAAGAAGTGAAGAACAAGTATGTTTACTTCTCTACTGTCCCAGAGGCATCTTCTAACATAAAAAAAAAGTCATGAGAACAAGGGCCATGAGAAACAGGTCAAGTAAGATTTCAACTCTCAACTGCTTTGATAGAAGTCATGAGATACTAGTTACGATAGCAAAGCATGTGCACAAAGTAAACTCTGTTAGGAGTAACTGAGGAATGGGTAGAAAACTTTGACAACAATTTTGATCTGTAAGTCTTGTCTACAAACTGGAAATGAACAAATCACATGGCGACAAATCAGCAAAAACAGCGAAGCAAGAAGAAAATAACATTTGTTAGGACAGCGCAATTTGAGCAGCTAGCTCTGTTTGTCTTTGAATAAATAACTAAATAAAAGCAGATGTGAGTAACAGCTACTGAGTTTGTCCTATTAAATACTACACCAGCAGCCATGCTGGTAACAGACATGTAATGTTAAACTCCTTAGGGTGTTTTCACACCTGCCTTGGTTATTATGGCAACCATAAGCCAATGGCACACCGATTCAACGTTCTCCAACAAACAGAGACAAACACAGATGGTTGTTTGGTGTGTCATTGCTGTCGGTCCTTGTTATTAATAGTTTGGTCACATTCAACATGTTCAATCTGTGTTTGATTAAGTTTGGCCAGCTTTCAAGTGTGTATCCATAGCAACGCAGCTGGCGAATGCCCAGTATCAGCAGTGAACTCACTGGACCAGGGGGGTGCACTACGAAACAAGTTCAACATAGCCTGGCTTTTACGAGTCAAGAAACCCTTGACTCATAATCAACTGTCTTTGTTAGCACAGGCTTTCTGCTTCAGGCTCTGTGCTCGTTCCCATAGGAGAAGCAATTAACGCGTCATTCGATTCTTCTTACACACAAAATTTCTCAAAATTTTTGGCTTGACGCTGATTTCAGTCAAGAGAAATTGGACGTTATAATGGGGAAATATGACAAATATAAAATAAGGTGAGAGGGGAATGCTGTGGGAATAAGCTAATATATATTTTACAACTCAGTGCATCCCATTTATTTCTAATGTAACAGCTCTACATTCAAAACTCTTTAACATACTCAAGTGCATTTAGGTTTGACTCTGTCCCATACTGAGGGCGACATGGAAATAACTTTAGTCTTTGTCCAAATCAAAATAAAATGAATTTTATTGACTGAATATTATGTGTGATAAATACCAATAGACTAATCAATTTGCTAATTGATGCAGCTGCAGTACCAGGAGTGTTAAACGAACTTTGCAGCTAATCAGGATCAAGAATAAATACATAATCCACAGTGGTCTGTAGCTGTTAGTGTGAGGATGATCTGCTGTGTTACTTTTGTTTCCGTTATTGTGTTACAATAATTACAGATTTACTGAATGTGACAACGTGGTCAATACAGTTTGCTCTACTGTAACTGCACTGCTTCATTAGATAGAAAATACCGTCAGGGAAAAGAGGAAGGCACTTTTTCAGCTCAATTAAGGCAAAACTTGGAACACAACCTGGTCTGGACCAAGTCAAGATTGCAGCTTAAGTTACCGTGGTGATCTAGCCAAGCTAAAAGACAGCCACTTTTGTGACATTGTAAACTGTCTTTAGGCTCAACATACCTCGCTAACCCATTAATCTTGCTTTATAGTACATCCCTCAGTTGTGTATTTGTTGTCATTGCTGCGTTGGCTCATGGAGAGATGCAGTCCCTGTCATTAGTATTTCGACATCTTAAAAGTGGTGTTTCTTTTTCCAACAGGCTGTAGCACTGCTCTGGGGCGACTCGAGAGAAGATTACAAAACCAGATCTGTCTTCATTTTCCAGCTCATGACACAGATGGAAATCTCCCTTGTGGTGTCTTCTTAATAACCACTTTTTGCTCCAGATTTTCTTCTGGTATTTCTTGTGTGTATGAGGACGTCTTTCAAACACAATAGTACTAGGAGTGCCTCGAAATTACAGAAGATATCCTCTCCGTGCTCCATTTTTGACCTGTTTAGTCTAGTCAATTGCTTGCCATGGGAAATTAGTTTTGCTTTCTCGGTGTATTTGAGTTTCTCATCACAAAATCCTAACCCTAATTTAGGAGTAAAAAAGAACAATCACTCGACACCTCCTGTAATTAGCGTTGATGACAACCAGGTACTAACCCTGTAGCCTAATTTAATTGCTTCTCCTTGATAATTATCAATATTCAAGATGAAAAAATACATGAGGCTTTAGGATGAAGGGATATGGTAGCTACTTTGTGTTAAAACCCTCAGCCCAGGCCCTTGACCACTGGGGCATAGAGAAGGCCCTCTCTGTCCAGACAAGCTGCGTATAAACTGCCTACAGTGAGGAGATAAGACGATGACTCAACATGAGAATAATCCCTGGGGGCAAAGCTGTATTGTGTTGTGATAGTGAATGTGCGAGAGTGGATTAAGGTAGCCCTGGTCCCATTCAGCGCAACTGAGCAAAGGAGTGGATAAACTGGCTCTAATCCAACTGGCTGCCAGGATTTTTCCCTTTATAGTGTACATTAGGTAAGTGATGAGGTAGCATGTGACAGGTATCTTTTTTTAATTTCTGAGAAATCGTGGAATTACCTCTGGTTTAACAAACAGGGGATCGTTTACTCTGTGATGTAACGTGATTGATTTGACATGTCTCTGCATGACACTAGATGTCTTCACTTAGGAAGGGACTTCATGTGAGATTTTACCATTAGGTGGGATAAACACCCACCTCATCTCCCTTCTCTATTATCAACACTTAAGGGAAGGAAGATGAGGAGAAAGAAAGGAGTTGTGATTTAATCCCAAACCACACAATATACTCTAAATTTTAACTTTACAGTGTAGAAAACTATGGATGATACCAGGGACCATTACCTTATGTCAGTTGCATAGACTGTATAAAAGAAGTGGACCCATTGGTTTATGGACTGTTTGAGCGTGAAATTTGGCATTTTGGCTGTTGTCATACTGGAGCCAGAGGTTACGTTCATTCCCCAAAGATCCCTGCCTCTGATTGGTTAGGTTTGGGCATGGACCACTTCTGATTGGTTAGTCATAGTAGTGTGACCCTAAAGCATACCCTGCCTTAGCATCTATCTTAAATGGAAACCATTATATACAAAGTGAACGTTATGCTGTATTGAAGACTAGTGATTGAGACCATAAACTCATTAGGAAAGAGTTTACTGAGGAGAAAGAAGTAGGATAATTTTCTCATAGACTTTGCAAAGGATGGAGTCGCTAGCAATTAGAAATAATGCAAGTTTAAGGCACTAAGGCATTGCAATCCATTTTCATTTCCTGAAAGCTTTTATATAGTCCATTTCTTTTATACAGTCTATGATCTGTTGTTATTGCTAGTTAGCTTGGCAGACCAGCAGGTTTACTGTATTTGATGGGAAAGACTCGCTAGATGGCCTATCTCTGCAATGTTATTCTATTGGACAGAACCTGCACCCACAAACTTTGAGTAGTCCCAAAAATGTAAAAAGTTTCAACAAAAGCTACTATATAAAATGTATTTTTGAATGAAACCATGCTCAGGGAACTTTTTTTTTATTCTAATGGATTTTTAGTTTCCTAGTCCTTACTCTTTTTCAGTACAGGATTATTACGGTGTCACAGATAATACGGTGTGTGCAATAATTCTTACCTTCAGTGAGTCAAAGCAGGCAATAACTCTCCCATTTTCAACTTGGCAGCTCTTTGGTGGATGAGCAAATTTGCATTCCTCATCACTACGTGAGCAGTTCCCTCGCTGAAACTGTCGACAGACTTCCAGAGTTAGCCATTTTGTGTCTCTTACTGAAGAAATGTTTAACGCCATGTCCAAAGGTTGTGATCATAAATTTAAATTTTAACAATCTTATTGTCTTGTGCCTCATACGCCAAAAGCTGTAGGATGGCTAAATGTGCAAAGTCCTCTTTTAAAACAACAGGGTGAGTCCTCCATCAGCTGGAGCACAAAGATCAGATGGCTGGTCAATCACTGAGAAATCACCCATCAAAACCAAAGAACTGCAGTTGTGTTTTTTGTGACACGTTCAACCAGTGATGGTGCCCGTAAATGTCAGACAAGTGAGGGAAATTGGATGCAGACTTGTCTCTTCAGTCATACATTCTCAGGTCATTATACTCTGTCCTCTTATCTCATGGCTGTAATTTAGCATTTTTTAGGTGCTGGCGTGGTGGCAAAAGGCTTGCAGCTGAGGTATCCAGTGTTGGTGCTTGAGTCTGGCCTTACAGAAAGCAGAGGCCTGCAGTGTACACACACCAACTTCAGGTTGGGGATATCTTCTCAAAGGCACTTTCTGTTGGAGATCTGAAAGGCAAAAACCATTTGTATTACCAGAATTGTATCCAAACAAACAACATTACAACTATGCTACCATTAATCTACAGTTGGCACATTTAGGGCTATCATAACTTATTTTTAACACTCATCTCATGTAATGTCCTCTATTCTCTAGCTACTGTTCATTCTCTAGAGCCATCTTTTATCTAGCAGTTTACAGCAGAAAGCAGATTAGATCAAACAATAACAAATGTGATCTTGTGTAATTACTAAAGTTATATTTAGTCATGCCAGACTCTCTAATGACACAGTTAGTCATTTTTTCAGCAAAACCTCACTCTGGTTCCAGCTGCTTACATGTGAGCATTTGCTGCTTTTGGCTCTTTTAAAATGAATCCCTGAATATTTTTTGGTATTTTCTGGCGTTTTTGGACACAAAATAAGTATTTGATTAAAACAGAAAATAACTGGCAGATTAAAACAGAGGTCGGCAATAAAATAATTGTTAACTGCAGCTCTAAACTAGACAGGATTTAATAAGAAAAACAGCAACAGCAAACTAGGACCACCAAATTGATAAGAACTGATACATTTTTCCCAAGTTTAAAATGCACAAATATTGTGACCTTTGTTGCAATACTATGTTTGTATATTTCACAATCAATTTCCCTGGGCCACGCCTCATCAATAAAAACGAAAGTATGTTACAAACACAGAGCCACAGTTGTTGTGCGAGCTGGGTGGTGTCATGGTAATCAATCACAATCACATCAGTAACAGAATATCAACATTTCCAAAGCTCTAATCCATAGAAGCACAAGATGCATGCTATGCCATATTTGTAACATATTCTGCTGATCAGTACCCACTAAAACAGACTACATTTCAGCTTAATCACAGATTTTCTAAAAACAAATTCTGTACTTTCTCTTTGCTCACTATAACCTATCTACAGTTAAACTATTGCTGACTTTTTACTAATACTGTAGGATGACACAAACACTTGGAGCCACATTGTTACAGTCAGATATGCTGACTCGTGGCCCACCATCGCACATACAGAATACAAAGAAAGCAAGACGAAGTTTAAACACACATCATGCTGGAAGTCAAACACGGGACAGGAAAGTCAGACCGGTAAACTAAGGGGTGCGACACACAGGAAGTTGTTGAGCAGGCAGAAGAGGTGGTTAACTCCTGAGCTGAATAAATCTGTGCGAGAGTTTAAAAGTTTCCCCATTAAGATAAAGTAACATGGTGTTATATACATAGAGTCAATACGCTCAGATTCAGAATAAACTCTGTTGTTTTTAACCCAGATTTTCTATTGTAACAGCCTCTCAGCTTTACTGCATGCTATCCCACAGCATACTGCAGCAAATTCCTTTGGATGCAAGTCAGGAAATGAAGCAAGAAAACCTACCTCTGTCACTTCGTGAAGCACTAAAAAACTGCCGTCCCCCACTAGGCTAGAGATACAACTTCTGAGCAGCTAACTAGATAGGAAACATAACTACAGCCTCGACCTTCCTCTATGTCCCACGGATTCTGTAACCAAAGATTTTCTTTACACAAGAGTAAAAACAGACTGTCTGTCTAACTCTGGCTGAAACATTTCCAGCCGCCTCCTTCCTGCCTGAGTGCCAGCCTCCAGGAAGACCCTCCCAACCAGAAACTGGCCAATAGAAAATCAGGGGCTGACGCACTGTGTGAAATCTGACTGCAGAGCTTGGACCAAGACCTTCCTGGCAGTTGACCCTTTATGCTGTATATGAAAAAAAAAAAAGATAATTCAGAGAACCCTAGATTTTGCCTCTGGAATTTATCACTGCAAATAATGAGTAAGTATAGAAATTATGTACACTAACACTGTGCCAATCTCATGAACTCCCCTTTGTATCATTTGCAGGTTTATCATTGCTCCGTTTCTATTCCTTGGTAAGCCAGGATTTCAATTTGGTGTGGCTACTTTTCTGACTAGATTCCTTAAAGAATGTAGAAATAGCCTTGCACCATCATATTTACTTTTCACAATAATTTCATTTCTAAAAGGCTTGCAATAAAACAAGTTATAAATGTAATTTCTCACACAACGTTACTTAACCTACATAACAAAAAATATGGAGCACAGTTATCCACCCAAAACATCTGCAAAAAACCAATCTGTCAATTCAAGATTTTTGCAAAAATACATACATGGTTCAGTGACTTCCTATGAATGTTGCTTCTGATATCTAACTCTTCACTCAGAAAGGGATTTCATATTGCTGTCTATAATAAAGAATGATACTGCAAAAAAAAATTGATTGATTAACTTTATAGGCAGAGCAGATCATTTAAAACTCTGCCACTGACATCATTTGTTTTAGCATTGATGTTTAAAGCATTTCTGGTATTTTGATGATTAACCTCCTGTTCATCTTACTTTGCATTGTATGATAGTGATTTAGGGCATTTCAGTATTCTTAGCAAAAACATTTTGCAGTTTAAAATGTAGGCAAAGGTTTCTTTCAGTGTATTTCTTGCACATGCTACACTGTCACTATGCTAGTATCAATACTAAGAATGAGAAGATGCACACCTTTCACTAAAAGCAGCTTGTGCGATTTTAAGTATGTTTAAAGCAGTTTGAAAACACTTTAGACTGTTTGCGAAGGCCTGCTGTCCATAATCAATGGAAGGAGAAATGTCTGACAATAGACGTCCCGCCTATACAACGTTACTGTATGTACAGTTAGGTTATGTTTCTCAACTTCACAGAGCAACTAACGAAGAAGAGATAATACAACACCATTACAGTGACAGTCCACTATCTGACACCATGTAGCATCACACTGTCTTACTTGCACTGTTTGGTACTTAATTAGAGTAGCATGATTTGCATTCTCATCCTGCTGGCTACTTTAGCTAGCTAAACATAAATACTTAGCTAGCAAGCTAGAGCCACGGCTGTCACGGGCTAACAGCAGAAGGAACATTCAGGTTAACCTTTATTAGCTCACATTAGCCCCGCTGTTAGCTGAGGAGAGCACCTCCTTACCTCATCATCACGGATGAACCGCTTCCCCGAGGATCACGAACCAGCTACGACAGACGACACGGCAGTCCGACTGAACTAACGAAAACAAGACGTCAAGTGCTCCAGAAATGTCTGCTTAACAACCAATTTAATTCCGGCTCTGTTCGTATAGCTGTAGCTTGGTATGTTGTCAATGTACCCGACCTCTTTTCTTCATTACTTTCTAGCACTGCACAGATTTCAGCAACAAGCTTTTGACAGCTTACTGTACGATCATCAGTTTGATATGATGAGGGGTTCGCCGGGGTGTGCCGAAAAGAAAATAATATTTATAACACAGTACACAACGTTCAAACAAATAATAACTAACTAAATGTTATATTAGACTACTATATGCTTCAAGTTGGTTTTAACCGGGACCATTATCGGCAAAAAGAGGTCTTTCTACTAACTTGAATCTCCTGATACCCCCTCTAGGACCACAAAGTGGTACGGTCCACACGAATGCCAGTAAGCTAAAAGGGCAAGGGTTTGCTTGTTACCAAGGGAACAGCAATAAAACCATGTGAGTTTTTCTGGATTAGTTTAATGAGAGTACGCTTTCACGCAAAAGATACAAACATCCAACTAACCGAGTAGGTCAATATTAATCTGACGAAGACCCAATAATTTGCATTGTAAATGATGAAATAGCTCATGTGTCCTAATGAGATGTGTATGTAATATGTTTGTGCAAGAAATTATGATAATGGAAGAAAAAACTTTCCCCTCTATAACCTGGACAAGAGGAAAGCAGTAGCCCAGTGATGTGCTCAAGGTCAAATAAGATGGATGCTAACCCAGATAAGAAAAGTCAGGGAGGATGAGTGGGAGGCCGATAGAGGAGGGAGTAAGATTTTGCTATTGTGTTTTTTTCCACTTCTATAATAAAGATGAAAATGGTTTATGCTAGGCTGTATAAAACATCCTGTGTCTCAGTTGTATGGCCAGCTATTATTTTTCTTGTCATTCATTTTCTGACAAATTGATACTAGGAAAGTATTTCTAGAGTGCACCTTTTTGTTTCCAGTATATTTTAAAGCAGCATGAAATAATGACCCATTTGTCTGAACGCACCAGAACATACAAAAAAACAGCAGCCTGTAATTTTAATCTGAACTAACAATTTCTTTGTGATGAGGCTGGTCTCCACCATGCTGTTCACCACACGAATCCATGTGTTTTTAATGTCCTAGATGACATGAAACTTTTATTCATGGGGGGGGGAAATGAATATATTAGTCATGTAGAAAATTTGTTCATAACAGTAATTTGTAGAAACCCTGCAGTGGTGGATGTAACACTTAATCCATTACATTATTTGGCATGAAAGTATTTATCCCTCATTGGAGCTCATCAAAAACACACACACGCGCACAAACCCATCACAAGTCATCACTCACTGATTGATCCCCCCCAAATTTATGTTTATCCAGGCTTCTTGGGGCACAGGCGAGATATATCTGATGTGTCACACTGATGGATCTCTTCAACACACTGGAGATGTGGCATCAAGGGCCACGGGGAAAGGTCACCATATCGGTCCCTGAGGGAAATGTCACCGTCAAAGTGAGTCAGATAGAAGAACAAAGAGAATCCAGCAATCCATGCTTTCATTTCATTTCTGTGACTTGAACCCGATTTGCCATTCACATATTTTGTTATGTACACTGTATTTATTGTTATTATTATTATTATTATTATTATTATTAGCAAAAGTCACAGGCACTTTCATAAATCACTTTAACATACTTACTTACTTGGGAAGTTGCAGTTACCTGAAAAGATATACAATGAGTGTTATTTTACTGCAAGTGAAACAAAAGTTAATCTAATTTCCGTCAGGCTTGTCAAGCTTAAAGTTTCTCTTTTTTTTAAATAATACTCATCAGTGATATAAACTTAACTTTTCTGCTGACTTTTGTTTTTTTATTTTGCTATGAATGATATATTATTAATCGAAACTACAGGAACACTGAAGGAAAGTGTGAAGCACTTGGTTGTACTGTACACAGTATACTGTACGTGCAGCAGAATTAAATGTTGAGAGCAACCCTCCCATCTAGTGGTAGAAAATTGTAAACAAAAGCAACACCGAACTGAAGTTTGTGTTTGAGAAGCAGACTCAAGAGAGGCCAATTCCTTCTTCTACTCATCTCACGCATTACTGTTGTAAAAAGTGTCACAGGGTTAATGTGCGTTCATCAGCCAGTAAAGAGCAGCCTGTGGTACAATCAAGAAAAACAGCAATTCTATCTTATGGCCTGTAGATGTCAGTCTTCTCTAAAATATATTTTCCCAACCTGACAAACCCAGAGGCTCAACATGGTGGAGAAATGGTGGTGCAGACACTCAGCACTGAGGTGTTAGTTTTGTGATGCAAGCTGTATCACATCTTGTGCTCTCTGAGGATGTGGGGAAATAAATAACCTGCATGTTAAAACGAGGATCGATGCACCGCGGAGTCCTGCTGAGTCATCTTTATTTTGACTAAATAAAGTCCAGCTCCACCAGACAAGCTGATGCAGATTCAGAGGAGACAAATTAATGTGGAAATGAACTTTCGTGAACCTAAATCAAACCATGCACTTCTATTTTGGTTAGAACACAATTTATTGTGTTATCCTAACAAAGGTATGACAAAAGTCTTTTACAGCAGATCTGATTGAGTTTTTACCTGTTTTATTTTGTTCTGTTATTTTATTGAACAGTGAAACTGTAACAGTCAATTTTTTTTATCCCATCGAAATAACGTTTAACACTGTAATGTAATGTAATCACAGTTCATAATAATGTTAATTCTAAATGTTTTAAGGCCTATTTTCCTTCTGTGTACCAGCATTTTAGTATTAGGCACCAGATTTTCTGCTGACTAAAAGAAAGAAGAGCGCTGTCTTCGAGCAATGCTGTATTTTTTCAAGTCAGTACACACTTCCCACGGTTAAACACTGAAGATAATACAGTCATACCATCTGGGTGAAAATGACTTGCTGCAGCCTCTGGCTGAAATGCTGAGTTAGCCATCCATACTGTACAACCTGAGGGGAAGCAGAGGGCTCTGTATGTCAGTAGATACAGAGAGGTAATGTAAACTGTGCCTTGGAAAACGGCAAGTTAACTCAATATAAGCACTGCGGCACTTTATTTTAATGGTGAAGGGAAGTAAATGTACTTTTCTGGCAATATTGTTGCACTTTTAACACCACCATCAGGGATCTAATTATAAGCTACTCAGTTTTTACATTTCGTGCTACTTTTGAGGGTGCCATTTTCAGAAGCGTACCCTCCTTTAGTAATTTAAAGTTTATTTTACTAATAAACAGTAAGTGTATCTTGTTATCACTGTTAATGAATACATTATTTACACAGAATGAATTGCTGTGTGGGCTATTAGGGCTAAGTGTCTGCTAGTTTCTTATTTGAGTGGCAATATTTTGAAAAAAGTAAAATGCCATGCAGATATAATATAAACATTTGAAGTGTCTATATTTTTCTAGGCCTAGTAAAATCACCTGCTTAGTAGAAGTAGAAGCATTCAGAGGAATATACACTCTGTTGTAGAGTTTGCTATTTCTGAGTCTGAACGTAGGCTCTGCTTTTCTTCCCGTTTTTCCCTCTTGACCTTTTGCAAGATGAAAATATATCAGTAAATCACTCTTGCAATTGGTCCTGTCAACACTGTTCTTCATTTTTCCGTGTCTGTGAATATCACACTTACTACTCAGAATACAGTTCATGCTGCTATCAGGTTGGTAAGTGAATTTTTTAGATGGTTCACAAAGAAACTTTCTCAAATCAACGTTGAACATCTCTTTGTGAAAAGGTAGTTTCTTGGAAAATAACCGCATTTTTCTGTGTTCATAAAATATTCATTGCTTAAGTTTCCACCAGATCTTTACTTTAAAATGTGTATTTAGGGGCTGATACAGTATATAAAGCCTCAGTGTAATATTTATCAGGCTGTGTGATAGACTGGCATCCTCTTCCACCTCTTCCCCAATGCATGATGGGATAGATTCCATTACTGTGTGTGTTCATTGCTTTTGCATTTAGTGCCTAGACTGAGAATATAAAAGCAGCACACATCATAATGTCATCCAATGCATTTATTTTCTGATATATGCAGAATTCATTTTTTTTTCAGGTCTGACAAGAAAAATGGCAGATTAAATATTACACGCCAAAAGGCATTTAGACTGATCATTTCATCACAAGACTTTTGACATGTACATAGAAATTCTTAGACTTAGAAAGCTCTCTTCCATTATCACTGAGGTGTCGGTAATACTGGTATTTTCAATCAGGGAAAGCCATTCTTTTGCATCAGTTGAAATTATATAAGTAAACAAATAAAGACAGATAAATGAGCTTGTCAAAGATATCTGCTTTCATGGAATGGCACTACAAGTTAATTAAAATGCTCCTTTAACAAAGCGGCATGTCACACTTTTCTGAGAATGGCAGTAAAATTATGCATGGAAATCGATGTTGGCCTTTTTTTTTTTTACAATGCTTTTTTTTAAACCGCTGACAGGTTTCACTTATCCAATTTCTAACCTAACCCTAACCCTAAGTGGTGGAAAGGACATCATTTGATGAAATGTGACTAGTTGACAAAATTTGAGCAGTATGGTTTTGTTTTATTTGGAATTATTCAGCAGTTGAGCTATCTTATATATTTTCTCTGTTCAGGCAGGGACCAAGCAGAGAGGGCTAACATAGATAAATCATCAGCACAAAGAGCGGCAACTATGACCCAGAATTAAACCCTGACCTCTAAAAAAGTTTTGTTCATGAGTTGATGAGATCTAAGCCTTTAAATGTGAGTTTTCTACACAATATCTACACATTGTTGATTACGCCAGGGCAACTTATGCACGGACTGCTGGGCCGTAACTACTTCAACACCATTCGACATAGAAACTCCAAACTCATGGAGCCTTGCACCTGCATTATTTCTAATGGCCAGCAGGGGGCGATCCAGCTAGTAGCAAAAGGAAGTCTGATTGTATGGAAGTCTATGAGAAAATGTTCCTACTTCTCACTTGATTTATTACCTCACTAAGCATGTCAGTTTAGTTTAGTTTGTGGTCTCAGTCGCTGGTTTCAAGGCTTTTCCAACACAGAATGATGTTCATTTTGTATATTGTGGTCCCATTTAGAGTAAAAAGACAATAAAGCAGTGTATGCTTTATTTTGTATTGGAAACCAAGATGGCGACAGCTTAAATGCCAAAATCAAGGCTTCAGAATAACAGTACTTAAACCACTGTGTGATGCTCAAACTTCAAAAATGTTCAGCTCATTGAGGACATCATCAGAATTACTTTTACTGTTTGTATCTTTCATTCTTTCCTGAAATATTTAACATTTTTTCCCCATTCAAATTCCCCATGTAAACTCTTCTTTAAATCTTCAAATTCTTGTCAATGTAAACACAGAAAAATGTGTCCTCTTTCAAACAATACAACAACCTGAACAAACAGACTCCCACATTCAGCTCTATGAGCCTTAAATTGACAGCAGTGCCATCTCTCTGCCCCATTGATTCCAATATTTCAATTTCAGAAGCAAATCAGAAAAAGCTGCTTTTTTTAGCTTGCACTAATTCCCTCATTTTTAACACAGCAGACACATATTTTATGACAATGCGCTCAGCAGTGTCCACTCCCCCTAACAATGTAAAAATCTAGGTGATATGAATTACGCTCCTTGATTAATAAGCCAGATCTTTAGTGATATTAAATGAACTGCAGAAGCAGAAGTCACTCAGCAGTTACAATCACCATGGCAGCCATTAGTTTCATGTGTAGACACACAGCTGATTGAGATGAGCTGACTAGATTGCCTTGAACATTTTTAACTGTTACTGCTATCTCTATTCCTGTCATCACTCCCTGTGAAGCTCTAGTGAGTCACCAGTCTGTATACTGTATCTCACAGAGAGCTTTATGGCAGCGCAACACAGGTCCTTGTGTGCTTAATAACATTTAGAGACATGCTCACAAGCACAAGTCCTTACCCTGAAACACCTTCCTTTGCACCCTTTATCCCCCCTTTCCAACTTTTCCAACTCTTCATACTTCTTCAGATGCTCCTTTATATAAAGTTAAGTCTACCAATGCAGCTCCCAGCTGTTCATGAGGCAATACAGCCCAGCGTCAGCTTTTTAGCTGCCAACAATCCCACTGCAATTTCTTTGAAATTGCATTCTCTGATTTACAATAACACAATGGCAACACACACATGCACACACACACACACACACACACACACACACTTGTATCTTTGTGAGGACACTTGACGTAATGCATTCCACTGCCCTTTACCGTCACAACTAAAAGCCTTGCCTTAATCTTAACCTCAAAACAAAGTCGTAACCCTCAATCGGCTCTTTGAAGTTGTGAAGACCGGCTAAAATGTCCTCACTTCCTGAAAATGTCCTCACTCTGCTGGCAAAATGTGAGCTCCTCACTATGTAGCAAGTACAAGAACACACACACACACACACACTTGAGTATAGCACATTTACAACACTAGTTTTTTCATGTGTTTCATTAATAGCTGTACTGTATGATGGCACTTCTACTGCTCATGCAGTGCTCATGCCATCTGTCTCTGGGGAACATTGCAATTCATACAGCTTGTCACACAGCACTGAAGCATGTTGGTTTATGATTTTTTTTTTAGGAATTACTAAAATAAATGTGTTTTTGACAACTAGCATTTTAAAAAGAGATCCTCTTAACCAAAGTAACAACGTCACAATAGGCTTTTTCCGCAGCAGACATTTTGACTTAAGAAAAACAAAAGTGTTACTAAAAACATTAACAATAACAATGGTAATACGAGGACCCTGAAATTGAGGCAGCTAAATGGAATCCAACAATCATTCATTCTATTATTTACACCAGTGCTTTTCCTAGTGTTAAATGTCAAATGCTTTTAGTGAAAAAGAATTATATAAAAATATCCCATTACAAGTAAATGTCCTGCATTCTAATTTTACTTAAATCAATTCAAGACCTAAAATATATTTTCTCAAACAGCTTATACTAACAGTGATTGTATCCTACATGAACATATATATTTCTGTCGAAGTTGGAACAGTTTTAGTTATTTTACAGGAAATATTTATGTGTTTTTCTTGGGGCTCTACTGACTGTGTAGGAGCACATGGGGCTCAGCTGTAAAAGTGCTTCTGGGAACCAATCAGAATTTAGCAACATTTGAATCAAAACCTGATGGTAGTTGATTTTTTAAAATAAGCAGTCTATAAAGTACATGTCTAGATGGAGAATGTAAAAGCAACACGCATCATAATTTCATGGCCTTTCAATGCATTTATTTCTGATATCTTAAGCAGAATTAACAAAGGAGCATGTCTTACAAGGCAATGAATGCACAATCATAGTGACAATAGCTCTGTATAATAGTGATAATACCTCTGTACTTTTATTTGGATTTTTGAATGCAGTTGAGATACTTGCAATGGAGTATTTTTACATTGATGTATTGGTAATTTTACTTTAGTAAAAGCTCTGAGTACTTCTTTCACCACTGTACAAATCTGATCAAACCATAGAAAACAGTCCTGATGAAGCAGATTCGGGCATTTGAGGGTTAAATTGTTGCAGAATAAATAAAATCTATTCTTTATAACTGGGATATTGTTAAAGGTCTTAAAGGACATATAAATATTTTAACATTGCATGTAAAGTGTGCAATCTATTTTAATAATAACTATAGCTGTCAAATAATTATAGTAGATTTTAAAATTTCTTTCAAAAGCATAAAAGGGAGAAATTTTATTGCAAAAATTCACTGTAATGCTTTTTGGGTGAAAATGAATTATCCTTATCATTTCACATGAAACTACCAGTCCAGGGTTGTACCCTGCTCCAGCCCCCCCATGACCCTTAAGGATAAGCGGTGTAGACAATTTCAAATGACACAATATTTTCTCTCCATGCTGTTCCACTGCTACCACATAGATGGCATAACTATATGAATTTGGAAATACATAGTACGATTCAATATTCAGAGCTGTAGCCTTGCTTGAAACACTCGATTGAGTGTTATCAATATGCTATACACCTAGTCTTTATTCTCTCACATCCATGCACACACTCACTGAACTCATACGGACACAAGTGCATCCATATAGACAAGTGCACCCACACAATCCTAACAGCTCAGACAGCTGAACCTGTGTTCATTCAATACATTCTCTTCACGATCTGGATGAATCACTCGAACGAGACAAAACACAGGTGGTTCTTGAAAATGAACTAAAATGTGCCATCTGAGGTATTTAGGTAAGTTAACAGAGGCCAGTCATGCCACTTCAATGTTGACATTTAGTGAACATTTAATTTGATAAACAGGGATTTTGAGTGAATATGAGATCATAAACATCACTGAAGCCTATTTAACCAGATAAAAAGAAAGCCCTCTTTCATCTTTTCGTTTCGCTGTGTTGATTGGATTTGAGGGACAGAGAAACTATTGGGCAGACAGCATGACAGGCATGTTTTATTTCACAACTATATGCTTTGAGGCTGGTCTTTGTTGGCTGGTGCTCTGCTGGCATTAGCGCGCTCTCGCTGCCCACAGAGCAGTTGCCGTCAGCTCTACAAACATGTAAAAGCAGCCAGTGTGACTGGGGAGGGGCATGGGAACTGAATGCTGATCATCTCATTCACAGTCGAGCCACACGGCAGCCACACTGGCACATTTCATCACCTGTACTATTTATCACATTTTTATCTCTGAAACCCGTTACTTCAAAATTACTCACAAAATATGCTTTTTCTCATCATGGAGTACTTTATAAAGTACTTTATATAGCACTCATGTAAAAAACACAATGTCCTACTACAAGAATGAAGAGAGACTGACGGTATTTTGTTCAGCAGGACGCCCCCTGTGTGACTGTGCGATTTGCTTTGTGTGTACATAATATTTCAACTTTGGGAGATGTGTTAAAGTCTGCATGGTATTGCACTTGAGAAAAAGAAAATATATATATATTGGACTGTAACCAACGTATCAGCATCAGATATAATCTTTTATATTTTGGTTTAAAACATGGTTACTGCATGCATACAACATGGTCTTTAGAGAGGATTTCATTAAATAAAAATACAATAAATACATTGTGTTTTTTACTAACTTTGGCTTCCAGTACTGTTTATCTTTTGGAAATCACTCTTCCCAATTGTCAGTTTAAAGTGAATGTGTGACATGCAACCATCAGTTCTTTTACAACTACATCTTTCAAAAAGAGTATGTTTTCTACCAGTTGCAACATAGACAATGACTTCAATAGCAATCGATTTAGTCTAAATGTCAGAATTGAAAGCAAAGTAGTCTATGGCAGCTTCTTTGATTGTTTTTTTTTTTTTTTCACCTCAGCCTACTGTCTTATTCAACACATGAATAAACAAAAATTAAATGACAAAAAATATATAAACAGCATTTAAAGATTTAAGACACCAAAGGGCAGTCCAAGGCAGAGCTGCTGTGAGACTCACAGACTTGGCAGTTTTCATAAAGAAACAGCAGAGCACTCGGATCACACTGAAGCTGAGAAACAGACAAACAGACAAAAAGAGAGACATAGGATGTACGAGAGAGAATCAAAGGAAACGTTTAAATTAGTCTGTTAGGAACCTCTCTCTCTTGCTCCTCTCTCTTAAGACCAAAGCCTCACCAACGGGCCACTTGGCTTGTGTAGTCCTCAGTGGTTGAATGGAAGTCACCGTCAGTCCCTTTCTCCAACCCTCCTACCCTTCTGTCACCTCTATTCCCTCCCCCTCTGTGCTTGGGTGGCCATGGCCTGCCCTGCTCTTTTTGCTCCCTCAGCCAACGCCTCTCCTCGCGCCTCTTCAAGCGCACCTCCTGGTGCTCCCTCTGGCGGGTGAACTGGAAACGCTGCAGGAACAGGTCCTTCGCGTACTCGTACAACTGCACGTCCAAGTAGTTGAGCTCCTCGATGCGTCTGCGCACAGGCTCCCTCAGGTCCACGTTGGCAGCTCGCGTGCTGTTGATCTGCGTGAAAGCTGAGATGAAGCGCAGGCTGAACGTCCGCTCAAACAGGTACTGCGTCTTGCGTTGAAACTCAGTCAGGCCGTAGAAAGCCATATTCTTCAGGTTGCTCATGGCGCTGCTCAAGAGGATGTGATTACGCTGGCTCTCGTTCATAGAGGACAGGTTGTAGCAGCCCACCAGGCTCAGGTCGGCCAGCATGCGGACCTGTCTGTTATTGGCCAGGTTGGACGGGCAGTTCATGAACTCTGTCAGGGTGACACCGGACCAGTCATCCCCATTGTAGCAGGTGGGCAGCTCATCCTGGGTGGGCGAGCGTCCATCACACATATGGAGGGCGGTCTTCCATGTGGCGCCACGCTGAACGTGCTTCCACTCACTCAGGTAGCGGGAGACTGGGTCACGCAGCATGGTGATGTAGTAGAAGTTCCTGCAGCCAAAACAAACACAGTTAGAGAGCTGTGAGCACATCATCATCATCACAGAGGGCTGCCCTGCATTGTGCTGACAGATGGTGACTTTTGTCTGTGTATGAAACTTCAAGGTTGAATGCTAATTGGTAACTGGTAAAGTCTCAGTAATGAAATTATCATAGAATTTCTGTAAATTGCCCTTGAAAAATGTACCTTTGCATCAGAGTAATGATTTTTACAAAATTGAGCTACAACTGTTTCCATTCCACAGATTTCTCCCACCTGCCAACATGGAGAATAATTGGGAATCAAGACATAATAATAAGTAATCCATGTTCGTACAGAAAGTGAGTAAAACTGACCCAAATAAATCCCAACATGTCACTGTTACGAAATAATGAGGTTTCAAATTTTGTGCCTCAAATCTGTTGCGCTTTTTATTGGGTATCCTGCCCATCATTTGTCACCCAATCACAGCAGGGCATTTTACATGAGAAAGCACATTTGGGCTGTCAGTTAGGTGGCGAAGAAGTGGTATATGAGCGCTATTCATTTTTTATAAAAAAAACCCACTGCATTTCCCCTTAAATGAATATGTCCTCAATCATTACAAGGACAGTGACTGGACATGGAGCTTTACTTAGATTCATCAGTTTTCTGCCATTGCAACGAAGGGACATTAGGACATTAAGACAGGAGTCTGGTGAAGCTCTTTGGTTGAGGAAGCAAACAACCAGTTTCTACCCTGAAATTAATAAAAATATTTCTAAGAAAGCACAAATATGACTGCATTTCTACATGTGTCTGATGACGCGCACACATAGGAGGGCGCATCTGCCCTTCCCGCCAAGGTTGAAGACCTCCAAAGAGATCTACTCTGCTGAACCATAGATATGTCAAAGCGCATTCTGATGGAAAACAAAGATAGGACAGGTGTTGGTCAGGTAAACTTCTCCTATGATGCCCTGTGAGTGCCATGTGAATATTTAATGATGCGACCCCCTCCCAAGAGAAAGCCTGGGCTGATAAAGTGTAGTGCTGTGCTGAGATTTCACACTGACTCCGAAGCTGCTCTCAGTGCTGCTTTGGTCCTTTCAACACAGCAAACATCCACACAGTCTCACCCCGGAGTGGTATCAGAAGAGTTGCACAAACAGTCTCCTGTGCTTTTACTTTCTTGTCCTTCAGGGTTAAATTCAAGGCAGACGACTGACTAAAAAGAACTGCGTATACTGAAATTGTATACACACTGGAATATTTTGTTCAAATGTCATTCAAGGGAGAGCATACTGTTTGTTTGGATTTGTTTTTTCAACAACTACTTGCTTCATTTTTGTCCTTCCAGTCCTGTTAAATCAGCTGTAACACTGAGATTACATCGCAGGCATTATCAGACTATGAGTCTGCTTCTCTATCTGCCTATGAAGAGGATGGAGTGGGCTGTCTCCGGGAGTTCTCTGTTCTAGCTGAAACAATTAGTCAATTAATCAAATTGTTGATTTATTTGCTAACCTTTTTGATAATGGATTAATAATTGTACCAATTTTTCAAGTACAAACTCCAGATATTCTCTCGTTCTGGCTTCTCAAATATGAGGGCTTGCTAATTATTTTTGTTGTATGTCATTGTAAAGTGACTATCTTTGGGTTTTGGACTGCTGGTCAGACAAGACAAGACACTGAAAGATGTTACCTTGGGCACTGCTTTATTAAATGCATTCATGAGTTTAAAAAAAAAAACATCACGATAATCAATTTCACTTAAAATCAAGCACATTTGTGCTTTATGACTGCCATGTCAGGTGATGACAGACTGTTAAAAACCAACAATGACACTTCCTCCCTGCAGAAATCATGAGTGTAAACTGCAAACTGCAAAGGGTGAACAAGCTCTCATACTAATTATAAGAAAGTCTGTCTCATTTTATCCTGAATCCTCAGAGAAACAGGACATAGTTTGATATTGTTGTGTCAAGTAACATTGGGGATGTTGAGATGAGAGTTGTTGTAGGCTGCTGTGCATTAAGGGTTTGTAATGTGGCTTACATTTTGCTTATTTATCCATAATCAACATAGTACCCTAACCTCTTTTAAACTTCTCCTGGTTTCCTCACCCTAACCCAAAACATAACACTGATTTAGTACACTAAGAGAATATTAATATGCCTGTGGAAAGGCATATGTGAATCATACAAACATGGTTTGAGATGAGTACACACTGAAAATCGTCAAATTATCATACTGAACAAACCACAGGATTGCCAATAGTATGTCCTGAGTTTTTATGGGGAAGATTAGCTCTACCATCGCCACAGGAACACCATCGCTGACAATGTTATCCAATATGAGTCAGGCAAGAAGCTGTGAATACGGCCCTGGTGGCAGCAGCTGCATCCTAGCACTTACTCCTGGAGTTGGCTGGCTGCAGATACATCCTCATTAGACTGTCTCTGGGACATAAACACATGCAGCAAGTGTTGTTTGAGTGTGCACCATCAGTGTCAAAATGCATCAGGATCAACGGGTCTGCAGAGCTGTCAGGAGGAGGCTTTCCCTGAGTGATACAGATGGCTGTCGAGAGGGGAGGGGGTAAGCTAACAGGCTTCTCTTACCTCTGGCCCGTGTTATCATCAGTACCACCCCAACAGTCATCTCACACTCACTATCAAAAGCTATGTAAAAAGTTAACACATTGATGCTGCTTTCCAGTGGACAATTGTTATTTAAAAAAGCACAGAAAATACTGTAGAAAGCAGCTATAATTAGACGTTTTGATAATATACTGTCTTGACAGTGGTTACTTCAAGCTGTGACAGAGCCATAGCCCTTTGCCAAGCCTATTTAACTGTGATGGAGCCAAGGATGAAAACCCAAGTCAGACACTGAGGGGGCAGCAAACCTAACCGGGTCAGGAAAAAAAATTACAATTAGTACAATTATCAGCACATTAAAACAAAGTACTAATTGTCAGTGTTGCTGATCTGGGAAATGTGGCTGTGCCTGTACCGCTTACATCCAAATGGACACATACCTGACACGTCTGAATATGGGCACATCTTGTAAAAAACATATTATCAGGATCAACTCTTTAACCAGCAGCTACATGTTGGATTAGAACAATTCGGACAGACATTTTCGTAATTGCTGCAGCTTTCTGTAAAATGTTAATGAAAGGCACATTTATAAACCTAATTCAGATTATTTATGAGTGATGAATTTTATCATTGTTTTTATTTACATTTGAGCCATTATGTACGTCATTAGTTTATGGATTAGGGTTGTTTTCATTAAATCCTGAATTGTGAAGCACTTTTCTTCTTCAAATTCTGTGTCTATCTGAGTTCTATAAATTAATCATGATGTTTAATAATGATGATTGAGACATCACCCCGACGATGGTTTACAGATACATGTGATGCATTAAAGATATGGGCGCTATAAATACCCACAGCCATGCGTAATGACATATATTCTTGTACCGTTGGAGAGCCGACATGACACAATGGGTGAAACTGTACTTCTTCTTAGTATTGATGTACAAACTGATGATTTCTACGTCCACTTCTAGCTAACTTTGCACACAGGTTCACAATGACAGACATTTATAAAACTCAACCAGCGAACAGTTGTTGTGTTCACTATGTCTGGTAGACATTAACAGAGAACATGAAGCAAGGTGGTGGTGGGGGGTGATTAACTGAGTTGATATATTCAGGGTGGGTGGGGTGGGGGGTGGGGGGGTGACTTTCTTGGTTAGGATCAAGACCTCTACTTAGTCATGGATCAATAATGGATAGAAGCCATATTGCAACCTATTCCACCCCAGAATACTCATCTCTCAAGCAGCAGCCTGACTTCACTGGAGCACAAACTAAATAGGTGCCATTAAGCAGAGATGGAAGAGGAATTCAAAAGTATGGATATAAATGGAAACTAAAGCAAGGAATGATGAGGGAAGCAGAGGACAGGCCGGCTGCAGACAGGAATACTGAATCTTAGTGCAATTTAAATAGATGTAGTTAATGGTTATGGAGGGATTTTGATAAATACAGCATGTACGAAAGCTGTGTTTGACTGATACATTTGAAAAATACAATTTGAGTCAACGACTGAGAAAGACATTTGATACGTGTATTTATTTAAACCACAAAGTACTTTTTTATTTTGATAAGCTCTGTGCTCTTAAATGATCTAAGGGCTCCAGTGAGTTTTAGGAAAACAGAGGAAGACATACTCTGTGTCCCAAATCCAGACTACATATAAATTCAAAGCAGCATTTTTGTATGTTCACACTGGAGGACTGCCAAAAAATTGAATACGCATACTGTTAACAGTTCATTTTTGAACGTCTGCTGCCATCTTGCATTGATGACATAATTTGGATCCAGAGTCCCTGGCTCCTCAAATAATGAATTTAAATCAAAATGATGAGAAAAATGAACATTACTACAGTACTTTGATTCTATAGTTTGGCTCATGACCCATCTACCCATCTGACCTATACTGCACTCGGCCACCAGTGGGTGATTGAAATACTTTGGCATCACTTTTGTGGAGCCGTCATGTCGTCCATCTTTATACACAGTCTGTGGGTTTAATTGGCACAGTATGATTGACTTTGCATGGTGCACAAATGGCACAATATTCTGTTGGAAAATAGTTTAGCATGTTCATTACCTGTACACTAACGGCCAAAACAAAATACTGTGAGATAGTTTATATCAAACACATAATTATTTGTCATATGGAATTGGGTCTCAGCTTAAAAGGCAACAGCCATGCTAGTAGGTGTTTGGCACAGTGGTGCTTTGAGCTAAATGCTAATGTCAGCATGCTAACATGCTAATGTTTAGCGGGTTCATCGTCTTAGTTACTGAGCAAATATCATTCTGAGGGGGAAATGAACTTGTGTACTAAATTTCATGGCAATCCATTCAAAAATCATCAAGACATTCTTCAAAAACCAAAAATGTCAAACTCAGCGTGGTGATAGAGGAAAGGTTCAGGGTCAAAGTCAAAGTCATTATGATTCATCGTCTGAGGACCATGAATGTCATGACAACCCATCCAACAGTGTACAGATATTTCAGTCTGGAGCAGCAGAATAAACAACTGCATTTCCATCCCTAGATCTGTTTTTTTAGATTTTTTTATTTAACTTTTATTTAACCAGGTAGGTCAATTTAGAACCAGTTCTCATTTACAATGACCTGGCCAAGAGGCAGCATAAGAGGCAGACACGAAACAGTAAGGACATGAAGAAAAACATAGGACCAGATAATACAATTATACAACATGGCATACCAATCCTATCTGTGCTGCTTTCATGGCTAAAAAAAAACTGTCAGTTCCCAATTAATACTGCAACTAAAGCAGCCCCATAACATATGCAACACAAACGAACAGTTTTATTCTCAGCCAATGTCAGAGCAAGAGACTACAGGCTTTTAATTGCCTGTAATTAGTTCACCCCATTGCTTCTCCCTGATTGCAGCTTGCTAAAAGGGACATTGTACTTTCAGCCTGAGTGCATGGTATTTGGAAGTAGATGAACTGAATTCACTCATCGTGACATTCGTGTGTGGGAGTTGGGTGTTGTTGCAGGTGCTTGAGGGTGAGCTAGACAACAGGGAAAAGCAAAACAATATATCTTGGAGAACTGGGCTGAAAGTTAAGAGCAAAGGCTAACACGGTGAGCAGTAAATAAGTAAAGACAGACCACGTCCCAGTACAACAGTGGGACTGACTGATGTTGTTGGGCTGTAGCGTGTTAGACAGCGTATGTGTGAGTGTGTGTGCAGTTGGAGTTTGAAGGATCTGCTTTTGTATCGTGTGAAACCTCTACGTGTTTACAGTCTGCTGACTCTGATTTATCCTCACAATGTACCAGCCTTGATCTCTTTCCATTACTCCTCTGCAGTCTCGGAGCATTAAGAAAAACATTTTAAAACATCTTTTTGCTGCCATTCCCTGGGCATGGTGGCCTTTATACAGTCAAACGCAGCAAGGAGAGACGGGCATGACTGTGGGTGACATGTAACACCGCAGTTAACAACAACTAGCATCACATTTTGATTCAATCCTACAATATGGTGGTGTACGTCTATTCAAAGAAAGCTGTAAAGACTATGAGAGTGCTATCACATTTAATTATGTTCTATTGTTTCATACTTTATATTCATTTAAAAAACTGCTTTCCCTACAGTATACTCTCTGTTGTTTATTTGCTCGGTGGCATTTGATTTTCTCATCTGTGTTCATTGCTTTCTTTTGTTCTTTTTAAAAGAGGTTGTTTTTTGATGGAGAGAGAAAGGTAGAGAGAGAGAGAGTGAGAGAGAGAGAGAGAGAGAGAGAAAGAGAGAGAGAAGGTCATAACATGCAACAGAGGTCCCCTGGCCAGATTCAAACAGGGGACATTACAGTTATGAGGTATTCATCTTAAACTACTAAGCCACAGTGAGATCTCAGGATGGTACTACTAGGTATTATGAGTGACAGAGTGCTACATGAACCCACAAATATTTGCTGTCTTTTCCAAGGGGACTGCATTGGGAGTGGTGGGACCCATTGGCCTCTGTGGGACCCAAACCAAATCTCATGGGAGCGGGTGGTTTGAACTTTGCTGTGGGCAAGAGAGGGTCGGTCAAAAAAAAAGATACAGGATTTTCGTGAAATGACAATTGTAGAAATTAGTTCCTATATGTGCGAGTCAATGCTAAAGATTGTCTTGAAATAACCACTGTTTTTTTTAAAAAAAACACCACATGAACAGAACGGACATTCCTCTTACATGACTGTGAATGAGACTAAACGTTCACTGGTGTTGCCAGTGATACAAATACAACATACGGTGGCTCATAATGACCAAACAGGATAATCATTCAGCGAAATGATTGACAAAGATCAAATTAAAGTGTTTTGTTCAAATGCGGAGGAGGAGAACTTAAATTCCCTACATGCTTTAGAGGACTGATTTGGGTTTCAGATGCCACGGGCTCCGTGAGACCCAACGCAAATCTTATGGGAGCGGGTGGCTTAAACTTTGCTGCAGGCGAGAGCTCGCAGTCTGGAACAGATACATTGCGGGAGCGGGCAGTAACGGTCAGAAATCCAGCTGCAGCAGGCAGAAGCAGGATTAAAAAATGGTCCTGAGAAGGGCTCTGTTTTGTACAACTGCTACATAACAATTTCCCTTCCTAAAAGAAAAGTTTTATCTTATCTTAAATCATGATGACAAATGTGGGGTTTTGAGTTTGTCTGGTTCCAGACTTCTGAATCACCACTTAGAAAACACAGAATACCTTAAGACATGAAACCAAATTTCTGGGGCTTTAAAGAGGAAAAACAGTCACCCCTCTATTTTGCTAAATGCTTCTGGTGGTAATTTACAGTAGATTTCCACTGTCATTTTACAGTTTGATATATAGAGAAGTAAATATGCAGAATTTCAAGTATGTTATGTTGCATGAGTCACAGCATTTAATGACTCAGTACTATTAAAACGATCGCTAATGAAAGTGATCAGCGTGTAAAAATCCCTCAGTTAATTTTCAGTATCATCACTAAAGAGGTGAAATACTCCAAACTTTGAGAGGGCTGTTTCTAGGAGCACAGAGTACAGGGTAGAGTTCTCCATGAGAATGGGGTTTTCCTGTTATATTGCACCTCACTTGACTCCTGCCCTTTTCTCCACTCGGCTTCTCCTCCATGTCCTACATTAGTGTTAGACATTAGTGTTCCCTCCGGATCCATAACCTTTTCTTAAAGGTTGTCACATTAATCACGCTGCTGATTTCACTCGTCAATCTCGCTCTGTATCTCTTGTGTTTATCTCTCCCCATGCTGTGCATCGTCTCTCCTCACTGCCCTCCACTTGAGGCACTGCATATAAACAACCCTCACCGTCCTTCTTCACTCTTTGTTTTTTATGGCCTCTTCCAAGAGACTCCTCATTCAGGTAAATCACTGTAATGATAAAAGTTTATGAGAGAGGAAGGCAACATAGTGATGTCTGATTCAATCTCCACAAACAATTTCAGGCGGGTGGAGTTTTGTATTTTTAGAACTGAAATCAAAGAGTGGAATATAAGAGCCGTTGCAAGCTGCTCCTGGAAAAATCACTTTTTATCAAAAACCATGGTGACCATGGGCCATGGAGAGCATTACAAACAGGGTTACTGAGTGCACAAAGGCAGTTTATATAACGTTGCCAACCTTGTCTCCTTAGAATTGCATTTATATATGAATAATTTGCAACTCTGCATACTTTTTGAAGGTTTGATAACACATTTTACGAACATAACGAGGACATTTCATTTGTTGGAAGATGATTAATTCACAAAAGCGCTCACAGAGTCCAGATCCTAACCACAAGCTGGACTCAGGACTTGCAACTCTGCTGTGATAGAAAAACGAAGCGTTTCATTCACTGACAATAAAAGCTTGCCTCTGAACGTGATCACAGCAGCGATTATGTTCGTCACCACCATGTTACTGTGAGAACTATTTAGCATGAGATAAACATAATTTCAAGGAGACAGGTTAAACATGGTTAACATGCTTAAACAAAAGAAAGCTCCAACAGGCAGTATCTGGTTGTGTAGTCCCATGACACCCCAACTGAGCATTACTGAACAGGATTATGGGTATTGCAGAGGCACTGCCCCCGGCTAAACCATCTCCACTCGTGCTGACACACCCCAGTGCTCCATTTTAACTCACAAACAGCCGTAGAGCTGCAATACAAACGCTCTAAAGAAACCCAAAAAAAACAATGGTATGCCGAATGTAAAAATTCAGTCACACATTTAGCTATTTGTCAGTCAGAAATTCATGTACAATCTGTGACACGTACTATGAAAATATTTTAGTTAGAAGTTATCGTTAATAGATTAATACATTTCAAATTTGTACTGATATTTCAGTTTGCGTTGTTCAGGATGAGGGTAGTAACAATAAAAATGAATCCAGGTGAGGGAAGTATAGTATAGTAATAGTATAGTAATCAAAAAATTATCAACAATAACTGAAAAGTCAAGTACTTGTGGAAAAAGGCTACAAAACAACAGAAATCTAGCTTTCCATTAAAGGGAAAAACCATCAAAAGGGAAAAGCCAGTCTGATTGCATGTAAAACAACAACCGATGATTGGCAAATTTAAAGGCTAAAGACCGAATACCATCTCTTCAAAAGGCAGTCAATCTACCAACCCTGGCACGTCACAACTCGAGTATGTTAGCAAACACAGCACACACGCAGGCAGAGCATTGCTGAATGGCCCAATGGCCCCATCTGCAGTTCCCCCAGGTCTTTAAACTCCAGGCACTGATGAGTAAGTGAACCCCAGTGTGACCAGCAGCCTGCAGTAGCTGTAAGGAGAAGGGCGGTCAGACAGAAACACACGACACTATGACCATAACAAAGACACAACACTGTGGCTGTAATCATTTAGATGTCCACAATGTGCACCGCTCTCTCACTACGTGTTAAATTATTGTAGTAGGTCCTTGTAGTGGGCTTCAAACACAAAACAGGGTGTTAAGGACCTTAAACACTGGTTGAATCATGAGGAAGACATTTACAAAAAAAACATCCAACAGTGCCAAACAGTGCTTTATACAGCCAGGGTCTCAGTATATAATATGTTCTTTATCTAGTTATCTTCCTTTTCTTTATTGGTGTGAATGCTGCAAGTTATTTACTATTAGCCTTTTTTTTTCAATACACAGCATGTAGGTGTGGAAATAAATTGAAAACCATACACAACATGATGTTTATTGTAGCCCACATGGCATGATGTAAATAAAAGGGGAAAAAAAAGGTAGTTTTGAACTCTGAGGAAGACCTTGGTTTCAATACATTGACAGAAGTGCCTTGGCCTTTCTGAAATCTCATAAAGGGAAAGGAACACTTGAATAGATTTATGTTTCTAATCTATTTAGGAGCTAATTTTGTTCTCCATTTAGTGTGAAAAAGGGAAGCGTTTGAAGCTGCCTTCTCCTGCTGTTTCATATGAATGTGAGGCTTGGCTTATGTGGCTCTAAAGTCTTTTGAGGTCCTCTTTATTGAAGCTTTTAAATAGGGAAGGTTTGGTGCGCCGGTCTTCACACCAAATCTAACCTGCTTATGAGAGGCAGAGCTCCCATCGGTGCATTTTTGGGTGTGAGAAAGACAGAGAGAGGGGGTTTGACAGGTATGATGACACAGTGGATTTTGTGCTCAGACTCGAGCGACCTTGTCACACCTGCCTCAAAAGGTGGAGAAGAGATGATAAAATTGGTATGAGCAAAGAGAGGAGGCCGATACAGGGCATATTGTGAGGTAAGACCTCAAATAACAGTTAAAACTACTAATGACAATTATAAACTCATGTGATCTAAAAACAAATTATCCTAATTCACCACTTATAGACGGAGACAGGAATGTCTTAGTTGAAAATGTTGGAACATGACTACTTAACGTACTTATTTTATTTATGTACTGACAGAATGGACCTATGTTACCAGCTAGGAAAGAAATGACAATCAGTCGGTGACAATTTCAGCATGTTTCAAAAGTGAGCTTGATGTTTGCGAGTGGTGGATAATAGCTGTGAGGACTCTTTTGTTTAGCAATGAACTTGGAAGTTCCAGCTATCAGATCTTCCCATCAACACACAAATGTAGCACAATAGCTGTTATGACAGTCTTAAAAGCAATGGTATAATAATACCAGGGTTGATGTCTCCTGAATTATATCCAAATCTGTTTCCTTTTCACATTTAGATATTTCACCTACGGGTGAAAAAGTTGTTGGCAGAGGCAATTTAAAAAGATCACATAACGTAAAGCGTACAGTTTCATTCCTGGCCTTGGAAATATTAGTTTGATGGAATAATCATCAGTCAGGATCCACATATTAAATTTTTCTAGGGGCTCTCAACCCCAGCTCACACTGTTCAACGGCAAAGTTTGCTCAGTCGTCACAAAGATGATTGCAAGAAAGAAATGCAAGGTGAAAATTAGTTTTGCTTTCGGTGTGAACACAGTCTCAGGTCATGCGATGACCATCTCCGTGACAGCTGAACGAACTCACTAGTACGTGGCCCTTGAGTCAAGATTATTTTGTCAGATTACAGATCTGTTTGTCTACCTCGCCATAATTAACCATTTACCACAAAGTGAGCACGTTTTTTTACATCACACAGATAGAGCTGTAGCTCGATGTGGATGCAGCTGTCAAGCCACAGATCCACAGATGTGGGGATATGTGCTCTTAGAAAATATATTGCCAGTATTAAATAACTGATACTCCCCGCTGTAACTGTCACGATCCTGGCTGCGTTTGAAGATGTTTCAGATATTTCTTGCACCGATGGAGTCATCAGACATCTTCAGCAGGATAGACATTCTTGATCAAAAGGATACAGCAGTATGAATATCTGGCACAGTCTGGCTGTTGCACTGAAGCAAATCTTTTCTGTGACACGCGCTGCAATGACAGTGCTGTGAGCTAGTAGACTCTTGCATTTAGTTCATTACATTTTAAATATTTTCCAGTGGAGAGTAGTGCTCGTCTTCGTCACACGGTCGTCAGCGTGCAGCCTGACGCCGCAGCCCGTGGCTCACAATGTGCTGAGGAACATTTAGTCGACTACTTGACATTCATAGTCTGCAAGGCTTTCATTTGCACAAAAATCACTGCGTATGAAGGCAATTTAGCTCACTCATTAAAAAGACATAAACGCCTCAGAACTTAATGGCATCTCACAGTAAAAGAGTGAGCCTTTAGAGTTTTGAGATTACATCTTAAGATTGTCACACACTTGAAAGTGGAAGAGCTGGCATCGGCTTAGTGTTGACTTTCATCACTGTTTGAATGAAAATGGCTGACAATACAAGTGTGCTTCTCCTCTGTGAAGCTGCAGTACTCCGACATTGTGCAAAGCGTTTGGGAAAAGCTCGTATTTTGCAACAACTGCTTTTAATAGTTTCATGCACTTTTAGCTGTATTGTCACAGGAGACGTCTTCATAATGTGTTGCAGTCAAATCTTACAATTATTGTGTCTGCACAGATGTAATATAAGAACAAAAGCAGCCGAAGCTATATCAGTGACAGTGATCTCAATCACCATAACCGCAACCACAACACGTTACGTTTTATCTGCACCTTTCATTGTGAAATCTATCACAGGCAGATAATACACAGTAGTGCAAGCTTTGTGTGAAGATGTGTTGAACAGACTGGGTACAGGAGGCATTAACAAATGCATCTGATTCTAATATATCTTGATTAGTGCATCTTTTACTGCTTTAGATGTAACAGTAAGTGCTATGAGCTTAACCTTGTGAAAAAAAAAAAAAAAAACCTGAGCTCTGTTCTGTACACCCTGTACAAAGATGCTTAAAGAGAAATGACTTCTCTAGGTAATGACTTCCTCCATCCCTGCGGTCTTTAATTTCAGCAGTCATGAAAAGTGACATTGATATTACCAGCGGTAAGGTGATAGAGACTGATGAGGACTCTCCTTTATCAGTCCACTTTATGGACTGCAACATTTCACATTCTCCATTCCCAAAGCAGAACAATAAAGACATTCGCAGTATGCTATAATAAACGGAGCACAGAAATGTGGTGTCCTTTGAACATCAATACTGTAGTTTTGTTTCAGTTATTCATACAGTTGTTTAATGGCTTCAGAGTGGGATTATATGGCCAGCTCTTTCCTGAATCCTCTCCTCACCATCTCTCTGGTGGAGAGATGTCCTTGTGTCTGTGAGAGCGAGGGCGTTATTCAGCATGCAAGGTCTCTGCGGTGCATCTGTACATCTCTGCGCTGTCCCGTTTCTCTCAGACAAGATAAGAATGAGACTGGAGACATGCATTATTTGTAACCGATACCATTCCTTAATGGCGTCTGCGCTCCCCCTGGCAGCCCATAATGGACCGTTTTTGAGGTTCTCGGCATCTTGTTCGGCTTTTTGATGGTGACGGAATGGGGACAGTGGGTGTCACCTGGGAAGAAACAAGAAGAACGATGGGACCTTTCATTTACTTGTCAGGAAGCTGGCATTGCTAGCACTTGACATGATGTGCATACAGAGAGTGCTTGTACCGTACTAGGAGCGGCAGATAACAACAAGGGGGAAAAAATCACCCTTCAAAGGGGAAACATTTCATATTTTCTTTTATACTACGGATGCAGGATAAAAGGAAAATGTCACATATCTAAGGGAAGAATTAATGGCTCATGTGTAAAACAACTGTAAACATTTCTCCCTAATAATCATTAAAGACTTAAATACTATTTTAAGGGGAATTGCTCTGATTTCACACACCAGTGTGTTTTTACAGGTCTTACAGGGAGAACCAATCCATGTGTGAAAAAAATTGTGTGAAGTCTGATAAAGCTAATTTGAGTGGGAATGGGAAAAGGGGGGCGTGGCATTTGTAAAATGAATAATAGTAGTAGTAATAAATGAATTGCAAACAAAGAACTTTAAATATTCTGATATGAAAATGATATAATTAAACTGCTGCTATTTGTATCTTAAAATAACCTAAAGCCATGGACGTGTTTTAAGAAAACGGACCACTAAAATGCCACTCATCCCCTTTAGTCTCGGAGCAACAACCCAGGCTAAAGGAGATGCTATGACTACAAGCAACACGGGCATTTTAATAAAAAGAAATGTTACAGTTCAGCTTTTAGTCCTGGCTCCCTGGGCCTGGACCCAATAGGCCTATTCAGTAATCCATCCATGATACCCACAAGCCAACCACCCATCGCTGTCTGACTCCGGCCTCCCTCCTGCTTGAGGCCAGTGGCTTGATGCTATGTATATACCTGGATTTCCCACCCAACTGTTAGTGGTGCATTCTGTGTAATACAAGCAGCAGGTTTTTAAAAGAAAGATATGTGGAATAAAAAAAAAGGAAAGTGCAATGCTATTGCAAGAGTGCTATTTACCTACTAATTTCTATGACTGGGACTTCTGAAGCCAAAGTAATCACGCAGAAGCTCACAGAACAATTGCCTTAAGCAGAGACACAAGATACTGTTGTACTGAGTGAAGTCTCAGGTAACTGACTGCTTTGATGGAACAAAATGTCGTTAGAGGTGAAATCAAGCTCACGCTGTTCAGACACAAGATACACTACAAGCCTGGTCATCACAGTCCTCCCTGCCTTTATTCTCTTTGTGATGTTCGTGCGCACCGCAGTCCGACCTAAAGGTGATTCGCAAACACAAAATTTAAACTTGGTTCACACTATTCAAGCAAGGAGCAAAAATCTTTAGCAAGGGCAAGACCTAAATTACAAGCTGTATGCTTTGGGAAGGATGACTGCACCTCTAGAGGAATCGGCTAAGGATGCAGCTCAGCGATGGCACCATCTCAACTCAAATCTGAATCGCTGTGTATCTTTAATGAGATCTGTCGTCTCATTTCAGCCCCTGGGACAGCACCTGCTTGACCTCCTGTGCCACTCAGGCAGCAGAGAACAAAGATTAAAGTGGCATTTAAGGACTTCTAATGAGGTGTTTGGATACAAGTGGCTCTACAAGGAAAATGACTGTAGGAGATAGTTTATGTGCAAGCGACAGTACAATCACTAGACAAGATATGCTGAGATGAAAAGTGTAGGTTGGATGGGAAATCTGAATGTCCCTTTACATTGTCAAGCAACTCCCTGCTGTCGTAATTGCTTTTCTGTAATTTGAGACCAATTAGACATTGTAATATGACAGCAGAGCTTCAATTACCATGATAGTGAAAATCCTCCTGTCTAATTATGCTCTCCTTTTAATCTTCCTCTTTTAAATATCTCTCCAAGAGACAGCGGAGGAGGAGACAAGGCGTGTACTTGCATGGTCTTTGAATTAATAATACAGCCAGAGGAGAGACACAAGTACAGGCTGGCAGTGGAAACCACAGTACATGTCACATCACATAACACGGAGCTGAAGACACTGAGAGCTTTGCATGCTGCCATGAAAGTCTTACATCTCTCCTACTTTCACACACACACAACTTCACAATCTCATCCTCTCAGTCCTTCAGCGTCCACATTTGGTGTCCCAATAGTATCATTTAAATTCAGCAGTAATAGTTTTGATCCTCGTTATGGAATCTCATTATCATCATGGCCATGACCATCGCAATCATCATCATCATCCCCGTTGGAGAATTACAATAGATGCTGAGGTAGCTGTCCCCCCTCTGGGTGGTGAGTGAAAAGACGGAGGGATGGGGAATTATTAATGATATCAGCAACTATATCCACAGGCACGGACTTACTACTACTATCCAGTGATAGTACTTCTTAGCTACTATTACTGTATCTGTATGTAAACACATGCTGCATGGTTTAGAAATAAAATCTCACTCTGGTCCAGACTAAGAATTTAGTACAGGTCCTCATTATTCCTAAAGACATCTATAGTGCCATCATGAGATTGACATTTTTTGTTTTTTAGTGAAATGGCTCAGCAACTACAGATTGGATTGTCATGAAATTCGGTACATTGTGATCCTCAGAATGGATTATAATAACTTGGTGAACTGGTTAAACATCTTGCTAAACATCAGCATGATTCTAGTTTCACTGCACACAAGTTAGCATGCAGATGTTAGCATTTAGCTCAAAGCACCACTGTCTACGAACAGCCTCTCACAGCAGCTAGCATGGCTTTAGCGTCTTATAATGCTGTAGCTAGTTGAAATTGTACTTAACAATAAATCTGCATTTCCATTTTTTTTTTCAATCCATTGTTATTGAAATGTCGACTGGAGCAGCTTTAAAAGAATAGTTAGCCAAAAAACCTTAAAGGAATAGTTCAACATTTTGGGAAGTCAGATGAGAAGATAGATAACCGCTCCAATATTTGTCAGTTTAATGTGAAGTTTCAGCCAGGAGATGGTTAGCTTAGCTTAGCACAAACAATGGCAACATCCAGCCTGAGTCTCTGCAAAGTTGACAAAATCTGTCAACCAGCACCTCTACATATCAGTAGAACATGTTTTATGTTGGAGTCACTTAGTCTCCGCAGACAAACCTCCCAGTAATGGCAAAGAAATACTTGTCCTTAGTCATCACTCTTCTCGTGTCCACATATGTATTTCTTTTGATTGACTTCTTAATGAACTGCATTTAATTACAGATAACTGAAGGATAGACATGTTTCTCCAGTATGAGTCAACTCGACCTTCACATCCTCACAATATTTAAATCTACAAAGCTGACAGAGATGGTCTGCAGAATATTCATACAATAAGTTTCACAATCTGAAGTGCTTTTACTCTTCCTGCTTATCGAGCCAGACTAACTTATAATGAATACATTTAATCAAGAACAATGGAGCTGGTATTGATTTTATGACCAAATTATTTTACCCATAGAGACTGGGTGGTCTGGTATATTTTAACTACACAGGCTGAGAGCTTATGACCTCTGTGAGTAAGAGACTGAAATTCAACTAATAAATACTTTTATGTTATTCCCACAAATACCATAATGCAACGGTCAATAAAACTTGTTCTTTTTGCTAATTATTTTTATGCAGTTATTCCAAACTATATAATGGCTGTAATCGTGATCTGTAAAGGTTTTAATTTCCTTTTATGCACATTTCTAATAAAAAATCCATCTCCCCTGCCAATTTAGCTGTCTGCCATGTTGAGCAAATTGAGGGAAATCTACATTTCACAGCACTAAAGAGGCCATATTTTGAATTGGCTACTTTTGCATCAGTGGATATTTGCACACTGTGTCCCACAAGCTACTACTTTGAACACTGGACTCACAGAAATGCTGCTTTTCTGTGTTTGAACTCATTTTTGTCCCCAAGTTTCAGTCCCCCCAAACATTTAGCCAGGTGGGGCTTGAAGTTTTACAGCATAATGAAGAGAATGCCTCTTAAATATTATTGTGGTGGAGAGAGAGCCCTGTAGATGAGGCAGATTATCTAACTTTCTGAAGCGCATTTCAGTCTCTGCTTGGCACAGAGGATCAAGCCAGCAGCACTGGAAAGGTTTTAACCATGGCTATAATCCTGCCCTGCTGAGAGTCTGGATTTGGAGGGAAGTGTGTGTGTGTGTGTGTGTGTGTGTGTGTGTGTGTGTGTGTGTGTGTGTATATGTGTGTGTGTGTGCGTCTGCATGTGTGTGTGCGAATGCAAAACTGATGTGTGGAGAAGTAGAGGGGGAAATAAGAACTAGATAATGAGAAGATACAGTACATTTAGGGTGTTCACTACTGGTTCTGTTGTTATTCAGAGAGATCTGGAGCTGAAACAATTTGACAAGTTGATCTCTCGATGTGACACACAGACAATTATTTGGCAATTATTTTGAGAACGGATTAACAGACTTAGTCATTTTCCAAGCAAAATGCCAAATATTCTTGTTAATTTGATATTCTTTAAGGACAAGTATAGCATTAACCAGCACTACGTACAACAGTATGATGGCTTATGCTAGTTAAACAACAAGAAAATACATACAAAGCACAAAGTAGAAAAAAGCAAGATAGATAGATAGATAGATGACAGATAGATAGATAGATAGATAGATAGATAGATAGATAGATAGATAGATAGATAGATAGATAGATAGATAGATAGATAGATAGATAGATAGATAGATAGATAGATAGATAGATAGACAGATAGATAGATAGATAGATAGATAGATAGATTCTCCTTATGGTTTGCTTTAGTCACTAATATGATAACTGAAGATTAAATTATTCATAAGCGATCACTTCTTTCATGTTTAAGGAACCATAGCAGTGATCAAAGAGCGATGGTTTCCTGTTAGCCTTCTCTGTTAAAGCCTGCCTGTGAGGAATGATCAAAGGACACTAAAGTAAACGCATGTTCTATACAGTAGGCCATCATCTCAAAGCCCGATCTTTGGGTGATATCGAACCTGAAATAAATGTGTTGACTATGAGCTGCGTGTTCAGATGAGATGAGTGTGCCCTGAACTTACTACGGAGGTACGATCAGCAAAACGGATATGTTTCATTGTGGAACCTACAGCTGACTTACGGAAGCTGTAATTACTGATTTGTAGTCAAAAATATACTAATTGAAAAGAATAAACTAGTGAACACCATGCTGTGATGCATATTATTATAAACTCTAAGCTTTGTGTTAATTAATTATGATACTGACATATCCATTTGTGAATTCCTCTCAATTTTCTGAGGGGACATTCCAGCAAATAAGGTCTCTGTCTGCAACCATGCTGGGAAAGTTTGTTAAATTATAGTTTAATAAATCAAATTACTCAGTGCACATTACTCATTAAAAAAATAATTTCATTACCTCACTAATTACTCATTAGCAAAAGTAATTAGGACTTGTTTCATTAGTTTTTTTCTCAACATGCCTGAATCAAAAGTGTGTTTAAACACTTCAGATGCCCAATCGTACATCGTCTGCGAGACATTTTGTTCTATCTTTTATCCTGACAAAGTTATTATCAACCCTGTGTCATACAGAGCAAACAGACTGACTCACCACAATAATGTTACGCTGCATTACAAGATGTAGTCATTGTAATGCTGTTACCGAATTTCAAATTGTAATCTCTAACTCATTACTGAAGAAAGAAATCACAACACTGTCACTAAATAATGCAACACTAGTGTACAACATCTGCAAGTCACACAAGCTCCTACATATTTGTCCAATCAGTCATTACACATCTTTCCAACTGAGATTATAATTTAAGAAACTTCCTGTTTAAACTCCGTAGTGAGCACATTTTCACTTTACTCTGAAGATTAAAAATCATGACAATATTTGTGAATCAGAAATTAATTAAAATAACATTGTATTAGTGACACAATAATTCAAGAACCAAATGAAAAGCTTAATGAAAAAAAAAACCCTCAAAATCAACAAAATCTTAATTGTGGCTTTGTGCCAAGCTGCCCTCTGAGTTCTTTCTGGCCCTGAGTGAGCAGGATGTGCTAGCTGAGCCTCTCGTGCTGTGCGAAGCAGCGACCTGAGGACTGTGTTTACACACACCAAACGCTTCCTCAGTCCGTCAGATCAGCGGGTTAATCGAACAACAGACAGTTATTTGGATCTGAGATAGAAAGAATAAATTATTCACAATAGTGACAGACTTTCTGAGAGAAAGTGTTGGGGATCAAGATGGCTGCATGGTGTGTGTGTGTGTGTGTGTGTGTGTGTGTGTGTGTGTGTGTGTGTGTCTGCCTGCAAGTCTCTTCGCTGGAAGGGAAAATAGGTTCAGTTTGGTCAATTCAGAGTTTTTTATTGTTGGTGGATTAAAGTAATTTCGCCCATTATACTCAATCTACCCACGAATCCTCTTGAGTTATCAGCAGAATGGGTTCTAGCAGTTCTGAATGTGACTGGCTCAAGAACACACGAGAAGCTTTTGCACAAGGACAGGGCCTTGTGTGACCATTGCGCTTTAAGGCTGTAAATCACAGATTGAATACATTCCCATGAAGCGAAGGACATTCAGTGGTTCTCTAAGGGTAAGGAACGTCTCATTTGAGATATTTCATGGTCACATTGCAAAGTCACAAAGAGGATATTTGGGACGTAAACAGAACTTTCCCATACGGTCCCCTGTTGGTCATTCGAGAATGTTTCATTGAGTAATTAATCAGAACATATGGGTCATGTAATAGTTGGTCGTATAATAATGTTCCCTGTATGACATTGGGAGGATGTTGCATTTTTGAGTTTGGGATGTAAACAGAATGTTGCCATACAATACTTTCATCTCTTCAGGAGGATGCTCCATTTTCGTTCTTTCGTGGTAACATGGCATCACAACACGGACTACTGGGACATAAGAAAATGTTACCATATGGTTCTTTGTAAGTCATATGAGAACATTCCTTTTAGGACTTTTTAGGAGGAGGAGACGTTCCCCTAATAACTGTCGAACAGAACTTCCCAGTTAGTCACATTACAGCACTATTAAAATACAGAATATGATACATCTGCCTGTTTGGCTTTTTATTACTTGCAGTAACAGCAGTAACAAAAGCACCTCAGAATACAAAACAGATCAAATGTTGAGGACTAAAACAGCAGAATATCCTTCTGGCACAGGAATAATCATAGAGTTTTGAAATTATATTTATTGCATAGTATTTGAATAAAATGTAATATTAATAGAAATAAGAAAATATATTTATAATTTATAATAAAAATAACTCTTCTTTTTCCCTTTATCAGTTCATCATTATTTCATGATCTATTTCATTATTCAGTTCATTGTTTATTCATTAATCATTTACGTATTTATCTATTTATTTATTTTAGTACAATAATTGTTCCCCCGACTCCATAACGAAGTCATGTAATAATGTCCTAAGGAATTGTTTTTCTTTTCTTTTAAAATTTAATTCAATTCATTCCTTCATATAATCAAACAATGTAACAGTATAACAATGTTTTATACAGTAAGTTAAACAGAAATGCTCACTATATGTTTTTTTAAATTGTTAATCAAGCCAGATGCACAATCCAATAGTCTTTGTCTACCACAGCAACATTTAACATCAAGCTCAATGAAAGAATAAGAATGTCTCGCTATATCAAATTCCATATATTGGTGTTTTAATGTGTGAATGTAGGGCAGCACAGTGGGGCGGTGTTCAGCACTGTCGCCTCACAGCAAGAAAGATGTGGGCTCCGAACCTTTCTGTGTGCCATTTGCATGTTCTTCCCATGCTCGCATGGGTTCTCTTCAGGAACGGCGGCTTCCTCTGACAGTCCAAATACATACAGGTTGGGCTAATTGGTGGGTTGGCTCGTAGGTGAGAATGTGAGCATGAACGGTTGTCTGTCTCTACGTGTCAGCTCTGTGATTGACTGGCGTCCTACCCCGCCTCTAGCCCAATGTCAGCTGTCAGCTCCAGCCCACTGTGACCCTCTAAGTGTTCAGGATAACGGAAGGAATGGTGGGAACGTGCTTTGGTGGTATTTCCAGAGACCAATCCCTTGGCCCTCTAAAGGTTCTGCAGAAGTAATGTTACTAAAAGTTTTTCAAATGTTCTGGGAAAGTGGTGCAAGGAGCAAAGAATAACAGTGTAGGTTGGACCTCTGAAGCTTCCTGTAATGTTCCTAAAGGTTCCAGAAACAATTTGGGAATGTCCCATAGAAATGATCCCCTGAATGATTTGGGAACATCCTGACTGTTACCTAGAAGTCTGCTAATTAACGTCCTCCAATTCTTTAAAGAACTCCACATTGTGAAGTCTGGGAAAGGTTTTGGAAACATTACAAGGCGACATATTTTACACCAGCTGAAATGCTCTCAGAACGTTCTGGGAATGTACAATTTCTAGGTGGCTTAGTACTTATTCATGTCTTGTAACCAAGATAAAATAATGAACAAGACTAAACCAACTCTCTACAAGCTCAGGATTCCTTAAAGCCTGAAGACACCTCGGGGCTTATATAGCAGCCTGTTCTTAGAGAGCAATAAAACAAATTGAGAAACTCCAAAGAATAGCAAAATCACATTGTAAAACACAATAGTCACAGTGATGAGAATATTCTTATGACTATTCTATCATTACAATATGCAAAGTAGTGAATAAAATGAAAAAGCAAGGTGATCTGAAGTGGAAATAACTGTCTGTTATCTAATGAAATATTCAACAGGTCTATTTCAGTGAGGTCCAAGAAGAATAAGGGGTTTTCAATACACTTGGCCTCTGACTGGGAGTAAAATAATCACCATGTCAGCATTATTCACAGAGAAAAACAACTGTTAAGAGGTGCAATGAAAGGTGTATATTTTTAGTGGGTGATTTGTTCATTATTAAGTGACGCTGGCGAAGGCAGAATACACTGATCTTGTCTGGAAGACAGCGTGTTTGTCAGTACAGTTCTGCCACATTAGGCAATTATTCATACAGGCTTTGATGTGCGGTGTCAGACTGACGGCCGCGGAGACTCAACACTCCTCTTTGCTCCACTGACTCCATCAGCCAAAAACCATTGAGCTTCAGTGGACCATAGCTCCGCATAAGTTCACAACCCATCATACTGTCAATCTTTTCGCAGCAAACAGGTAGAATGCTGCGCCACTTTTTAAGCACCAGTGTTTCACTTTCTTTATCACACAGCAGACATCAAATATGGATGTAGCTTCTCCTTTACATGAAAATCACTTTTGACCTGCATGCCAATTGACCTGCATGTATGCAGACAAACACATTCTTGCCCACATCTACACACCAAACCTACGTGATAGAAGCAACAAGCAGTGGCATGAATGCAGGGCAGAAGCGGGGGTTTACAACCTTGGAGTGACATCCAGTTTAATCTTCACTAGACTTTGACAAACTGAAGCTACATTGTTGAGAGACACAAAATGTTACAACTGTGTCTGTGTAAATATGTTAAGATATAAACAGGCCAGCAGCATGGCTAAAAATGGATGGGTGAGTGCATGAATGAATGAATGGATAGATGAATGTCAATGTCAGTCCACCACTCTAGTCCAGATTGAAATGTCTTGACTACTATGGGACGGGGTGATCCCTTTCCTGTAGCGCCACCATGAGGTTCACATTTGTAGTTTTGAGTAAAATGTCCCAAACTATTGGATGGATTGGCATGAAATTTCCCACACATAGTCAAGTCCTCCTCAGGATGAGTCGTAATAACTGTGGTGAGGTTCTTACTTTTCCATTTATGTCCACCACAAGCTCATAACTTGATTTGGTTTATGGTTTTACCAAATACCCGTAAAACTAACCACATTCCCATCAGCCTCAGCCACACTTTGTGTTTTGTGCTAATTCACAGACCTTAGTATGCTAACACTCTAAAATAAGCTGTTGAACATGGCAAACATTATCAGCATGATAGCGTTGTAACATTGTGAATGTGCTAGCATGGCTGTAGACTTAATCTTGTTAAAAAGTGACAGAATTTTTTTTTTTTTTTTTTTTACCATTTTTGTGCTTCTGCAAATTTGGTTCAGTCATAAACTCCAATGAGTTGCCTTTCAGAATATATCTGGATTATGTCTGTAATTAAAGGTTTTGAGTAATAATTTTATTTTAGGCAGGCCCACATAATTTTGAGCACACAAGAGAAGGTACTTGCTAAGGTTGCTTGGGCAGAGTGAAAACTACATCAACATACAAATACCAAGAATTAAGTATTTTCAAAGATCTTGTCACCCCAATAATGCTGCAGCGGGTTTTATACTTGTATAAAATCTTTGCAAAGGAGAGAAATAGTTTGGCCTGCAGTCATTTCTGCATCTTTGATGAGTCTTGTCCCCTGCAGTGCCGCTTGTTTCATTTATGGTGGGAAGAGCATGTCATTAGAATTGAAAAGAACAGTGTCAGACAGTTAAAACTGCTCTTAAATAAATAACTGTGTTAGTTCCCTGCTAACAGTAATCTGTGACTTTGTACCGCACGCTAACGTTTCAGCATTTGGAAGGTTTGACTATATTCTGTGTCCTTTCTGTGTGCTGGTTTTGATATATAAGTAATATTACATGAATATACATGGCCATAATTATTAGTGTTACTAATTGCTATTACTAGCTCTACTTTTACACAACATGATTTGGGAGAAAGTTCAGGCATTCTTTTTTGGTTATTATAACCACATAGGTTGATTTTGTCATGTTGACTGACAACTATTTTCACAATAAAATTAACTGTACCACCTATCCCTTGTTTTGTAAATGGAACTCTATTGATTGTAAGAAAAGTGTTTTCAGGGCTGTAGATGGCTTCTCTATCTGTTCCTCTGCCTCACAGCTTTTTCAAGACTTCGCAATTGTGAAATGAAGCCTCTGAAATCAATATGTGCCAAAGTCAATTTTTACTCATTATCAAAGATCCCGGGTATTATCAGGAGTCAGTACCAGGAAAATGCCTTCATCACCAAATACAGGAGTAGCACATTGTTGCTGCATTCAACTAAACGACATAATTAACACAAAAGATTCTCTTTGAATATGAGCGCCCGTGGCCAAATGAGAGTAACTGAGAGGAATTAATAATGAAAGATAATAGACGCATTCACAGATTTATAGAAGATTTAAAATTAGAACAAAATATGCTATAATATATATATATATATATATATATGTGTATATACACACACACTGTTGCCCATAAAGTTGGAATAATTGTTCAATACCCCCAATTTTGTTAAAGCCTGAATACACAGTTTGCAAAGGTTAATTGTGGTTTAAGTTTCACTGTGATATGTTTGGAAGAGTTTGATCAATGAGAAGATATACACTTTATTTATACAAGAATAAATCACATTGTCACAATCATTTCATGAGAAGAGGTAAAAAAAACATTTTATTCCAACTTTAAGGGCAACAGTGTATTTCTATGTAATTGAGAGAATTCAAAAGACATTGAAAGAAATTTCCAAAGAAAGGGCCCCCTTTACTCTGGATGATCCACACAACCTGCTCTTCACATGAACTGTTACTTCAGTATAAAAGTTCCAATTAAAAAGACATTCTCAACCATTATGTGAGAAATATGAGACATATCTCAAAACCTGGACTAATAAAAGCAAAACTATCTGCATGATGAGGTATGGTATATTGGAATGATTTGTCATTTGGGTGAACTGACGCTTTAAATGCAGATGAGGTCAGTCTGTGCGTAGATGAGGCTGTTTACATGCATAAGCTATTTTTGTATGTGTGTGTGTGTGTGTCTGCGTATACAGAGATACACAATCTAAAACCTGGCTGGGTCGGTTTTGACAAACTGGAGATTTTAATGGTCACCGTTCCTCATAAAAACTGCAGAAAGTCAGTCGACATATCACAGAAATCATTTCGCCAAGGTGACATGCCCTGACACACTTAATCTTGTTATCAATTCATTCATTACATGTTGGCTAAACAATGAAACTCATTAAAGTAAGATTAAGATGTCTATGCATTACAAATTAACCATCATATGCTTAGATATACACTTAGCAACTGTATAGTATGTGACATGTGGACGTAAATAATACTAATATGCTCTAAATATTATGATTAATGAATATTTTCTCTGGTTTAAGGAATCAACTGTGAGTTCCCCAGTAAACACTGAGTAGCTACTTGTTAGTTTTATAGGATGATGCTGTACTTTACTTTGAGTGGCCCAAAGGATAAATAATGGTCAAATAATCATCAAGTAATGAGCGACTAGTTAGTAACTACTCAGTATGATGTATCACTTGAAAGGGTACGAAAAGAGTAACAGCCTATGAGTTGTTATTACACTTAGTGATAGTTTATCTGGAACAACTCAGACTTGTTATTAACAGATATGTATGAATTAATCATTACGTAATGATTTATTAGTATTCTATCTCTTGTTAGTCATCATCGTCTCTTGCACAGTCCCTGATTTGGAGCTATTCAGGACAAAGATTAATTTATTATCAGGTCGTTCCTGATTCGCTCTGTTCCGTGCTGCAAAGTGTTATCAACCTTTTATTAAGTTAGTGGAGTTGTTCTTCCTTTCAGGCTGCAGGAAAAACTCTATGGGTTTTGTCTCCTCATCATTGGCTTGACTCTGCCGTCGCAACATCAAAGCAAAGCCAAAGGCGTGACCTCTTGGTCCTGCTGGATTTTCTTTTCTTTTTTTCAGGGCTGTCAGCCGAGGTCAGGGTGCAGGGTAACGTGGTTCATGGTCAAATGCCACTGGAGTGAAAAACCTATCAGACTGCTTCGTCTTTGAGAGGTTCAATAACATATTGGCACACTGGTGTTGGAAATACTGTACCGTACGTCAGAGTGGAAGCACTCACAAAAGCTATTAGAGGTGCTACTGTGGCTGCAGCTCACATAGAGGTATCGAGTTGTTTCCATGACTGAATGAAAGAAAGAATAAGAAAATATCCTGCCATAAGTCCAATCATCATCAAAATACATTCAAACACAATAACTTGTGTTGCACATCTAAAGACTTTAAGGAAACATGCATGAAAGTTTCCAAAGTATTACAGCAGGTATGGAAAACTAGAATGAGACAGCAACCTTGGAATGAGACTTTCCATTACACCTAATATCAGAGTTAATGAGTCCAATAAGCCTTTAAAGATCTGTTTGTAGCTGTGTTATTGGTGTTACAAATATAGCTCTGCCGTGCTAAAAGTTAACAAGAGATGTGAGCTATCTGTCACAGCACATTTCCCACAGTTGATTTCAGAAAGTAGAGAGGCCGGATTGATACAAATAAGTACTCTTTCAATTATTTAGGCTCATCATGCTGAAATGAAGATTCTGTCTTTATTGCATTGCAGTGAGATTGATGAGAATACATATTTAATGTCTGCATATAATGTTTTTTTCCTCCCAGATTTTTACCTTAAGCTGTGTTCAAGGATATTTTCCCCTCTGCTCGGTGCTATGGAATACATTATAACACAACCAACAGCTTCATTATGGGTGGATTCTTTACCAGGAAATATGCTCTTTTGGTCACTTCAGGGCACTCATTTTCTCACTTCCAATCTACATAGAGTCTTGCTGAATGATCTCCCTCTGGTTTGGTAAAGAACTAGTGAGGCTGACTTAATCCTCAAACTCAACAGGAGGCACTAATCCTGCTGTAAACTTGTTTACTGGGTAGTGGGTCGTATTACTTAGCCACCATGAATGCCAAAGTACCCTTGAGCAAGGCATATTGCTCCAGGGGCAATGCTCTGTGAATACTTATTAGTAGAAATCCACATTTTCCTAATTTTTCAGACGTACTTAGCCAACTTTGTTTTAAGCCTGCAAATGCATTAATGCAGGGATCCAAACTTCCCAAACAAGTTCACTTAACTTTCTAATTTTTATTTTTTTTCACACAGTTCCCTTTGCTTTTCAAGGGAGTATCACAAAGAAAGTCACAGTCTGCAGAGCGTGTAATACAAGTTAAGACACTGAGTGCAGATTTTAAATGGAATCATCTGGAGAGTAATATTCTCAAGAGCTTTTAATAACAGTGATGAGAAATCTGCTCCTGCTGCGTCAGCTCGTTCTGTGTGCGAAAATACTAAATATAATACAAAAAAAGCTTGACTCCATTAAGCAGTGTCACATGTGTGTGAATATAAGCTTGGGTAATATATGCAGACAACAGTTATCCACCTTTGTTACAATGTGAGGGTCCATGATACAGTTCGGTGGTGCAGTTCATGGTGATGGAAAATTTACAAACACAAGTCCAAGCCCCACAGAAATCTTCTACTTGACTCGATCATTTTGCACCATCAACCTTGAGAGTTCCTTTCTTTTTTCTCTCTGACCTTTTCCACTCCACCTCTGCTCTTTTTTGGGACATTTATCCATTTTATCCATTTATATTTTCAATTCAAACTGCATTCCTTCTGTCTTGATTTGCTCATGATTTGATTATTTCCAGCGAGCCCTCTGACATCACATGAAGGGATGAATCCATCTGAAGGGCTGGGTGCCTCACAATATAGGTATCTAACCCCCAAGCAGATGGGCTGCTGTTCCAACGTCAAGTGGGCAGCAGTCATAACTCAGCCCCCACAGTTTTCTTTACCCACTGTTACGCCCCAGTCTAGGGGTTCTGGAGCGCAAAATAAAAGAGCCTCACTTCCCCAATTCCCAAATGGTCACTGACACTATTTTCACTGAATATCAGGTTTATTTTTCACAAGCAACAAATGACCAATAAACAGAACTGAGAGCTTCAGGGTGGACCCAGGCCAAAACAACAAATAATACTTCTCTCTAGAAATTAACCAAAAAGCTGACCTAACAGGTAACAAAAAGACAGGGATCTAACTTTCGTGAAGAAAACTTCATGAACGAAACTGGCAGTCCACCCCTACTAAATTTAAGGTAACTGAACAAAGGTTGGTCATTAAACAGAACTCCGAAGGACCAGTTGGGAGCTGAGGGAGATGAGGGCTGCGGGACAATGCGGAGCGAGTCAGGGCGAGCGAGCGGAGAGAGAGAGCTGCGAGCCGAATGCCGGGCGAGCTAGTAGTGCCGAGAGAGAGAGCCATTCCGCCATCTTGCTCCTTATCTGGCCGACGTCATTCGACACGCCCCAAATCTGTGTCCACAGCGGACAGCCCCTCCAACCACCGCTGGGCTATGGCACACACCTATTTGCATACCTGCTGAGCGGAAGCAGAATATGTACACACACACACACACACACACACACACAACATACGACCATAGTCGTAACACCACATTGCTGGTGGTCTTGCAGCCCACTAGGTGGGCCAGCCCATCTGCTACAGTTGCCAGATTGTCAGCCTAACTGTGTACCATCATAGTTTAGTGTGTTAGCCTGCTAACATTTTCTAATTAGAACAAAATATAGCTGAGCCTGAAGGGGATGTCATTAATTTTGAAGGTATAGAGTGCTGCAGGGATAAGCACTACAGCTCTGGCTCCCTCGACAAAAAGCCAATGGGATTTTTACATTGGATTTTGGATTATTGCAGAAAATAATATCTGAGGCAAACACAAGTTTATTTTGTTTTGTTAATCATTTCAAATTAACACCACTTTTATGATATTTGCAGCTTAAATGCAAGCACAAGTCAAAGGCTAATGTTAAGCTACAAACAAATTACACAACGGTTGCATGACTTCAACGTCACCACCATTGCCATGCTTAAAAACATTGCATGTGAACATAATCCAGTCAGCAATTATCCAAAGTACTCCATTACAAATGAGAAAAAAAAATGCTATTACAAGAACAGAATTTCTAGGCGATGGGGTTCCTTTGGCAAGATTTTGTATTTGAAAACTTAATCAGTGAAATCAAAATTACAGTTGAGGCCAAATTAATTAATAATAATTAAAGTATACTTTCTCCAACTCCTAGAATTCTCTCCATAAATAGAAAAGAAAACAGGAACAGTTGAAGTGTAAAGCTACTTTGCTCTGACGTACAGCTTCAAGCCGCAGACCACAATGGGATGAGTGGCATAGCAGGCTGGATATCTCTGATTCAGTCTCTCTCTTTATCCTACTTGGGCCAAGCTGAACCCCACAGCTTTCCTAAAGCTCCACTTTGCCACGAATTAAGCCTTAATGCGACTCTTCTGTCTATTGATTTGTTAACCATGCATTTCCTGTCCTGCTTTGATGTCATTGTGGTGTCAGTGTATGGAAGATTCCAGATAAAATTATGGAGGGTTTTAGCTTTTAAGCTTGTTATTTCAGGGGATTATTCGGCCGCTGTTGAATTAACATTTTTTATTCTTTTTTTGGCCACAAACTGGATTATGTGACTCTGTTCTGCAGAGGCGATATCAAATGCCAATCGCTAATATGCTACTGCCATGAACCCCCACCACTGCAAAGGAGACCAGTGCTGATTGGGTCTGGAGAGAACTTGGCCTACATGCTGTGCAGCACAATACATTAAAAATTGGACCTTGGAGCCAGGGATCTGAGCAAAATAAAACAAATTTGCCAAATGTAATACAAAGAGATCATTAGGTATTATACTGGAATATTCACTGATCTGCAATATTTCTATGTTCTGGCATTCTTATTGCTTATTGACTGAACTGACCCAGAATGTTCTGTTGTTTCGGGCCCCTGTTTGAGATAGTGGAAAAAATAAGTTTTGGTTTCTTTTGACCCGCAGGGACCCTATCACAGTGAGTGAGAAGGAGCAGAAAAAATAACCCCCCTGTGTTCGCCTGTATTCAACAGACTGGATGTGGTCTACTGGTCCCTCTGCAGAGCTCAATACACTCTGCATGGGAGCAGAGCAAGCCACAGTGCAAAGCACAAAAATACAATACAAACAAAAGCCAGATTAATGGCCAGGATAATCACAAGCCAGAGATTTGTCCCTATTTGTGTTTGTATTTTCTGACTCAACAATTTCTACCCTGTATTGAACTTTTCTCAAAAAGCCTCTAACATGGCTGAGAGCAGCAGCTGGGCTTCAGCTTCTCTGCCCTGCCCTTATATGATGCAGCGGCTGCAATTCACATTGTCATTAAAGCGTGCTGACAAATGACATTCAGCATAATCACATTAGTTTACAAGAGACTGTGTGTAAATTAACAGGGGCTGGGTGTCTGAAATCTAGTTAATAATTACATAAATATTTACATCAAAAATACAACATTCACATGCGCCAGGGTTCTTAAAAGGGGCACTTTGTCACAACACTTCTGCCTCTGTATTAAATTTTTAATGATGTATACCATTTGCGTTAAAGGTGCGCATTTGATGTTTCCTTAAGAATGAATTGTTTAAATTTGGGTACACGTTAAACCTGCAATAACACATTCATTTGGCCTCTTGTAGGCAGTATAAAGAAGTTGTGAGCACAAACAATGACAAACAATTGCCTCTTAGGTAAACAGTTGCTTATTTACACATCCAGCAGCTACGGGGTAACATTATTATTATTCATGTGGAGTCGTGTTTTTAATGTGGGGTGCCATATTAACTCTCTTTTAGCTCTGTTTTTGGTTCATGCCAGTTTCTAAGGGAGATGTTCATCACTAACTGCGCCTCTCTGCTGTTTGATGCTGAGCAGGTAGTGTTCGATGGGTTTCTTGAGCTTTTTTGCCTGGTAACAGCTGCCTGCTGTGGCCGAGAATGGCGCCACGAGAGCAGTGAGAGGGAACCTCGGCGACGCCGTGGGATGCTGCGCATTCAGGTGATAATTCTCTGCAGGTTCCTCACCACAAGCAGCCCTTCATTTTCAAAAATATTGGTTATATTCATTCTGAGTCAAGACGAGGGTTCAAAGAATACGGTAATAAGCCTGGGGAGGGTGTTGCTGTTTTTTACAAAGAGAAACGTAAATTTAGGCTCCCCTCAACACCCCAATAATTTCCGTACAGTCCCCAACAGATTTCAGTTTTAAAACATGGCCTACTTTTGAGGTAGTTACAGATATGTGATAGTTTTATTGAAAGCTGCACTGATAATGTATAAAACATAATCGTTCTTGTCATTGTGTACACCATTATGATAGATACTTATATCTGAAACACAATACAGTCATAAAAGCTGCATTTCCTGATGACAGTTATAAAACATATAAAATGTTGACAATGTCTGGGTCCTGCTGAGTCACTATTCTCACTCAATTAATTAGAGATGCTCTCTCAGCAAGGCTGCAGTTCACGTTTTCTGTTTACCGCCTCGCCTGCGGTGTGAACATCCACTGTGTTCTCTGAAGGATTGTGAAGGTATAGTATAAGTATAATGGTGGTTTGTGTGAGCTCTATGGAACATTTGCTGGACATCAATAGACATTGACTTTACTTGAAGCGGGCAGGGAGCGCTCATGAATGCCTTATGGAAAGCACATTTTCCTTTCATTGCAGCAACAGAGAGACAAAACCTTGTGACCTTTTATGCTAAATGAGTAGAGAGATGGGCAACTGCGGTGCTTAACTATGTAAAGTATGATCATGCTTTATGACTTCTGGGATAAGAGATGATAAAACAGCCATTATGAAAGCTTAAGGCAGAGATACAGACTTAAACAAAAGTGTTACCTCATAAATAATTGATTTTCAGATCAATCATACTCTACTGACTGGACTCTGATAATGCTCCATAGATTCTTGGTATCACATTAAAACCATTTCAGCTTGAAGAAACATTTAAATGAATATAGCGTGTATGAGATAAATACCTGTATTTGTGTTAGGTGTGTGTTTTTGATATTTCAAAGCACAGTAAGAGCTTTGACCTCCTAAATTCTTTTAATGCAGGTTCTGATTTTGGTCGAAATCACTTTGAACTGCTGCTTTTGTGTTTCTGCTATTTTACTTTATTCACATCTATGCAAATGTGATCTTTAATATCGTGAGTTGAATGAATCGGAATAAAGAGACACAAAGGGGAAAAATTAAATGTAATAGAATAAAGGAACTAGAATAGAAAAATTATTTCCTTGGGGCAGGGGGTAGTTATTTCTATACAAGTGAATAGAGTTCCTGTCATCACCCATAAAACAGTGTGTGTGAATCCAGCATTTTCTGCAAAGTGGTAGACAATGGGACTGTGAGACATATTTCTTACCAAGCAGGTAACCTGCTCATATGTAGACGTTTTGTAAGCCTTCAGTCATGTGCTGTCCTGATAAGCCTGCTATCAAAGCCTTTTAGGAAATTAAGCAAAAAACACAGAGTGTGTGTTTGCACCCAGGTGCAAATAGCCAGACAGCTACTATTCAGCTACTTACACCCGGTCCATTTATGTAGTATGAATAATGATAACCTCCTCAAACAGGGAAACATGCAGTGGTTGGCTTCGCTACAAGACTTTCACTCATGAGATCTGACTTTGATTCCTGTGTGAGACCAGTTGTCAAAATAGATATCCCTATTCATGGACTCAAATTATACATTTCTTATAAATTCTTTTATTATTATCAGTTGCAGTTAGATTAGATTTAGGGAGTAAAACTACTTAGGTAGGTTTAGGAAAAGGTCATGGTTTGCTAAATAATAAGTCAAATACAAATATAAAAGGAACATTAAACACAAATTGTACTCTTACTATATATATTACATAAATAACCACATTGGCTATTGCAGCCTGGGTGCAAACAGCATTGCTGGCTACTGACATTAGTTATTTTCAAGAACGTGATGTTTCCAGCGTAGTTGAAGTGAAGTTTGCTTTGTTCTCATGCTCATTGGCAAATGTTAGCATGCTAATATTCTATAACTAAAATGGTGAACACGGTAAACATTATACCAGCGTGATGTCATTGTGACCATGTTTCCATGCTGACTTTACCAATTAGCCCAAAGCACCACTAAACCGCCTAAATGCGGCCTCACAGAGTCACTAGCATGCTGTAGACTCTTGTGACTGAAAAAACAATGTCATGACATTATGTACTGATTGCTTCATTTGCTGGAAACCTATATAATCTAGTTTGTTTAGAGCAACATGAAACTGTATGGCCAGAATATCCAGTATTGGTTTACAAAGGTCTACATAAATATCAGTCACCTTAATATCTGGACATGTGACTGGGTAGGGAAAACAGGGAAATACAAGAGATATCAAATCCAAATATGCATATATGTACCACTATTCAGTAGTTTGCTTGATGCAGTTAAATGGAGTGTGGTTTACACCTGCAGGGCTTTACACAGTTGTCTGATTCCTGCCTACTTAGTCCTCTCCTCTCCAGCAACGCAGTAACTAAAACACACTTTATATACACAAACATACATAGCATTTGAAAGTTTTAAAACATCTGATAATGATACACTGGCTAATATGAATTTTCTCATAATACATAATGCACAGCGTTAACAAAGGATTACTTTCAGTTAAACAGGCTCTTTTATGACACATTAACAAAAAAAAAAGGCTCTGACGTGCAAGCCCAAACAGCAGAGTGTTAATTTCTTTGTACAAAAAAGTGTAAATCATCACACACCTGCTCGTCGGGCACCTGCTGTCTTGTTTTGCTGTTTGTGGCTCTGTCAGGAGTGAAACAACCTTCACTTACACTGTTAATTTTGTGCATGTTCACACGCAAAAATCTCACAAATATAATCTGCTGCTTACAAGCTCATTGTGTTATCAGCGCAGGTTTGTCTGATACTGACAACCATCCTTTCATGCCCTTGGACTGAACTAAAATTTCATCGTGCTTCGCCCTTGCTGTGACACTATTTGGTCTCCAGCTTGCGCTCCACACTGTGCGAGGGGCGTTCAGTGAAAATATGAGACTGTCAAAATGACCTTTCCCCACGACTCACAGGGACTGTTGTAATTGGCACTTTTTATTGTTATCAACTGAGGCAAACAGAAAATCCTGCACAGTGCTATGTTGCAATTTCATGCAAAATCATTAAAAAAAAAAAGGTATTCTGAAACGTCTGTTAAAGATGAAATACAATACTTTAGATGCTCTTGATCGATCCACGTCTCACAGATAAAAAATTCTCATACTGGTTTATTTCACTACTTTGCCATGAAACAATACCAGATCAATACCAAAGGAGGAAAATAAACGGTCTGCTTCATGGATATAATGTGTATAGCTATAATCGATCTCATCATGCAACACTATAAGAAAGGTCATACCTCGAAAACAGTGAGGCTTCTCAATCAATACTGACATTGTATCCACAGAAATAGAGTTGGGACACATTAGGCTTCTACACTGCAGCTAGTTATCCAAGTATTTAACCTTTGGCTGCACAAATGCCCACACGCAAATGAAAACACATGCACATATAAATGTCCTAAAGGCGACAAACTAATTTGAAGCACGCACACACTCACTATGATAGATTTCAAGACAGACTGAGAAATCAAACATCTGCCAGGAATAACTCTCCCTAAACTCTCCTGAGATGATTTCTGTCACACTTCGAGCTATTCCAGTATGTGCTTCTCTTCCTCTGTGTTATCTCATGTTAGGTCATGCCATGCGCATAATCTTGATTTTGGGTTTTGCGTCCTCAATTAGAAGGCTGCTCTTAGCTCTGCTTTCTCTCCCCGTCACAACAGATGGACCCACAGATGGACACAGCAACGTTCTATTGGTCCGTCGGCTCAGCCAGCGCGTCATGCCTCAGTCTATCACGTCTCTCGGTCCAAATCCCTGTATTAGTTTTTTATTTGCCTATAAATCACCGATTCATCGTCATCGCACATATGACGAACAATAAAACTGAAAGAGGCACAGTGTGCTGTGACGCTCAGCAGATGTCTGACAACTCCAGCGTGGCACACAACAGCCACAAATGGATCCTATTTTATTTTGAGGGCTATGCTTCAGATGCTTGTTAGTGTGGTTGTAGGGCTGTGGAGCACGTCGGGGGCTCTGACGGGGTCAGGCAAATCTCTCTCTCACAGCTTTTAGTATTTGGAGTGATGCTGGTGTCAGATCTGCCTTCTGCCTCCTGCTCTGCTGTGAACAGTTGGCATCCGCAGAGGACGACTGGAGAGATAGGAGTTTCTGACCACCATTATCAGACAAATGTAGCCAGCGCTCAGTCTTGCGTTGAGGCATTTGATAACTGCTTTTGCAGAGCTGTTCAACTTCCCTGATTACCTAGAGAGCAAAGGAGCACCAGCATGGCCCTGGAACTTAACCTGATAACATCCATGATTTATCCTCTTCATGTCATGCTGCTATTATACAGTCTAGTGGGAGACAGCAGCCAGGCCCTGAGCTGACAGCTCCACAGCTCCTTTGGCTTTTGTTGCAGCCCAATCAGCTCAGATTACAGGATGAGCCTCAGAGAGCATCCTAGTCATGTAACCTAAGATACTCTGTTGGCGAAAAGATGATAGCATGGGCCATGAGTTGGGGCAGTTAAATATACTGTACATCTTTATCTAAACCTCCAAACTATGCAACAAAAGAAAAATAGCAGCAATTGTTTATGGTGTACAAAAATAATTAGTAAGTCATCATCACACAGGTAGATAGTATAGATTAGTGGTTCTCAACTATTTTGGTGTCAAGGACCCCTAAACTGTTACACATCAGGCCACGGATCTGTATTTGGTATGATGTGGTCTCAGGGATCCATGTCTGATAAGATTTAGTGATTCCATAACTGTCCTTACTGTAGATTGGCAGATTTACAATGAAGAGTGTGAAACCTATGACCAGAATAGTCATTCTTATACATTCTCTAATTAGGCAAACTTCTAGTCAATTGAATTCTAGTCAAATTTAAATATTCCCCATTTCTCTAGGGACTTCCTGGAGGCCCCTCAAGGACCCCTGTTGGACTCCAGGTTGAGAACCACTGGTATAGATAATTAATATAATATCTTCACATAAAAACGTTAAAACCTATGGACTACCCATGACGCCTCGTGGAAAACATAATTCTAAACTCTGCAATTGGATGTTTCATGTCAAAATGCACCTTGGGAGTCGCAGTTCACGTCTACTTCAATGTTTTTCTGTACACCGGCACAATGTACCTTTGACTTTTTATCAAAGAACCAGATATTTTGTATATTTGTTTCATGCACATTCAAGCTGTAGTAAAGCTCCAAATATGAGTCATGTAACATTGTTTTTGGGAAAGATTACAGCATCTGGAACCAGGGGAGAGCGAAGGACCACATTACTCCACACATGTCTATACCCATGCTAATAGGCTAACGTTTAGCAGGTATAATGTTACATGTTAGCATACTAGCATCTGCTAATTAGCACTAAACACAAATTAAAGGAATAATGAATGTTTGTACTAGATTACATGGCAATCTACTGAATAGACTATACTGAATAGAATGGTTTTTAGTCTGAATCAAAGTAGTACATGTATAAACCCACATCTGCAGTTTAGTATATCTTACTCCTTAACATCTGCTATCTCAGTAATGCTGCACATTTTGCTGATTACATTAATATCAGATAATAACCAAACCCATGTTGTGTTTTCTGTTCAGAAATCCAAACACTAAATCACAGTCTATCTGACTGTGTTTTATAAGCATGGCTGGTTCAATTAAAGTTCAGGTCCGACTGTACACCCAAACATTGGAAGACAGAGTGTCGCTGATGTGTCTGAGAGTGGGACTTTGAATGTTTAGTTGGCTCACAGACACAAACTTTCATTGACAATTTGAGTAGAACAACTTGCTCAATAGATAAAGGCATTGGGAATGCTGACAAGTTGATCAGGGAGCGGTGCAGGGAGAAGAAAAAGACAGAGAAACAAACAAATGGAGTTGAGTCAGACAGCGAAAGAAGGAGAGTGGCATGTCTGTATAATGTCTTTGTTGCTCACTTGCTTCTGATCTTCTCGCTGTTGCTCCGCAGATGAAACTTCGTCAGCACCCTCATCACAAGTAATACAGGACTTCGGAGCAACAGAGGGAACGCTGACTCTGGTTATATCAGTTCCCTGTGTGGAAAACCCTGCTCTCCATCACACAGTGCTGTGTCAGTGACAGCGCACGTCACCTCTGCAAACCTGCCATTCAGGCCTTGTGAGGCAAAAACAGCTCAAAGTCTTATGTGTGCAGAGTCGTAACAGTTGAAGAACAAACAGCCAAGCTGATGGATGTAATACTGTGAAGGGGGCATGAAATAATCTTTGTTGCTGTTCTCGTGACGCTGCACATGAGGAAACATAACACAGAAATGACTTAGTAGTTGAGATCCTTTGAGACATCATAAGTCAGAATCCTTGCCCTCCTTAGTTCTCCCTTGTTTATCTCCTCCTATGGAGACAACTTTTTTCTATGGTTGATTTCACCTCCAACCGAACCCTCAAACCCAAGTTAAGCTATGGATTGCACTCACACCTCTTTTACTCTACAGTGCTGCACCTTTATGACTCCCATGGGGCAGTGCAAAGTTGTTTTTTGCAGCTCAGCAGAAACTTTCCTGCATTTTACTGCTTCACTCCTATATGCCCTTAATCTATAGGCACCAGGGCTGTATCAGCAAATGCCAATGTACTTTATTTATAGCAGCGAGGTTTTCAGAATGAATTCATGAAATTTAATAAGAATTCTAAAAACTGCAAAGTGATTTTGCTAGTGTAAATACCTGAAAGTGAAATTGTGAATTGCTTGGTCCTGGCATTACATACCCTGAAACTATGGGAGCGCTAATCAATTGGTCGCTTTTCTCAATTTGAATATCCTTGGGTTTTAAACAGTTGGATGGATAAAACAAGGCATCTGAAGGAGTGATAGGCGTATTTGAACAGACTTAATGTGGGCCCAACATTTTACAGCCCATTTTTTTCTTACATTTGGAGCAAATGATTACTCCAAAAATTATTTGACAAATAAATCGATAATGAAAATAAGACTGCAAATAACAGTGATTTTCATTATTGCTTAATCTGCAGACTATTTCCTTGAGTAACCGTTGGGTCAATGGTTGTTCGGAAAACCACAAGACAATGTCATTAATGGATGTGGTTGGATGTGCCAGAATTTTCTTTTATTAAATAAACACAAACATGAAATACTGTTTTAAATGAAGACCAATTAAAAGTTAGTGTTCAGTTTCACTGTAATGTTAAAAACTAAGCCAGAAATCAAGGTGTAGTCATGGCCTCAGACCTAAACATCAACAGCCACATTAAGACAGTTATGAAGTCAACCTACTATATATACTAGAATATATCAAGGATTAAAGTACTTATGTCTTAACGGGATTTAGGAAAACTTGTCCATGCATGAATCTTCAGCAGGCTCAACTAATGTAAGAAAGAAAAAATGTATCCCAGAATAATACTGTTGGTTCATAAAGCACTGAATGGTTTAGAGCCAAAATACATTTCTGACCTGCTGCTTTGCTGCGAATCTCAACCTCCAAACTAAACATGTTCAGTTTTTATGCTTCACATATCTGGAATAAACTCCCCAGAAAACTTCAGGTCCACTGCAACTCTATACTTTTTTTAAATAAATAAATTTTTTGCTGCTACTTTTTTATTGAATCAAATAATTCATGCATTTCCTGCACTGTAACTTTAATACTTGTAATTTTACACCTATCTTGTTTTACTTTAGCTTGCTTTTATTGTCTATTGCCTCGGCTCTTTATTTCATTTCATATGCATTTAAATTAAGTTTTATAATGTGCTTTCTTTTGTCACAGTGTCAAAAAGGTATTACAGCTTAATGTAAAGCACTTTGAAAAGTCCTATACAAATAAACTTGCCTTCTCTTGTTTTGCAAGACCAGCAGTCCAAAACCCAAAGATATTCAATTCTCTAACATATGAAAAAGAGAAAGGCAACAAATCATCCCATTTTTGCTTATTGGTATTTTTGCTTGAGAAATGCCAAACAATTAATCGATTATCAAATCAAAAAGATTTACTACTTAATCAATGAATCAACTCATCACTGCAGCTCTAAACAAAAATGATCATAATAAGTTAAAGCCCTACAACACATGCATATTAGCTGAGAGACTTCAATTAATTGGCGTAAACAGCCCTTATTATAATAATTACATATAAAAACAAGGTTTTAGAAATTTCAATACAGCTGTCAAGTACATACTGTATGTTTTCTTTGTGAACTATATAACAGAGAGACAAAGTGAACTGACTTGCAGCATCACTGAAACTACAGCAGGCTGCGATGCATACTGCAGTTACCAACCAATTCTAATCATGGGTACTTATAAGCTAAAGCAATCTGTGCCAGAGAAAGAAAAAGAAAATAAAAGGTTATAATATTATCGTGGCCGCTTTGAAACCAGCTTGTGAGCTCTGCCAAAATACCAAAGCCATGCTGCAGGCACAATACGCCACAAAGAAGCAGAGCCAAATTGTTTGTCTAAACTGTTTTCAGCTAGAGAAATGGGGGTTAAAAGTAAAAAGACTGTTCTATTTTGACCTCTATTCAATGAAGGACCTAGGTTTTCCCAATTAAGTGTCCTTGGCATATGAGGATTTGAAGACAACATCTTTACACTTTCTCCCTCAGGCATTTCACACGAATCACACTTCCAAACACATTGATCTTGCCTCACAGGGGAGACTTTACGGTACCTGCTTCCCAATTACTCGCATAGGCTTATTCCTCTGACACAGTCTCAGGGAAAACACTCCGGACTGGCTGCTAGTCATGACAGAAAAGCTTAGTGGAGGTAAATTTGTGGGCAGGGTGGGAGAGCTGCCAGCTTTCAAACATGCACTGCACACAGAGCGGCAGATTTACCGCCTGTACTCTTCTACAGGCCTCCCTGTGTTTGTCCTGTCTCCAGTGGCTGACTGAAGGCCTTGCTCGCCCAACAAAAACACTGTCAGAGATAGCTCAGCCAGGCATGAAATTGATTTTGTATTAACAAACAAGGGGATCTGTTTCTCCCATACTGTTAATCAAATCATTTCGAGGAATGAGGGGAAGATGAGAGTAAAATCATTAACTTCCAACAGTAAATCAGGTTCACTGCCAACCTGTTGTCCCATTAACCCTGAAACCTGTTCAATAGCTAATTAAGGCAATTACTTCAGGCATGACACACCAGTTAATCATGAATGACTAGCCCATTTATAGTGGTGGCTTCATTACCATTGGCAGCACTCACTGATTGCCCCCCCCATTCTCTCCCCACACACACAGCAAATGCTGAGAATAAACGTGGCTGTTGGTCCGTCTCCCACCCACTCCCCATTTACGGGGCTATTGGGTGCTTGGATTCCTGATGGTCCGTCTTCCATCGGGTTTTTGTCTGTGAGCTTTAAAGTTTTTTTAATGTCGACTGTGATTTTCTTATGTTTTTGGTGCATTTTATGTCTTCAATAGATAATTGACAGTAGAGGAATGACTGAGGGTAGAAAAAATTAGGGTAGAGCTGCAGCAAAGATCTCTGGCTGGACATCAAATGAGGACTGTTTATGTCATTTATGGTTAGCGTCTTAACCCAAAGGCCACCAGGACTCCCTTTCAAAATAATTGCCTTCCACACTGCATTTGAACTCCTAAAGTCCTCACTATTAAACAGAAAAATAAGACGTTATTAAAGCACTGGCATTTGCAGCCTTATTAGGCTAAATGTCTGTGTACTGTTTTCATTTAAAGCAGCAGCCTCTAGGGTTTTCATTCACAATTACTGTTTCCCTAGCTAACAGAAGCTAACTGGCCAAGCCTGGTGGCAGTTGCCAAGCTTGTTTGCTTAAGAGAGGCAGGGGACATGTGATTGGGGTGGTGACAATATGACATAAAAATGTCATAAAAATTGACAAAGAAATGAAGTGTTACAAAATAAAAGCGCCATTGGGGAAAATGCTATTATGAAATTAAAACAAAATTTTGAAATAAAGTTTTCTATAATGAAACAACAAGGTCCAGTTAAACCTCCTTTGGGAATTTCACAATCCATGGTTCATTTGTCATTCATAATGACTATTTACTTCAAAATGTATTTTATTTATTCCCATAGACAGTTACAAAGTTTAAGTGACAGTTTTGACAATAAGACAATAAGAATCAGATTTGCTGACTGTCAGTCACACAGAAATGATGTTTAAACAACAAAGTACCTACTACACACTCACTTGCTGTAAGAAACTGAGTGAGAACGTGTTTTAAAGGGCAGATGAACCTGGGACCAACGTTTTAAGTGAGGCCTTCGCCTCTGTCAGGAGCTGTCCGTAGTGCTGAACAAGACTTCAGTCGTTCTCTAACGGTGTGATCAGTGTGCTCTGACACCTACCTTGTCAGCAGTTCCCATCCCATCCCGCTTGAGGGACTGACTCTGACAGATAGCGGCACTGAGGGAGGCCCTTGTAGTGAACTGTCCTGAGTGGGAGTATTGATTTTTCTGTTTGTCTCCCCTGACTGCGGCAAGGTGGAGGCTAGCTGAAATGACTCCCTCAGCTCTGCCGCCCATTCCTCTCAGCTCCCCTCGGTTCCCCATGAAGCCGAGCTATACTGTATCCTAATTCTACGTGTGCCAGGGGATCTGCTGCAGAGTATGTCGGCTGGTCAGAGGCCGCTCATCCTCTCACTGTTAAATGTCACTCTCTCCCCTCCACTGCATATCAATAACTGGTGTTGGCACTGCTGAACACCCCTCTTGGTTGTTCCATTTCCATTTGCAGCCGTGAATATAAATTTCTGGACGACCTACCACTCTTGTCAACACAAGGGGAATTTCATTCTGCTACAGTTCCACTTAGTCCTCCAAATATTGGGTGACATTAAAAAGCTGCACTGTATATTTCCCTGTGGCTCCCACATAAAAAAAAAATGGGCTCACCTCAAACGCACACTGCTGGCACAGCTTTGACTTTGATCTACTTTCACCAGACAACACAGCAGACAAATTTATTGCTGTGATTGCAAGTGCGGCACGTTAATTAAAAACAGCAGTGGTTAGACGCTCAGACGTTGTTTGTCGTCTTAACGCGACAAAACACAGCCGCTCATCAAAGCCGTGTATAAACAGGCGCCTGTTTGCTCTAACTTATCAAGCATCAGCGCTCCCGGTCCTGAGGGAGTGTGCCTCTGTGCATTTGCTTTTAAACAATTACATCAGGAGTCAGACGTGTAACCTCACTGGGTCACGCTTTCATTTCAATGTAAATGTCAAACGGATGTGACTCCCTGTGGACAAACTTGTTGTCTATAATGCAGCTTTTCATGTTTTACACACAACAGCGGCAACAGATTACATGCAAGGAAAATAACAGGCGTCATGCCTGTTGTTGAATGTTAATTAACAGACTGCGGAGAAAATATAATAACCTCCTTGTGGGCCCATCCAAAAGGAACCAACAACCTCAAAGACGAAGCTGTAAATCAACCTGAGCAGAGTCAAAGGTCCCTGAAAAGAGTGTGACAATGTAACCCATTCAACACAGCACATGCTCCAGTTTAACATCTCTTCAATAATTGTAGCTTTTAGTCTATAATAAGCTTTTACTTCAGCTTTCACTCAGGAGAGCACTGCTGTACGGAGGCACATTATTTCACAGCCTTTAAACACAACCCCCCACTGGGAAAACTATTATCATGGCTAATGTCAGATGTGCAGCCTGTACATGAAGTTCCTAGGGGCCGATAATCAGGGACAAAATAATGTGGAGCTGTGGAGGAAAATTCGAGTTAAGGGATCCACGATCGCGACCGAAATCCCAGAGCTCTTTAACTCACCCCTGCAGAACAGTGCATGCATATGCTGGTCCAGACAAGCAGGACAAAGACCCACCGATAAACAGCCACCGTATCCTCACCAGTGTCGATGAAATCAGCAGCACGGGGAGTGTAAGGTTAGAGCGCTCCATCCAGGCTTATTGAACTAGTGTTACAATGTGTATCTTTTGTTCTATTTGATGCAAGCTTTCCTCCTCAGAGATCCAGCACCCTCACTGTCATCCCCCGTGAAATATGATTGAATTATTCAGTGATCTCAACAGCTTAATTCTCATTTTAACCCATCTTGTTTGTTTGGAATATGTCAAGAAACTAAACATACAAACTAGAAAACTAAGAAATCCTTTACCCTGCCAGGGAGGTGGGTAAACGCCACGCAATGACCAGAGGAGCTATATCATTCCTTCTCTTCAAACCTGATTAAATCTCCTCCTCCATATCATTAACTGTCAACACTACAAGTTAGATGCGGTAGCTAAACAGAAACCATCTCAGTGAATATAAGATACATTCGTATATTCAACACAGTGGGGGCAGAGTGTTCTGACATTAAACGCAATGAAGTTGAAGCTGGTTCAACTTTTTCTGCAACTCAATTCGACATCACCCAGCAAGGTGCTGCAATCAAATAAGGGTGCAAGCGCACATTGCTGGTTGAAGCACCTTATTTCTACCGCTTAACCCTTCTTGCAATGGAAGATAAAATGAAATGTATTTCGTCACCTGTGCCTGAGAGAACAAGCCGAGGAAAGAACGCAAGAAACAAAGTCTTGCAGTACAGCTGTTTTAGGTCTGAATGCCCAGGGCAGAGTTGGTCACTTGAGCTCCACGCTGTGACACCACACAAGGCTATGTCATTGGTTGAGGAACAAAAAGTACCACAAAGGGCTTTCCAAGGACTTAACCCAACGTCTCTTCACACCCCTCCTTTCCCCTCTGTTCTTTGCCTCTTACTTTTTCTTTGGAACATCCCCCTATTACAGAGAAAATGGATGTGGTAGCACTCAACAATGCTGCTTTTTGTGGGCCTGGATGGATTGCATGTAAGCGATGAGATTGGTTTCAGTGTTCCCCCTGGACTGAAGCCTTTGGTGTTTGGTGATAAATGCCCCCTGTGTGGTAATACAGTGTGATTAACGGACACAGCCCAAAGCCTGATCCCTCCTCTCCCTCCTCACCGCACCTGAATCAATCATCTACATGGAAAGGCCACAGTGTTGTGCTGGAACAGCTGCTTAGAGCTCGGCTCTCTCCCTTCTCGCTTTAGGAGAGCAGAGATGGCTGTAGGACTCACTTTGAAACACGGTAAACACAAACAGATCAAGCGCACACTGACACGAGCTTTCACTGTGGTTGACTGTTTGCTCGCGCCAAAGCCATTGAACGGGTACGAAATTTCAAAAACACGTCTAATCACAAATAAAAAAAATTATGTTCAAGTGAATCTTGCTGTAGTTCCACTTTGAGGGTTAAAGGATTGGTGCTCTCTGGTGCATTTTTTGAACACATAATTTCCCTAAACCTGTACCCTTGATAACCCTTTAAAATTTCATTTCATACTGTAAGTGCTGTTCAGAGAAAAATTGCAGTAACCTGCCGACTGATATTTAAGCGAAACGAATAAAATGCTTCCAGAAATTGCTACAAGACATCCAAGTGGGTCATTTGTGGGAAAATTGCATATCTGTTCCTCCCCTTAATACTATTGCCTGTCTTCAGAATCAATCTTTTGTAATGCTGCTTTCCTTCTGACTGTGTGGTCAAATGAATACAGTAAGACCATGAAAAATCTAATAATGCTGCATCCTCAGTGATCATCAGGTTTGATATTTTATAGAGCATATTTTGCAGTTATTTCAGTAAAAGCAATTAAATATCTAAACCTGTAAACCTTTGTTACACCCACTTCCATAACACCCAAAGAATCAATACATCCGTCCATTCTTGTAACGCTGAGGTGACAAGGTAGGTTGAATTTCAAAGAGTAACTCGACATGCGGCTCCACACTGAGCAGCGATCAGATTTGATATTATGGCCGACATTAAAAAAAAGGCTGCAGCAGCAGTTTTACAAATAGCCGTGAAACCATATCATTGGAGGGGAGATTATGGCAATGGCACAAGCAGTCAAATCAATCCCTGAGTATTTCTGTGCAAGTCGATAGAGGATCCAGGTTAGGCCCATTAGTCATGTTGGCACCCTGCATTGCATTGCCCAGGCCTGAAACGACCATACAACTTCCCTGCACATTGTTGCTGAAAGCTCTCAACACAAGCAAATTGGCTTTTGCAGTATACTGGCTTGCATACTGTAGGTATGTACTGTAAAAACTCGAATCAATGCAAATTTATGGCATTAATATGCATGAGTTTATATTCCGTGTTGAAATATTTAACAAAGGCGTAATCTGCTTCTTGATGACATAGAGGGAAAAACCATTTGCTGATAATTCATATGTACTGTCTACAAGGAAGCACTCAAAGACACTTAATGTTGTTCTGCCCTCTGTAAATTATTATAATTCACGGACATGCCTGGCATTTCAAGTGAAGCAAATGCCCCCAGTGTTAGGACAATTTCCTCTCACCTCCCTCGAAGAGAAAGTAAACAAATTCACTGCTCAGATTTGTATTGTATGAGAAGGGAGGCTCACACAGAATGATGAATGAAGCAAAGTCCACTATCCGTCACAGAATAGAGACTGATGAGAAGTTAAGGGATCCCTGGATTTGAGTGGGATTTAAAGCTCTGTTTTGTAGCCATTCATCTGGCACCTCGAGAGGACTGACTCATATTGAGTGTCGTCAGATTCCTATGATGAGGTTGATGTGCTGTATCGCAACACGTGCTTGGACATAATGCTATTTGTTCCACGCCAGCGCTCTGTGATGCCACAAGATGTTACTCTACTCTCCAGCGCCGTACTGTTGTTAGGACAGATTTTCAATCCATACTTAATATGCTGTGGCCTGGGACCCAATTTCGACTGCAATATTGTAGGTGGGAGTGAACAGAAATTGATCTAAAGAGGGAAATCCTTTACCAGTGGGAAAAATGACTGTTCAGCCGGCGTAACAAACAACAAACACATCAGCTGGTGACTTCTGCCATTACACTTGTGAAAAGATAGAGAGGATGTTAAAATATATAAGCTGTAAATAGTTTTTTCAGGTTTTTTGTTGCATAGTTAATATGGAATGTTGTTTCATATGATTATTTTTTATCAAATCAAATAATATGAATGTTTTATATTAACTTGTAGCTGAACGATTAATCTTGATCACGATTTTCCCGCAATTGCAGGAACATGATCCGACTGCGATATTGGTGTTTATAATACATGCTCCATTCATAGAAAACTTTGCTGCGCATCAAATCAAGTGCATCAAGTGCACCAGGGGGGGCCATCTAGATGTTTTGGCTTCGCTTTAGCGGCACACACCATGCTGCAAAGCAACATACAGCAACCTGTATGTTGCAGCTGCAGCTGCAAATTTAGTTTTAGTTAGCCTATGCATTTGTACGATTGTTTTGTACATTAGCAGGAATATAGCAAGACATGGAAGTGAAAGCAGCGCTCTGTTTATTTAAATGTGACAGTGCAATAAAAATATTTTGTCCCAAAGATCAATGAATAATCGTGATAATCCGTTTGGCCATGATCATGCAGCCCTATATGAAAGTATAGATTGCACATTAATGTAAACAAGTGTCTGTCTTTGATTATGTGCACTGCTGATCAAATATCTATGATGATTTTTTCCAAAAGAAAACAGGAATAAGCCCCTATTTATAAATGCAGGAATTTAAGAGGCAATCTGGACTGCAATCTGTTCAGTGAGATTATTCAAATCTCTCTCACAGCAAGTCTGACTGCAGCCATAGCACATGGAGTAACCAGCAGTAAAGACTTTATTGATTGAACATATTTCATGGATTACTGTTTATAACGTGCATAAATGCAGAGACTGATTTTGGTATATCCGAGGAGCACTTTCTCTCTGTAGTGAAGCCACTCTTAAGTGCAGTGTCTCTCACAGCTAACCACACTGCCAGCCAGCACTGGCCACAGCAACATCAAAACATCAAGAGCCTGATCCCACCAGAGGATGCTGGGGTGGCACTCTCCAGCAAGTGGAGATTAGTCCGTGTGAAGGTGACTCTACCTTTGCTTATGGCTTAAGTGTGCCAGGTACTCACTCAACCACTGAAACCAAGTTGGGGAGCGATGTGAGGCAGGAAGCCTCAGCTCACCTCCCTACAATATAACTTACCTGTCACCAGCTCGCCCCAGATAAGGACAGAGGACCTTACTCCAGGTTGTTCTAATAAATCAACTCCTGAGGTGTTTATTCTTGGCGTGGTCCTCTCGTCTTGCTTTATAGGCATCAATTGAGAAATAACACAACCAGGCACCTCTGCTGGCATTTTCTATGTCAGTGTTTGATATGTCAATCAGTCAAGTAAAGTTGGGTGTATAGACAAAACACATGCACACTCACAAACAGGGAACTTCCCTGATTAATCATCAATGAGGCTAACTAGGTCTGCCTCTTTTTCTATGACTGTTGAGCATTTTCTCTAGTTTCTATGTTACCTTGCAGTGATTCTCAGAATTGATGCTAATCAATGCTATTGGGTCATATTGTGTCTCGCATTTGAAAACTGGTAACACTTAAATCTAAACTGGTTAAAAGAGCTCAGCACAAAAAATCTGTAGCAGCAGCATAAAGCCAACAACCAGCGTCTTCAAAGCAATATTAATAAACTTGCTGATTAGGCATCTCTTGATCAGCAAACACTAAAGAATTTATGGTAAAAATTTTCAAGTTCTGCACAATTACTTTTTTATGGACTGTTTATGGTACAGAACAAGAATGTTCTTTTCTCAATTACAGGGAAGACAGAGCCAAAGTTAATTGCCCCTCTGATAATAGGAGCATTTGAGCGGCTCAGCCACCAAACAGGCCTCTTGGGGACATTAAACACAGAATCTCTGAATCACTGCACCAGCTGACTCATTCTCATCACACTGATGACTACATTTAACTAGATCAGTATGAGGTGCTTTGCTTCTCTTCTTTTTACTTCAGTCTACAGGGTGATCTCACGCTGATCAAAAGCTGACTGGGAAGTAGGGGATAAAGGTCCATGACAGCACATCTGGGATCTGAGAGTTCGTGATGGCACTCAGTTCAGAATTAGAGCGATGTATTCATCATAGGTGATGAAAGGAAACATTTCTGACTTTAGCCAAAACACTTTAACAGTTGTGCCATTGCTTTCAATGAAGAAACTGTGTGATTGTGCCATATAAATGAAACAAGTAGTGCCCGATACAGCATTTCTTACCACAGGGGGATCTAAGTCTACACAAGTCTACAAACCAGCTTCCAGAAAACTGCGATTGGAGCGTGAGGGCCCTTGCCAGCCACTCGACCAAATGCCACCCTTTAATCACACTATAAGAGCTGAATCAGACGATTGGAGATTCATATTTGCCGGACCAGCAAGTATTTGACAGCAGCATCAGAGAAGCTGCAAGCCTGCTCTGGCAAGCTGCACGGCTTTCATTACCTAGAGTGGCTTTTAGAGAAAGACGGTAAGCTCCATCCATACTACATCACGAATAGTTCCAAGCCAAATGGACAATGACAAATATCTATAACAACATGCAAAGCTTTTCATTTTCTCCAAATGCTAATATTGCAATTGCCTATAAGGGCTCAGTTATTCAATCAATGTGCACTGAACAATAATGTGCAAAGACAACTCAGGCCTCCCTGTTTGGTGCATCATGTATCAAGCAGCAGATTTCTGCATAGAACTGGGACACTAATCCCCTTTCCAATAGAAGAGACATCGCATGGCAAAAAAATTATAATCTTCCTAAAAGTGATTAAAAACTTTTGAAAACTAGGTGCACACACACACACAGACACACACAACACACAACACACACACAAAGTACTACAAGTACTACTGAGATATGCATTGTGAGATAAAAATAAGAATTACACAAAAGACCACAGAGATTGTAGTCAATGGCAAATATCATTTTAACTCATCCTAAAGGCTCCTAAAGTTTATCACATAATCTCAACATATTGTCATCCCTCCTTTTTGAAGCTGCGATGAAAAAGTAAAGTCACGTTTCTGGTTTCTTGACGAATGTAAGTTCAACATTCAATCTTTTTTTAACTGAATGTTTTGGTCTCCATCACCACCTGAGAGAAATATTTGGCTCTGCTAAATGCTCCACTGTGTTCACCAGTTTGTCCCTAACTTGTCTGTAGTGTTTAAAGCTTTTTGCTGAACTCAACCTGTCATGAAAGAGGCTGATAAGATGAGAGCAAACCAAAACAGTAAAACTGTGGGCCATAAAACCAAAACAATAAGCTGAAAGATGTGACAACCCCCTCAGCTTATAGTGACTGCAGAGTTGGGTGATGACTTCTTTCACATTATGAATCAACGTTTTTTCCATATTTTATATACGGTAAAAATATTGATTAGTGCAGCTTTTGACATGTATCTTCAAATTGATATATAGCTAAGTAATAAGTTCATCTGATCTACCTTATCCAGTAATACTCACAGTTTTATAGTAAAGTTAAACCATGACATGCACTTGCACAGAGCCAACATTGCTTGTTGCTTGTCCTGACCACTGAGACAAGTGGCACAGATTCAAATTCAGATGGTGTAATCACAAATACTAAACAGTAACCACTTTAGGAACTTCAGAGCTCCTCCCCCTCAGAGTTTATCAGTTTTATTAGCATCAATCCTCTTATCAAGTATTATTGTCTGAGCCCTTCCAATATTCTGACATGGTCTAGTCTAACCTCTCCTTCTTACCCTCATTTCTTTATCATGATATCTTATGGCAGAAATATATCAGTACAAAATGACAGCCATTATCAGTAGGTTCAATGTAGCAAAACAATTTGTAGTATCACAAAGATATTTTCAAATGGATTTTAGACTGAAAATTAGTAAAATAAATAAATAAAAATGCAATGATTAAGGCAGAAAATGGCCAGTCAGCTTTCTGATTTTTAGAAGAATACATGCTGCTAATGTTTTTAGGCTTTACATGAAAACCTTTTCTCAATAACTAAGGAAGAGTTTCTGCAAGGAAGCTGCTTCTTTTGAGAAAAAAATAGCACTCCACACTGTCTTCTGCATCTCATTTGAATCACATATAATGACTTCCTTGACTGTTTCATTTTCGTTGTCATGACGGTGAACAAGTGCTTGACATATGCTGTTCCACCCTCTCAGAGGTAACACTTAATTATCAAACCAACTGGATTGCTGTTCAGGCGTGCCAGCAATGACGACTTGAATTAATGATACATGAAAAGCAATCTCTGCGCCCTGGAAGTGCAAGGCCTGCAAGGACACCCACAGCTCCACACATAATAAACATCCCATCAATGAGATGAACACATTGCCTCCTACACCTACAGATGCAACCAGAACTGTAAATCTGCTCAAAGTTCCTCCTTCAGGTTCACTCGTGTCCAGAGGGCACCCATTGCCCTGCTCTGTGTTACTGTGTACCATTGATGTGCAGTGCTTTCACTTTTTTACTGAGCACAGGCTTCTGAGTACACAGAGGGAAAGCCCATACAGTAAAACAAGAGAATGTATCATTTTACTGGTATACTGTACCCATAATTTATCAAAGTTTCTAATTCTAGTGAAAGCTCCAGAAAAGATCCCACTGGTGAGATTGTTTTCTCAAATGAGGACTGAACCTTGATCCGCAACACTGTATTGACAGATTGAAAACAACAATAATTTTAGCTGAATGAAATCAAACTGAGAAAGGGCCCAAATGCTGTGCAATAATGAAACGGAGAATCTGCATCAGAGTTGGAAAAATGTAAAATACATCAGGTCTGTGCAAGTTTAAGTTCATGTGGGTCAAGTTGTTAATGACTCCCTCCCACATGCCGATCCAGGTAAAGGCCCAACATTGGTAGATGTCGTGCTCAGATAGTAGAGTGAGACACGCATGGTTCAATGATCAGAGCTCTAAGTGGTAATGACTATGCAGTAATTGCAGCCCTGTCTGCATCACTTAATATGAATAAAATATGATTTATGGTGTTAATCAGCCAAGGATCATCAGTGTGCCAGGTAAGTAATAACTATCTATTACTACTCATGTAGGATTGGAATGGAAATTTACGAAATGTGAATATGTTATTTCTATGACTGGAAGGAAAACAATATATTGTGTTGCAGGAGCTGTAATAGTTTTGCAGTGTCACAGAATCAGTAGGTGACACACACATACAGTAGTTTTATGTTAATACAGTTGCATAATTACAAAAAGTAACCTGATGAATAAAGAATGATCCCAGCCAAGCAGATAATTCCCGTAGAGTATTGCTACCCATAATTCATTAGGTACTATTCCAGCTACTCCAACCTACAAGAGACTGGGACAGAAGCACATCAGGAACGTAATGCACACAGTAGTTTTCCGTCACCTTCCAGAAAACCAACAGCAGTTAGGTATGTGGTCATTAAGAAAGTAGCCTTTAAATCAAACGTACAGCAACCGAAGGCTACATCAAAACAGTTCGATAAACATTGTTCAGTTACTGATATCATTAACAAAGTAAAGAATTCACAAGAAAATAGTAATCATGAAAATTGTAATTGCAGTTGTTGCCAATTGTTGTTCTTTTCTGCTTAAGAATATACACAACTTGTAAGACAGCTTTTCAGTCCACATAGCATAAAAACCTCGAGGACACTGTGATCTAAACATCCCTATCCAGGATCACAGCAGAGGACATTCTCTGTTATTGCTCTATGGGCACATCTCCCTCTACCTGCGTGTCATCAAAGGCGGGTATCGAAAAGCGTCCGTACTGCACTTGAGTTTATCTGTGGTGTCTTTGTACTTCTGAACTGAGCATTCATTATGCATAACCAACAAGAAAGCTGCTAATGAAGATTTTATAATTAATAAAAACTGCAACATCAGCATGTGCATAAAATTACAATTAGGCCATAGTTAGAAGGGGCACAGCTGAGCTGTAGATAGGTACATAAAGACTGTACATAAAAAGGTACTGAAACATTAAAAACTTCTAAAATGTATATTCATTTTATTGGTCTGAATATTGTTTACATCTCTATGTGAGTGTTTATAGCCTTTAACCTACTGAAATACATGAATCTACCTGCTAAATATGTAACAAATGGATGAGGTAAGGTAGGGTTGGTCTAGGAACACAAGTAAGCATATGAGCTTATTCAATCTTGACTCAATGTTGGCTACCTTTACAGCCTGTGCTCAAGTCAATTTTGTTTTTAAAACCCAACTTGAATTTCTTACTCGACATTTGAATGGAGCTGAAAAACACAAGGAAGATGGATTTGTTTGCAAATTACTCGGTAGAAATCTAGAGCTATGCACTCTTTCACCTATAGTTTTGAGCAAAGAGCCATTGATTGTTTTAACTTTGTGATTCATTGTGTTTCCCCTTTATTTATGATGTGCATTTATTGACTTGAGAAGCTGGGCTGCTGTGTACAGTTGTACTTAAAGTGATGAATAAAGTTCAGGAGCTACGGTGGCTCTATCCACATCAAAACTTTATAATTGACACTCAGGCAAATGAACAAACTGAGCCACAGTTAGACAGTAAACAGCTGTACATACTGTACTGTACAGTACCAACACTCTGATAACTTAAGAATATGGTTTAATTACACATAACCTCCATGGTGGAGGTAAGGCTTTGAAGAACTAAGAATAAATATTAATTTCTCCTCAGACTCATGCAGATTTATGAGTAATGGACAGGCTCTGGACCATTCTTGAACTCAAATAATCTGCATAATAGATGTTCCATCAAAGTGATACATTAGTTTTCAAGGACAAGAAGAGATATGATGAGATAGAAGTTCAGATCATTTCAATACAAATTCAAAGGCAGGCCATTAAATGTTACCAAATCACCACATCAGCTGACAAGCCTTGTCTAGCCTCTACAGACATACAGTGTGAGAGGTGCTGACATTATCAACAGCAGCATCAAATTATCCAACAAAAAGGATGACCCTGATTAATTCCATTCATTTGTATATCAGCACAACATCCAGTTTCCCACTTAGTGTTGCTATTACACCACATTTTCAGGGGAACAGTGAGAAATCTAATTTATGAGGAAGAATGTGGAATAAAAGAGAGGTTCAGGTGGAATCAGAGGTTACTTGTCTTCATCTCCTCCTGATTCCAACTAAAAAACGCACCAACTTAATGGTGCAAAATGTAAGATTTGGCCACCTGCTCCAAAAAAATAAACCTTGCAATGTCCTCAAAAATATACAGGGGTTGCCTCACTGCTTCATCTCATTCCAAGGTTCATTTATTTGTCATTATACAACAAAGGGTTGCGCAATGAAATGAAAGATGTAGCTCCTTCATTCTACATACATACAGTGGAGCAAAAAAGTATTTAGTCAGCCACCAATTGTGCAAGTTCTCCCACTTAAAAAGATGAGAGAGGCCTGTAATTTTCATCATAGGTACACTTCAACTATGAGAGACAAAATGAGAAAAAAAAATCCAGAAAATCACATTGTCGGATTTTTAAAGAATTTATTTGCAAATTATGGTGGAAAATAAGTATTTGGTCAATAACAAAAGTTCATCTCAATACTTTGTTATATACCCTTTGTTGGCAATGACAGAGGTCAAACGTTTTCTGTAAGTCTTCACAAGGTTTTCACACACTGTTGCTGGTATTTTGGCCCATTCCTCCATGCAGATCTCCTCTAGAGCAGTGATGTTTTGGGGCTGTCGCTGGGCAACACGGACTTTCAACTCCCTCCAAAGATTTTCTATGGGGTTGAGATCTGGAGACTGGCTAGGCCACTCCAGGACCTTGAAATGCTTCTTACGAAGCCACTCCTTCGTTGCCCGGCCGGTGTGTTTGGGATCATTGTCAAGCTGAAAGACCCAGCCACGTTTCATCTTCAATGCCCTTGCTGATGGAAGGAGGTTTTCACTCAAAATCTCACGATACATGGCCCCATTCATTCTTTCCTTTACACGGATCAGTCGTCCTGGTCCCTTTGCAGAAAAACAGCCCCAAAGCATGATGTTTCCATCCCCATGCTTCACAGTAGGTATGGTGTTCTTTGGATGCAACTGTATCTGCATTCTTTCTCCTCCAAACACGACAAGTTGAGTTTTTACCAAAAAGTTCTATTTTGGTTTCATCTGACCATATGACAGTCTCCCAGTCCTCTTCTGGATCATCCAAATGCTCTCTAGCAAA